>NC_092521.1:112146729-112454854 GCF_037038585.1 Patagioenas fasciata | reverse complement strand
CCATTGTTTGGTTTGAGGTTGTGTCTGGATGATTTGGATGTGAGGGGGCGATCTGGCTGTCTTAAAAGCTGTCCTCTTCCTCCTTCCCTGCTCCATGTGTTTCCCTGCCTTGCTCAAAGAGGATGACCTTCCCCGCTAGAGGCGAACCATTGCTAGGTCAAGGGTATACGGTAGCTGCGCTGTGCTTGAGAACCTCCAAAGAAGCTCAGGGTCCCTTATGAGGAGAAGACAGGGTAGTGCAACTTCCAAGTCTCCAGACACAAGCAGGTGAGGCTTTGCATGGGTGGTAGGGTGTTTGTTGTTTGCATGGGTGTAGGTGTTTTTTGATTGCCGTAGCTTGGTTAGGTTTAGGGAGTTTAGGTAATTTAGGATGTGGTAGCTTGGTTGTTGAAGTTGGGTGGTTTAGATTTACTTGCAGCCGGTGGGCGTAGTTGCATTTGGTAGCTTGCTTTAGGTCATTTTGTTGCTGTTGTTCAGGTTGTGTGTGTTTGTATGTTTTAGGAAGGGTTAGGTTGGTTATTTTAGGCCTTGGGTTTAGATAGGTGGTTTTTGGGGTGGTTTAATCTTATTAGGCCCTTTTGAAGTGTCTTGAGGCTGTTTGCGGTGGGTTGAGTTTAGGTTGCATAAGTTATTTGGGCAAGGGTGCTTCAGGTTGGATGTGGAGGCTGTTTTAGGGGATGGTTTTTTTGGTTTTAGGAGCCATTGTTTGGTTTGAGGTTGTGTCTGGATGATTTGGATGTGAGGGGGCGATCTGGCTGGGACAGGTGCTGTCTTAAAAGCTGTCCTCTTCCTCCTTCCCTGCTCCATGTGTTTCCCTGCCTTGCTCAAAGAGGACGACCTTCCCCGCTAGAGGCGAACCATTGCTAGGTCAAGGGTATACGGTAGCTGCGCTGTGCTTGAGAACCTCCAAACAAGCTCAGGGTCCCTTAGGAGGAGAAGACAGGGTAGTGTAACTTCCAAGTCTCCAGACACAAGCAGGTGAGGCTTTGCATGGGTGGTAGGGTGTTTGTTGTTTGCATGGGTGTAGGTGTTTTTTGATTGCCGTAGCTTGGTTAGGTTTAGGGAGTTGTAGGTAATTTAGTATGTGGTAGCTTGGTTGTTGAAGTTGGGTGGTTTAGATTTACTTGCAGCCGGTGGGCGTAGTTGCATTTGGTAGCTTGCTTTAGGTCATTTTGTTGCTGTTGTTCAGGTTGTGTGTGTTTGTATGTTTTAGGAAGGGTTAGGTTGGTTATTTTAGGCCTTGGGTTTAGATAGGTGGTTTTTGGGGTGGTTTAATCTTATTAGGCCCTTTTGAAGTGTCTTGAGGCTTTTTGCGGTGGGTTGAGTGTAGGTTGCATAAGTTATTTGGGCAAGGGTGCTTCAGGTTGGCTGTGGAGGGTGTTGTAGGGGATGGTTTTTTTGGTTTTAGGAGCCATTGTTTGGTTTGAGGTTGTGTCTGGATGATTTGGATGTGAGGGGGCGATCTGGCTGTCTTAAAAGCTGTCCTCTTCCTCCTTCCCTGCTCCATGTGTTTCCCTGCCTTGCTCAAAGAGGACGACCTTCCCCGCTAGAGGCGAAGCATTGCTCGGTCAAGGGTATACGGTAGCTGCGCTGTGCTTGAGAACCTCCAAACAAGCTCAGGGTCCCTTAGGAGGAGAAGACAGGGTAGTGTAACTTCCAAGTCTCCAGACACAAGCAGGTGAGGCTTTGCATGGGTGGTAGGGTGTTTGTTGTTTGCATGGGTGTAGGTGTTTTTTGATTGCCGTAGCTTGGTTAGGTTTAGGGAGTTTAGGTAATTTAGGATGTGGTAGCGTGGTTATTGAAGTTGGGGTGGTTTAGACATGCACCTACGCCCAGCGGCTACAAGCCTTTGGTAGCTTTCTTTAGATCATTTTGTTGCTGTTGTTCAGGTTGTGTGTGTTTGTATGTTTTAGGAAGGGTTAGGTTGGTTATTTTAGGCCTTGGGTTTAGATAGGTGGTTTTTGGGGTGGTTTAATCTTATTAGGCCCTTTTGAAGTGTCTTGAGGCTGTTTGCGGTGGGTTGAGTTTAGGTTGCATAAGTTATTTGGGCAAGGGTGCTTCAGGTTGGATGTGGAGGGTGTTTTAGGGGATGGTTTTTTTGGTTTTAGGAGCCATTGTTTGGTTTGAGGTTGTGTCTGGATGATTTGGATGTGAGGGGGCGATCTGGCTGTCTTAAAAGCTGTCCTCTTCCTCCTTCCCTGCTCCATGTGTTTCCCTGCCTTGCTCAAAGAGGATGACCTTCCCCGCTAGAGGCGAACCATTGCTAGGTCAAGGGTATACGGTAGCTGCGCTGTGCTTGAGAACCTCCAAAGAAGCTCAGGGTCCCTTATGAGGAGAAGACAGGGTAGTGCAACTTCCAAGTCTCCAGACACAAGCAGGTGAGGCTTTGCATGGGTGGTAGGGTGTTTGTTGTTTGCATGGGTGTAGGTGTTTTTTGATTGCCGTAGCTTGGTTAGGTTTAGGGAGTTTAGGTAATTTAGGATGTGGTAGCTTGGTTGTTGAAGTTGGGTGGTTTAGATTTACTTGCAGCCGGTGGGCGTAGTTGCATTTGGTAGCTTGCTTTAGGTCATTTTGTTGCTGTTGTTCAGGTTGTGTGTGTTTGTATGTTTTAGGAAGGGTTAGGTTGGTTATTTTAGGCCTTGGGTTTAGATAGGTGGTTTTTGGGGTGGTTTAATCTTATTAGGCCCTTTTGAAGTGTCTTGAGGCTGTTTGCGGTGGGTTGAGTTTAGGTTGCATAAGTTATTTGGGCAAGGGTGTTTCAGGTTGGATGTGGAGGGTGTTTTAGGGGATGGTTTTTTTGGTTTTAGGAGCCATTGTTTGGTTTGAGGTTGTGTCTGGATGATTTGGATGTGAGGGGGCGATCTGGCTGGGACAGGTGCTGTCTTAAAAGCTGTCCTCTTCCTCCTTCCCTGCTCCATGTGTTTCCCTGCCTTGCTCAAAGAGGACGACCTTCCCCGCTAGAGGCGAACCATTGCTCGGTCAAGGGTATACGGTAGCTGTGCTGTGCTTGAGAACCTCCAAACAAGCTCAGGGTCCCTTAGGAGGAGAAGACAGGGTAGTGTAACTTCCAAGTCTCCAGACACAAGCAGGTGAGGCTTTGCATGGGTGGTAGGGTGTTTGTTGTTTGCATGGGTGTAGGTGTTTTTTGATTGCCGTAGCTTGGTTAGGTTTAGGGAGTTTAGGTAATTTAGGATGTGGTAGCGTGGTTATTGAAGTTGGGGTGGTTTAGACATGCACCTACGCCCAGCGGCTACAAGCCTTTGGTAGCTTTCTTTAGATCATTTTGTTGCTGTTGTTCAGGTTGTGTGTGTTTGTATGTTTTAGGAAGGGTTAGGTTGGTTATTTTAGGCCTTGGGTTTAGATAGGTGGTTTTTGGGGTGGTTTAATCTTATTAGGCCCTTTTGAAGTGTCTTGAGGCTGTTTGCGGTGGGTTGAGTTTAGGTTGCATAAGTTATTTGGGCAAGGGTGCTTCAGGTTGGATGTGGAGGGTGTTTTAGGGGATGGTTTTTTTGGTTTTAGGAGCCATTGTTTGGTTTGAGGTTGTGTCTGGATGATTTGGATGTGAGGGGGCGATCTGGCTGTCTTAAAAGCTGTCCTCTTCCTCCTTCCCTGCTCCATGTGTTTCCCTGCCTTGCTCAAAGAGGACGACCTTCCCCGCTAGAGGCGAACCATTGCTAGGTCAAGGGTATACGGTAGCTGCGCTGTGCTTGAGAACCTCCAAACAAGCTCAGGGTCCCTTAGGAGGAGAAGACAGGGTAGTGTAACTTCCAAGTCTCCAGACACAAGCAGGTGAGGCTTTGCATGGGTGGTAGGGTGTTTGTTGTTTGCATGGGTGTAGGTGTTTTTTGATTGCCGTAGCTTGGTTAGGTTTAGGGAGTTTAGGTAATTTAGTATGTGGTAGCTTGGTTGTTGAAGTTGGGTGGTTTAGATTTACTTGCAGCCGGTGGGCGTAGTTGCATTTGGTAGCTTGCTTTAGGTCATTTTGTTGCTGTTGTTCAGGTTGTGTGTGTTTGTATGTTTTAGGAAGGGTTAGGTTGGTTATTTTAGGCCTTGGGTTTAGATAGGTGGTTTTTGGGGTGGTTTAATCTTATTAGGCCCTTTTGAAGTGTCTTGAGGCTTTTTGCGGTGGGTTGAGTGTAGGTTGCATAAGTTATTTGGGCAAGGGTGCTTCAGGTTGGATGTGGAGGGTGTTGTAGGGGATGGTTTTTTTGGTTTTAGGAGCCATTGTTTGGTTTGAGGTTGTGTCTGGATGATTTGGATGTGAGGGGGCGATCTGGCTGTCTTAAAAGCTGTCCTCTTCCTCCTTCCCTGCTCCATGTGTTTCCCTGCCTTGCTCAAAGAGGACGACCTTCCCCGCTAGAGGCGAACCATTGCTCGGTCAAGGGTATACGGTAGCTGTGCTGTGCTTGAGAACCTCCAAACAAGCTCAGGGTCCCTTAGGAGGAGAAGACAGGGTAGTGTAACTTCCAAGTCTCCAGACACAAGCAGGTGAGGCTTTGCATGGGTGGTAGGGTGTTTGTTGTTTGCATGGGTGTAGGTGTTTTTTGATTGCCGTAGCTTGGTTAGGTTTAGGGAGTTTAGGTAATTTAGTATGTGGTAGCTTGGTTGTTGAAGTTGGGTGGTTGAGATTTACTTGCAGCCGGTGGGCGTAGTTGCATTTGGTAGCTTGCTTTAGGTCATTTTGTTGCTGTTGTTCAGGTTGTGTGTGTTTGTATGTTTTAGGAAGGGTTAGGTTGGTTATTTTAGGCCTTGGGTTTAGATAGGTGGTTTTTGGGGTGGTTTAATCTTATTAGGCCCTTTTGAAGTGTCTTGAGGCTTTTTGCGGTGGGTTGAGTGTAGGTTGCATAAGTTATTTGGGCAAGGGTGCTTCAGGTTGGATGTGGAGGGTGTTTTAGGGGATGGGTTTTTTGGTTTTAGGAGCCATTGTTTGGTTTGAGGTTGTGTCTGGATGATTTGGATGTGAGGGGGCGATCTGGCTGTCTTAAAAGCTGTCCTCTTCCTCCTTCCCTGCTCCATGTGTTTCCCTGCCTTGCTCAAAGAGGACGACCTTCCCCGCTAGAGGCGAACCATTGCTCGGTCAAGGGTATACGGTAGCTGCGCTGTGCTTGAGAACCTCCAAACAAGCCAGGGTCCCTTAGGAGGAGAAGACAGGGTAGTGCAACTTCCAAGTCTCCAGACACAAGCAGGTGAGGCTTTGCATGGGTGGTAGGGTGTTTATTGTTTGCATGGGTGTAGGTGTTTTTTGACTGCCGTAGCTTGGTTAGGTTTAGGGAGTTTAGGTAATTTAGGATGTGGTAGCTTGGTTGTTGAAGTTGGGGTGGTTTAGACATGCACCTATGCCCAGCGGCTACAAGCCTTTGGTAGCTTGCTTTAGATCATTTTGTTGCTGTTGTTCAGGTTGTGTGTGTTTGTATGTTTTTGGAAGGGTTAGGTCGGTTATTTTAGGCCTTGGGTTTAGATAGGTGTTTTTTGGGGTGGTTTAATCTTATTAGGCCCTTTTGAAGTGTCTTGAGGCTGTTTGCGGTGGGTTGAGTTTAGGTTGCATAAGTTATTTGGGTAAGGGTGCTTCAGGTTGGATGTGGAGGGTGTTTTAGGGGATGGTTTTTTTGGTTTTAGGAGCCATTGTTTGGTTTGAGGTTGTGTCTGGATGATTTGGATGTGAGGGGGCGATCTGGCTGGGACAGGTGCTGTCTTAAAAGCTGTCCTTTTCCACCTTCCCTGCTCCATGTGTTTCGCTGCCTTGCTCAAAGAGGACGACCCTTCCCGCTAGAGGCGAAGCATTGCTCGGTCAAGGGTATACGGTAGCTGCGCTGTGCTTGAGAACCTCCAAACAAGCTCAGGGTCCCTTAGGAGGAGAAGACAGGGTAGTGTAACTTCCAAGTCTCCAGACACAAGCAGGTGAGGCTTTGCATGGGTGGTAGGGTGTTTGTTGTTTGCATGGGTGTAGGTGTTTTTTGATTGCCGTAGCTTGGTTAGGTTTAGGGAGTTTAGGTAATTTAGTATGTGGTAGCTTGGTTGTTGAAGTTGGGTGGTTTAGATTTACTTGCAGCCGGTGGGCGTAGTTGCATTTGGTAGCTTGCTTTAGGTCATTTTGTTGCTGTTGTTCAGGTTGTGTGTGTTTGTATGTTTTAGGAAGGGTTAGGTTGGTTATTTTAGGCCTTGGGTTTAGATAGGTGGTTTTTGGGGTGGTTTAATCTTATTAGGCCCTTTTGAAGTGTCTTGAGGCTTTTTGCGGTGGGTTGAGTGTAGGTTGCATAAGTTATTTGGGCAAGGGTGCTTCAGGTTGGATGTGGAGGGTGTTTTAGGGGATGGTTTTTTTGGTTTTAGGAGCCATTGTTTGGTTTGAGGTTGTGTCTGGATGATTTGGATGTGAGGGGGCGATCTGGCTGTCTTAAAAGCTGTCCTCTTCCTCCTTCCCTGCTCCATGTGTTTCCCTGCCTTGCTCAAAGAGGACGACCTTCCCCGCTAGAGGCGAACCATTGCTCGGTCAAGGGTATACGGTAGCTGCGCTGTGCTTGAGAACCTCCAAACAAGCCAGGGTCCCTTAGGAGGAGAAGACAGGGTAGTGCAACTTCCAAGTCTCCAGACACAAGCAGGTGAGGCTTTGCATGGGTGGTAGGGTGTTTATTGTTTGCATGGGTGTAGGTGTTTTTTGACTGCCGTAGCTTGGTTAGGTTTAGGGAGTTTAGGTAATTTAGGATGTGGTAGCTTGGTTGTTGAAGTTGGGGTGGTTTAGACATGCACCTATGCCCAGCGGCTACAAGCCTTTGGTAGCTTGCTTTAGATCATTTTGTTGCTGTTGTTCAGGTTGTGTGTGTTTGTATGTTTTTGGAAGGGTTAGGTCGGTTATTTTAGGCCTTGGGTTTAGATAGGTGTTTTTTGGGGTGGTTTAATCTTATTAGGCCCTTTTGAAGTGTCTTGAGGCTGTTTGCGGTGGGTTGAGTTTAGGTTGCATAAGTTATTTGGGCAAGGGTGCTTCAGGTTGGATGTGGAGGGTGTTTTAGGGGATGGTTTTTTTGGTTTTAGGAGCCATTGTTTGGTTTGAGGTTGTGTCTGGATGATTTGGATGTGAGGGGGCGATCTGGCTGGGACAGGTGCTGTCTTAAAAGCTGTCCTTTTCCACCTTCCCTGCTCCATGTGTTTCGCTGCCTTGCTCAAAGAGGACGACCCTTCCCGCTAGAGGCGAACCATTGCTAGGTCAAGGGTATACGGTAGCTGCGCTGTGCTTGAGAACCTCCAAACAAGCTCAGGGTCCCTTAGGAGGAGAAGACAGGGTAGTGCAACTTCCAAGTCTCCAGACACAAGCAGGTGAGGCTTTGCATGGGTGGCAGGGTGTTTGTTGTTTGCATGGGTGTAGGTGTTTTTTGATTGCCGTAGCTTGGTTAGGTTTAGGGAGTTTAGGTAACTTAGGATGTGGTACCTTGGTTGTTGAAGTTGGTTTGGTATAGATTGTTTTATGAGCAGGAGTCTTTTGTATTTTCTTCTAGGTCACTTTGGTTTTTTTTCAGGTTTTTTGGTTTTGTATTTTTTAGATAGTGTCTGGTTCCTCGTCTTATGTATTTGATTTTACTTTAGGTGGTTTTATGGTTTATGGTGCTGTTTTTAGGTACTTTTATGTTGTTTAGTGGTTGTTTCAGTTGTGTTTCGATTCATTAGTTCAGCTTCCATTACTTCTATATTCTGGTTTAGGTAATATGGTTTGGCTCTTTTATGTTTCGTGGTTTTTTTGTTTTAGGAGCATTTGATGGTTTTCATTTGCAGGGTTTTTTATTTTTAGGGTGTTTTAGAATCTCTTAAGTTTGGTAGTTTTAGATTGCTTTTTAGCTTGGCATATTTAGGTCATTGTCAGCGTTTTTTGTTTGGTTTTTCATGTTTGTTATTTTAGGTTATTTTTTGTGTTTGATATTTGTTGGTTTAGGTGGGTTGTTTTTGATAATTTAAGGCCACCATCGTGCAGCATGAGCAGCAGGTACCCAGCCCAAATGGCCCAAAGCAGCCGTGGCAAGGGGCCGTGCTCAGTGCTGCAGAGGAAGGCAAAAAACCCCCGGAGACGCTTGCTGTCCCACCTGGGGGAAAAAAAAGCCTTCCTCCCTGTAGCTGCAGGGTACGAGAGGCCATCTTCCTGGTGCTTGAGCAGCAGGCAGGATCCGAGCCAAAAGGGCCCAGAGGAGCTCTGCAAAGTGGTCATGCTCAATGCTGCAGAGGAAGGCAAAAAACCCCGGGGACCAGTGCCAATCTGCCCCGGGGGAAAAAATTCCTTCCTGACCCCAGTGCTGGCGATCGGCTGTTCCCTGAGCATGTGAGCCAGACCTGGCTCCTTGTCCCACAGGCTGCTCACGCCTCCCAGGACCTGCCCAAGCCCTATCCTGCCTTAACCTGGAGCCATGTCTTTGTAGAGTGCCTAAATGCTTCCAGCCTGATCAGTCTTGGGGGCAAGAATCCTTACCACGCATGTCAACACACTAGTGGGTGCTTCAAAGCACCCTGACAACATCTCTGCATCCTGTTTCTTACCTGTGTTGCCTTTGGCCTGACAGGAGAGGAGGATGGTCCGCTCTGCAGTGCTCTTCAAGAAGTCGTTCCCTTGGTCTTACCTATGCTGTCCAGCTGAGTAGGGTTTCCATCCATCTGATGAGCCTTGCAGCAGAGAACCTCCAGCAGGCTCGTCCAGCCTCCACTCTTCTCCTCCCTAAGCCCCCACCAAGGAATTCCACTGGCTTCTCAAGGGCTTCCTCGGGGATGTGTCGTGGCTGCCCCTGGGCCAGCTTTGGCAGTGGACACGGGAGGCTGCTCCTTTTTATCCAGCACAGGGCATTGTGACTGCTGCGTTGCCAGCTGCTGGCATTGTGACATGGGCTTGACGGGGCCCCTGTGTGCAGCCCTGCCCGCATCCCCTTCGCCCAGCACCGTATGGAGGAAGCCTTTGGGTTGCTGGCCTTGAGTTAGTCCCTGTGCTCAGGAGGCCCAGGGGGCTGTCCCTGCATTTGGTGGCCATTCACTGGGCACAGCTGCTGGGTGGACATTTGGCTCCAAAGGACAGACCTTGTGCTGTTACTCTTCTTTCAGGCCATAGGATAAACTCTGCGGCCCAGTGACCACTCCAGTAGTCATCCCCTGTCTGTGCCACAGCTAACACCCATTAGGCCCTACAGTGAGGTGGATCTTTCATCTTTCTGGACATAAACCCCTTTTTTTGGGGTGTAAGGGGTGTCAGGCAACCTGAGCCTTAAGGAAAGCAGAAGTGTAAGCAGAGCCATAGTTTGGGATGGATGGTGGCAACAGACCGCTGTTGACATAAGACGGGCCTTGAAAAATAAGTGAGGAGAGGTTACACTGGTATTCAGGAAAGCTTGGTCATTTTCAGACCTAGAGCACTTGGATCTGTTCCCAAAGCACAGCCAGGCAAATGACAGCCCTTCCCAACTGTAACAAATAGCCCATTGCTGCTTTTGCTGTTATGTCCCCACATCCCACTCAAAGCTGCATAGCTGCTCTGTTAAAACCAACACGCTGCTATTGCACCCTCTCCCTTGAGACGCTACATGAGGACAGGGAGTCCCCTGTACCATGTGCCCTGCCCACCTGCTGGGCCTGTCTCAGGGAGGGTCGGGTGCGACTCTACTGGCCGATTTCCCTCTCCCACTCCCTGATGCTCCTCAACCTGCTTACCTCCTCCCTGAGCTCTGTCACTAAGCAGAGGAGTTCTTCTACCTGGACACACCTCCCACAGCTGTGCTTGCCGCTGCCATACAGTATCAGTGTAAAAGCAGGGCGCATCCTGCAGCGTCTTCCCACTGGGTCCCTGTCTGCGCAGCTGCATCACTTGTGGTGCGGGTCGACCTTACAGACATCACGGCTTTCTGCCGGGTGGACACCACAGTCACTGCTCCAGCTGGCAGAGCTTCTCTTCCTGCGCACCGTTCCGTGCAGACTGCCTTGTCCCGCTCTGTTTGCAGCGCTCATGCTCGCTAGCGGTGCCTAGGCTGCCGTTTACAGGCGTGGTCACCGCTGTGACCGGCCAAGTCCAAGTTTCGCCAGCGATTCTCGCGAGAGTTGGCGCCTCCTAGGTCTTCCCTGGCGGTCCCCTGCCTCGGGAAAACTTTGTCTGAGCCGAAAAGTTGCCGCTTTTGCTGCTACTTTTGTTGCAGATTCGGATCAGCTCCGCCGCGGCTCCGCTCGGCGGCGGACGGGTTGCTGCCGCTTACCGGGTGTTTACATCTCGCGCCGTTGCCCCGGCAACGCCCAGGTCTCGTCAGCGACTCTCGCAAGTGCTGCCGGGTCCTCGCGCGTCCCTGGCGGCCGCGTGCCGCGGGAAAGCGTGCCGGTGCGCGAATCTGCCCCTCGTGCAGCCGATTCGGATCAGCTCCGCAGCAGCTCCCCCATTGTACTATGGTTTTCTGCTATCCAAATTTTAAAGACCTGACCGTGAATTTCACTCTTTCATCCCTTTGATGACAGCAAAGCATGAAGGGTGGAGCATCAGAGGTGTGTTAAAGGGACTTTCACCCTTCAGCAGCCTGCTGGAGCCCGTCTCCACATAGTCACCACCAGCCTTCAACCAGCTGGCTGAGAACCGATGGGCTGTGTGAGTGGGCTCTGAGCTGGAAGGTGGTGGTGTCAGTCCAGTCACTATCAGAATGGCCATGTGCTTCCCAGGGAGTGAAATATCCACAGCTACCATTAACTGAGCTCCTGTTTCGGAGTTTTCATTGGAGAACATGGTAAATCAGCCCAGACACTGAAAAAGCTACAAAAGACAAAACACTGCTGGGTGACTGCAATGCGGTTTGTGGCATGGTTGTCTGTGGGGATATGCTTGACTCTCCAGGAGTGTGAATAAAGGTTGCTGATTATTTTTTTTAATGAATTCTGCAGGTGTTTAGTGAAGAGGAAGATTGTTGCTGGTTATTCTAAGATGGGTGAGCAGGTGGCTGGCCAGGTGGCCACCTAGGACTAAAAGATAGCTAGTTGCCTCTCTTTAAGTAGGATGGCTGCAAAGGAGTGAAGATTTTCCTTATTGTATGCCCACCTGAAACCACCTGAGAATGCTGGTGTGATGAAATTACTGATGACACCATTCAGATACAAAGGAACTTATTTTTTTAATTAATAAAAGAAAGTTCCAAAACCAGTCTTGTATCACACACACGGTAATGACTTTGCTGAGTGTAGCAGGGGCCAAAACTGAACACAGTATTCCACGTGTGGTGTGACAAACACTGAGTGGGATGATGACTTCTTTGTCTCTGCTGGTGATGCCCTTGCTGGTACAGCCCAGTGTCCTGTTGGCTGCCTTTGCTGCAGCAGCACCCTGGTCACTCATATTGAGCTTCTTGTCTACCAGGACCCTTTCCACACAGCTGCTCCCCAGCTGGGAAGATCCCAGCCTGTGCTGCACTCCTGGATTACGTTTTCCCAGGTGCAAGATCTTACACTTGTCCTTGTTGAGCTTCATAAGATTCTTGTTAGCCCACTCTTCCAGCCTATCCAGGTCATCCTGCAGGGTGCTCTCCTGATGTATCCACTTCCCCACTGGGTTTGGTGGGGTACACTTGATCCAGATCACTTATGAAGATGTTAAATGGTGTTGGGCCCAATATAGATTCCTGGAGACCCCACTCATGGTAGGTTTCCAGTCTGAAAAGGAGCCATTTACTACCACCCATTACCCCACCTGCCGCAGAGACCTCTTGTCTAGACCGTTACATGACATTTTCCCTAGGAGGATGCCATGGGAGACTGTATCAAAAGCCTTGGACAAATCCAGGTAAACATTGTCCACCACTAGCCCCACATGAACTGAGCAGGTTACTATGCCATAGAAGGCGATCAGGTTTGTCAAGCACAAGTTGCCCCTCTTAAATCCATGCTGGCTATTCCCAGTCATGTGCTTCAACTGAGTTGTGATGGCCTCCAGGAGGATTCCTTCCAGAACTTTTCCACTGACTGAAGTCAGACTGATTGGTCTGTAATTTCCTGGATCCTCCTCTAAGCCCTTCTTGTAGATGAGGTGATATTAGCCTTCTTCGAGGCTTCTGGGACATCGCCTGATCTCCACGACTTCCCAGAGATTTTGGAGAGCAGCCTCACAATGTCAGCCAGTTCTCTCGGGCAGATGTTGTCAGGACCCATCCAATTGTAGGGGTCGAGCTCCTGTAATAGTTCCTGTACCAACTCTTCCTTCGCTGACATGATGAAACATTTTTTTTAACAAGAGCATGGTCAAACCCTGGAACAGGCTTTCTGGAGGTGTCACATGCCTGTCAGCGTTGAAGAGACATTTGGACAAAGGCCTTACTACCTTGTCTTAACTTTTGGTCAGCCCTTGAAGTGGTCAGGCAGTTGGACTAGATAGCCATTGTCGTAGGACCCTTGGACCTGGACTACGCTCTCCTGTTTCATCTCCCCTGTTCTAGACAACTTCAGTTACATAATCTTTTTGTTCGTTGCCTGGAGTCAACGAATACTCATGCTACAGAGCTTAGTGCCACTGTCCTGGCTGTAAATGGACGAAGTCTGAATGCAGCAGTGAAAACTGGAGAACTGTTAAGGACAGGGCGAAGAGATACATTCATACTCCTTCAAGACAGTAGAGAAGTGGTGATGAACGTTTGGAAACCATTTCCCTTCTGTGTGGTGAGGGCCAGAAGCAATCTTCTTTAAATCACTGGCATTAGGTTAAGGGAGTAGGAATGAAAGGAGTAGAGTACACTGCTGGCATGGGTAGATTGTTGCAGCTTTGGGCACCAAAGTATGAAAAGGATATAAAGCTTCCACAGAGTGTCCAGAGGAGGGTCACGAAGTTGGTGAAGGGTTTGGAGAGGAAGCCATATGAGGAGCAGCTAAAGTCACTTGGCTTGTTCAGCCCAGAGGAAACTGAGGGGAGACCTCATTGCGGCCTACACAAGGGAAGGAGGAGGGGCGGGCACTGATCTCTCAGGCAACCAGGGATAATGCCCAAGGGAATGTCAGGAAGATGTGCTGGGGAGGTTTAGGTTGGACATGAGGAAAAGGTTCTTCCCCCAGAGGGTGGTGGAGCACTGGAACAGGCTCCCCAGGGAGGTGTCACGGCCCCAAGCCTGGCAGTGGATGATCCTTGTGGGTCCCTTGCAACTCAGGACATTCTATGATTCTTTGAAACCCTAGGAATAGTTTTAGTGTGCAGTTTTTCAGCAGGACATAGAGAGATGAATGGTTACTTGGTGGTAGGTGAGGTGTTTGACTTTTGAGTTGAATTTTGAGGTGGAAACATTGGATCCAGTTGGCGAGACCTGTAACTGTGACTGATTTTGGAATAGTCTTGTGTTTCGTATGATATTGAAGTTAATTCCTTTGTATCTAAATTTTACAAAACATACTCATCATTTTAGGCTACAAAGTGAGTGCAATTCTCAAAAAAACTGTGGTTTTTGTTAATATCTTTTCAGTGGTCTGATACTCTGTCAATCATACTTTTCAAGATCCAACTCTTGTCTTGTGAGACAAGCATTTGCAAGGCAGAATTTATGTATGCAGCCTCAATGATGTTAATGTGTTAAATGATTTGTGTAGTTGTTTGTTTGTGAGGTTTTTGTTGTTCTTTCTTTGTTTGGTTTTGTGGGTTTTTTCCAACACTTTATTCATTCCTGTTATATTAGAGAATATACCTAACAAGAGATCTTCCTAATTAGTTTCTTTGTACATAAAAGGTTGTTAATATTTTAATTTTAATTGCATTTACACTAAAATCTTATAATTTAATTTTGAAATACGAGGCTGGCAAGCTGCAGTTGGTTTGGGTTGGAGTGGGTTGTTGAAACCTCACTCAACGTGAAGTTGTGAAATTTCTTTGCATAGATGTTCAGAGCTGACAGGACCAAGTTCACTTTGTTGTAATAAAATGTGTCATTTTATTTTGCTCTTTTTCTTTGTTTAGATTCAATTTTATAAGTATTTTTTCTTGTTTTGTCATCTTTTTGTTTATTTCTTAAGGGAATCAGTTGGTAATCTGTATGTAAATGTCCCTGTCAGTTTGTAAAACTTTTAAACCTTAAGCAACTGTACAATGCTACTAAAGTATTAGAAGGTTTGAGTTTCAAATTTGGTCTAAGAAGACCAGGGTTGGAAATAATCAAAATAACTAATTTTGTTGCATGCTCTCGTGGCTGATTCATGATGTGTTCCGTTCTGGGACTTTGTAGTAAGGTAGAATTTGTTACAGACAGTACATAGAACTGGTTGTTTCCTTTAAAAGGATGATCCAGACCAGGCTTTATTGAGATGTTAGAGTTAGTAATTGTTGAAGTAAATTATGGTACGGAATAATTAGCTCTGGACTTAATATTTCATATATGTGATTTTTGTGTAGGTTCCTTCCAAATCCCCTCCACCAACTGGCAGCAGGAGCAGGACATCTTCATTTACAGATCAGAATGATGAAAGCACTTCAACACCAGACAAAGAGGTCAGTTGAGAACCGTTTTTCTGTATTTTTCAACTTTCAAGAAAATTAAAGAAAAATCGAACTTTATGTCCTTTATTAACTTTGCTTTTTTGACTTCCTAATCTCACTCATTTATAGGTATGAATAATCTATTTTTTAGGTTAAATACTGAAGTGTTTAAGTAAAACAGACCTTTAAGCATTAGTGATTAACCCCCCCAATTAGGAAACCTTTTAAGTCATTCTTTAGGTCTTAAAAATCTTACCCCTGAACTGAACTCAGCGAGGTAGTGGGACAGAATTTACAGTCAGAGACAGTAACTTTGTTTTTTATTCCTCTTTTGGTTGAAAAGTTGGTGGAATCCAGTTAACTACAGAGGTAACTTGAGGTCGATGAGCCTAGAGGCTTAAACTGAGCTGTTCTAGGCATTTCTAATCATACAAGTAATTATCAAATTTAAACAGCCCCCAAAAAAAAACAAATCAAAATGAAACAACGAACAACAACAACAACAAAAAAGCCCAAACAAAACCACCAACAAAAGAACAACAACAAACCAAACTGAGTTTAAATCGTGAAACATAAAATATCATTAAAATCACGATCAGGATGATGATCACTTGCATAATAGAGCAAACAGAGGAGATTATTGAGCACCGTGGCCTTTTTGAAGTGGTTTGATTAAAAAGTAAAAAACAAACGGACAATATAAGCCCTTGCTTTGTGAGTGTGAAAACAGGCTGGTGGAGTAAAGCAGAGGACTGCTGTGGTTCTGTGAACTTTGTGAAAGGAAATGTTGAGTTCCTAACCAGAAGTTCAGTTGCTGGGTTTTGCTACAAAAAAAAATGTGCTTTCTTGCAGTAGGACAATCCATTTAAATTTTTTACACCACTTTTTCTTCAGGAGATGATCAGCTATACCAGAAATTTGTCTTAGATTCCATTATGAATGCTTCCAGTGATTACAGCTTGGCAGTTTGCTTCCTGCAATGATAATAGAAATAAAAGAGTATGTCGTGAATTTGGTTTGCATTTTGGAACTACAGTATTGAGTTTTCTAATAAATGCTGATTTTTCTCTATTGTTACATATATGTATGTATGTAATGACTTCCCTCTGTCCTTGGAGAGAGGTTTTCTGTTAATGGATGCTCTAAAATGTCAGCAATCACTTGTCAGCCAGGATAGATTGTTTCAGTAAGGAGAGTTTGCTGGTTTTGTTTGTTTGATCGCTTGTGGTTGTTTGGTGTTTTTTGTTCGGTTGGTTGTTTTTGGTTTTGTTTTTTTAAATTATATGTATCCATTGTAGCAAGTACTGGAGGTGAAAGGACTGATTTGGCCAAGGTTTTCAGAATTTTAAGCACCAAAAGCTTAGTGGAATATGAAATTTTGAAACCATGAGACTCAGTGATGTTCTGTGCAGCTCATTCACTGTTTTTTGTCTATTGTTAACTTGGTGCTGCCTACACAAAAGGATGAAATCTTCCTCTCTCTTTTCAGTGGTAAATAAAGGGAAAGATTAAGTGCCAACACATGTTATCCCTTTTATTATAAAAGTACCAACTGTTTTTCTGCTCAAATAGCTTGAATGAAAGGCATGAATGAAATAGCATGAATGAAAGGGACAATACTTTTCTTGTATATATTTTCAAGGATGTCTACTTCTGTTCCTGTTCTGAAAAAGGTTTGTGAGCCTGTAAGCTTATCTCTTTTTCAGTTTTATCAGTTGATTTAGTAAAAAGTACTACATCTCTTTACAATTTGGATAGCATGTTTAAAAGATAAATGCATTTCCAAGTGTTGGTGGGTGCTACTACCATGTCAGCTGTATGTATCAATGCTTTCTGTAATGTTCATAATTTCTATGGAAAACTAAAATTTGTCCTGTACTACTTTATTAGATATACGTTGCCCGCCAGAAGACTCTTTTTCAGACTACTTTTACAGACAAACAGGGGAAGCAAACAATTCCCTGCAGGACAGACCAAGTTATTTTGGGAGAGCATTATGCTCTAAATACAGTGATTACACTGAAGTGATCAGAGAGGCAGAAGGAGAAAGAAGATTAAGAGTGGGAACAGTACTAAAGTGACCTCAGATCTATAGTTATCCTTGGGCTTAGGCAGCTGCTCTGAGAATTTGAATTGTGAAACATATCTTGTAGTTAGAAATTCAGAAAGTAGTGAAGCTGCTAAGGGAATGAAAAGATCTTTTTTTTTTTTTTTTTTCTTTTTTTGTAAGGATGGTATTTACGTCAAATGGAAAATTTTACTAAAATGAAGATAAATTTAAATGATCAACCCATGAAATCTCCTTTCTCCAAATATTTCTCATAAATGTTAACAGAATGATTAAAATCAAATGGTCTTCAAAACTTGTTTGTTGGATTAGATTTTCATAAAATTCAGTTCAGTGGCAGTATTACTATGATTTAAAAGATGCAGATAATCCATATTATGTTTGGAAATATATGCCCTGATTATATGGGTGTGTTATGTCTTTTGGGGGGCATTTTTTGCAGTGTTCTCATTTGATCAGGCAGAAGTTTTGTGTACAGGTGGCAATGGAATGGTAATGAACTAAAGTTAGACACCATTTAATAAACTGAAGATGTTTTGGTTTTGAAGAATATCATATACTAAACATTCTTGTAGTATGTGAATAATTTCTAACCCTTTTGGTACTGAAAGCTGAGGAATATCACAGTGCTTTGTAGTTGTATTGTATGTTCTCTGCCCTCCCTCTGGGCTGTCATTGTATAGAATGTCTTCAATAGGTCAAGTTTCTGCACTTTTAATATCTAAGTAATATCTAAGTTGCAAGTATTCCGTGCAAAAGCTTTGATTTTGTATTCAGAACATTTTTAGAATAAAACCAACTTCAGACTGAATTACACTTGTAAATGACAGGATTGGTCTGATCAAAGAATTATAATAAAACATACAGGCAAACATTCTTGCTTTATGTTCTGCATTTAAAAGATTTTTTTTGCCAAAATTCCAAAACATTCTCAGTTAGTAAAACAACAACAAACCACAAAGTTGTATGGTCCATTCATGGAATATGAGGTAAGATTCTTTTTTGTGCCCACTTTCTTCTTCCTTCTGCTTCTGTTGAGCTGTGGATCTCCAGAGGCAGTGTTACAGAGAAGCTCATAATTTTTTTGTGTAGAAGGAAAAAGCAGAAATTTGTCTATTTCCGTGTTCTGTTCTTGTACGTAGCTCATAAAATATTACTACAGTGTGGCGTAAAAGCATATATTGGTATTTCTACAGAAGTACCTTCCTTCAGACAATGTGCACATCGGATGCTTTCTGAGTTGGACGTGGTACCATTTGAAACAGCCCTGGATGATAAAAACATGTACTTAGTGCTTCCAGTCTTTTCTAGGGAAGAATAGTGTTTGGTTTTCAGACTGTTGCTGCTTCGACTCTTAAACAGAATTTGAGGTGAAATACATTGCTTACATTCAATACAGTTCCTAGAAGTTCAACATTTTCTTTCTGTTCTATAACATACTTATTTACAAGTCAGGCTCAGCTGCAGAAGATAACAAAGCTGTTATAGTTCAGAGCCGTCGGCTGTGAGCAAGCAGTGAACAGCTTGCTGTGCTCTCAGTGACCTGCCAAGCATGTGGATCCAAATATCACTCACATCCTTGTGAGTGTTATGGAAATGACAGCAGAGCACAATATAGATAGTGCTTCTTAGAGCTGAAGATAAACCAGCCAAGATGGTTTTCAGTCTCACTTTAGTCCTGTGTAACAACTCTGGTTTTAAATTAATTGAAATGTTTTTCTAGTGTGAGCTATTAATAAAGCAGGAGATGCAAAGCTGAAATAATATGCCTCCAGCACCTTGGTTGATGCTATATCTTTCCTGTATTCATATACTTAATTTGAAGTACTTAAATAGATGTCGTCATGCAAAGATGGTAGTGGTTCAGATATGTCTCTATTTTTTTTTCTTTCTGACATGCAAATTTAAAACTAAATTTTGGGGGCTGTATGACCTATTCTGTATCTAAAGCTTGACTTTTACAACTCCTGATGCATACACCAGCATGTTTTGATTGCTCGTAAGAATGAAATACAAACCAGAAGAGAGTTGTGGTTTGTTTCTGTACTACCTCTTTCTGAAAATGCAGTTCTGAACTATTAGATTCTGGGGCTTTTTTTAACTGAAGAGAGAAACCTTGAACTTTCAGCTCTTCAGTTTTTCCTATTCCCCAAGCACAGCAGGGATGAGACATAAAAGGTTATGTTGCAGAGTGCTCAAACTTTTTATAAATAGATATTTGTGTAAATCAGCAAATTACTGAATTATTCACAATTTTTTTCTGGCATTCCCCAAAATTATGTATTTATTTATTTTCCTGTAGGGAATGAGGTACTTGTCAGTAGGAGTTTAAACCTTTAGCCTGATCCCCAGCTCCTTGAACTAGATGACCAAATACTGGTGTGATCTCTTTTCCTTTAACTTACTGTGCCTGTATATAACAGCAAAACTGTTGTCGTACAATTATAGAACCTTTTAAACATGAACACATGACAAATGCACATATATCATGATGCGCTTATCTAACAAAATGGACAGATTTTCAAATTTACTTGATATGCATTTAATCTGAAATTTGGAACCACTGATTTTTTATTTTTTTTCCCTGACAGTGAAAAATTACTGCCTTTGGCAGTCAAACGCGTATTATACATATGCAACACGCACTGATTCAACTACTGCCATTTCCAGAGCCATGAGGCTTGGGTCAGACTCTCAGCCCTGTTAAATTCTGGTATTTGTTTCACAGCATGTTAAGGAAGCCCTTTGATCTAGGGATCACATGTACTTTGGCCTTTGCACCTCACTCATCAGAATCTTAGCACAGGAAGGTTTGAGCGTGGTAATTCTTCAGAGAGAGGAGGACTAGCAAGAACAATATGAACACAGCTGGCTCTGGAGTAGCACAGCTGGTTCTGAAGTTCAGAAAGTCCATAAAGAACAAGTAAGACTGCTTCCCTTTGGCCAAACTTGAGGGCTACAAAAATGGTTTCAAAATCTGGGAAAACAAAGTTTCTTTAAAACATTTCATATATTGTTCTTTGATAATTCTGAAGGAAACAGCATCACCTGGTATCTGGCTTCATCACTTAATTGACCTAATTTGTAACTTTCTCTCCAAGGTAGCAATGTTTGTTAGTTAGTAAAATTTTTCTTACTACAAAAAGAATAGGTGTTAAATATTGTGACAAAAGATCAGCAATATCATAGCCTTAATTTTGTGCCTGAGATTAAGGTTGGTACAGGAGCATGTCTGAAACAATGTTGGAAGGTTTTAGTAGGATTTCTATAGTGAATGTCAAGTATGATTTGATGGCATTCAGAGACTTAGAGAAAGTTAGTTAAAGGATTATTTACATCTGTGCACATTCTGTCTGTTCCCAGTATGCTTCAGCCCAGCTGGATTTCCTGCTCGTGTAATTCTATTGATCACATTACTGGCATAGCACTAATGTGGTGCTAGCGATACATTAGACAGTATAGCACCAGGTATGTTTAATGTTTCTGAAGCTACTAAGATAATTCAGAGTGGGTTTTAGGCCAGATCTTAAAGTACAAGAATCTATTGTGGAAATATTTATATCTGTTTAGTTTTGGCAGACTAACAAGTTTCTTACCTCTTTTCTGGGCAAAGGTGAATAATTTCTAGTGACTTTTAATACCCCCTGCACCCCTCAAGTTAACTAGACAGCTAGTTTTAAAGCCAAAGTTAATAGTTGATTAAAAAAAAAATTAGAAGTGCAGATAAAAATATATTTGAAAGCATTAGGTAGTGTAATTACAGGACTCATTAGACAGCTCTGCTTATAATTTAGCTGTAAAAATATAGCAGGTAATGAGCTGCTGGAGTAACAGAAGTACTGTGAGCAAGTACTTAAATATTTTCATTGTTGGGTGCCCAACATCTGAGAATGGAGGGTGAACTCACTAATGAGAATATGTAGCGAGTTCTAAATGTGCTAAGGAAATACCACTCTGGGACCATGACTGAGTATATTCTGTGTTTGGTAGCTGTTTCAAGTGTGAAACTCTTGTCTTGGCTACTGGGGAGCAAATATTTTCGATTTCATGTTAATACAGTGATTACTGTTATGCCCCACTATTGTCGTCTTCTGCCCTTTATCTTATTTATTTTATTTATTTTAGAGTGCACTATCAGCAGGTTTGCTGATGGCACCAAGCTGGGAGGAGTGGCTGACATGCCAGAAGGCTGTGCTGCCATCCAGGGAGACCTGGACAGGCTGGAGAATTGGGCGGGGAAAAATTTAATGAAATATAACAAGGGAAAGTGTAGAGTCTTACATCTGGGTAGGAACAACCCCAGGTTCCAGTATAAGGTGGGGAATGACCTGTTAGAGATCAGTGTAGGGGAAAGGGACCTGGAGGTCCTGGTGGACAGCAGGATGACCATGAGCCAGCACTGTGCCCCTGTGGCCAGGAAGGCCAATGGCATCCTGGGGTGTATTAGAAGGGGGGTGGCTAGTAGATCGAGAGAGGTTCTCCTTCCCCTCTACTCTGCCTTGGTGAGACCCCATCTGGAATATTGTGTCCAGTTCTGGGCCCCCTCAGTTCAGGAAGGACAGGGAACTGCTGGAGAGAGTCCAGCACAGAGCCACAAACATGATTAAAGGAGTGGAACATCTCCCTTACGAGGAAAGGCTGAGGGCTGGGTCTCTTTAGCTTGGAGGAGACTGAGGGGTGACCTTATTAATGTTTACAAATATATAAAGGGTAAGTGTCATGAGGATGGAGCCAGGCTCTTCTCGGTGACAACCAATGATAGGACAAGGGGTAATGGGTTCAAACTGGAACACAAGAGGTTCCACTTAAGTATGAGAAGAAGCTTCTTCTCAGTAAGGGTATCAGAGCGCTGGAACAGGCTGCCCAGGGAGGTTGTGGGGTCTCCTTTTCTGGAGACATTCAAAACCCACCTGGACACCTTCCTGTGTAACCTCATCTGGGTGTTCCTGCTCTGGCAGGCGATTGGACTGGATGATCTTTTGAGGTCCCCTCCAGTCCCTAACATTCTGTGATTTGTAGGGCTGGCTCCTTCACTTTCATGCTTGCCTTTATTTAAAGAGCCTCTGGAATTGTATGTCTGCAAACTCAAGCAGTTCTGCATCAGTTTATTTTCATAAACTTTTTCCTTTCTTTATCTCAGAATTGTAACTGTCAGTAGTGTGAATTGGCATATGATAGACTGTGGATAGCTTAGATCTTCTGTTATTGCTAAAAAGGAGTAACATACACTCTCTGTTGTAATTAACATTTTGTGAAAGACTTACTGTCTAAGCCTCCTGTTAGAACTTGGCTGCACTGATGTGGTCATGGACTTCAGGGGATGATTGAAAATTCAATATTTTTTTTTTTCCTGCGTAAAAACACACTAGAGAGAAAAGACATAAGAAGTCAGTACCAGCATTCAGAAACTATTGTGTATGGCTGTCACTGAACATTATGCACTTAATATACTTTCTGAAAGGGTTTGGTGGACACAAATTCCAAGTCATGTAGTATTCCAGACACATGCAAATATTTTTCCTCTCTCAACTTGAATTTCTGTAATTCATCTACTGGGGCACTGGTGACTGCAACAGTCACCAAAGGAAAAATCAATCCCTAACTTATATTGTAATCAATTTGATTCTTAAAAATACTATTTAGTAACTTAAAATAAAACAAAATTGTTCTGCACTAATGAGAAAGAAAAAGCTTGTGTTTTGGTTCAGTCAGCAGAGATCACAGTTCTGAAATCTGAGGCTATAAAAAAGTTGAACCGTTAACTTTTGTGTGTAAGTAAAATCATGAGAGGAATATTTGTATAAATCTGTTACAGCATCCTAACAGTATTAGATTGCATTACATTATATGTGTATATCCAGTTTGAATTCAAATTCTAGTCTTCATGTTTTTAGTCTGTAGGAATTTAAATCTCTTCCTCAATACCGACTTGATAAAAAGGTTAATTGAACTTGTGGTCTTTTTACAAAATAGCAGTCTGCTAGTAGTTTGAAAAAATTTTGTACGGATTTTTTAAAATGTGGTTAGAATTCTAATGTGTAAGAACACCAGAAGAGAAATAGTCAAAAGCATGCAATTTATATTGTTTATAACTCACATACTGATAAAATTTTTAGAATAATGAGTTTTTCACATGTAGCAGAGCACAGAAGGCTCAGTGTTATCTGAAGATTTCATCCATAGAAGTTTAAAAAAATTACAATATCAGTGCCTGAAACATTGTCTTTACCTTTGGCTAAACTAGGAATTTTTTTTTTAATTGTGTGTTTCTTTATTTCTTAATAATCAAAACTGTATTTTGGCTGTTCTGAAATTATGTAATACAAATTTACGGGTAATGTCCTGCCTTTATCAGTATCTGTTGTCTCACAAACTGCTGTATTGTTTGATGATGTTTTTAATAGTGTGGAAAAAGTGAGTAAAATCGTGCAACATTCTTTACCTTATTACTTGATTTATTTTTGTTTTCCTACTTTTTGCATTGAATGACAGCTGCTAGCCGGGATGATAGCAGAACCTGCTTTTCTCTCTGAGTATACTATCTTTGCTTTGGATCCCACCAAGCAACCTAAGCCACAGAGTGACGGTGTGGTGAGTCCTCCCACCCCTCCTAGCGACGCCTTTAGCAGGGGGAGGAGAGCACTGTACTAGAAAGCAAACCTAGTGTTGCTTGTGGCTTGTTCTCACCAAGACATCTATCTTAACTACCCTGCTGCTAACCCCGCACTAAATTTCCTGGAGGTAGTACCTGATAGCTCCTGGCTAGTGTGCTGTATGATGTGAATTTACTGTAACATCAAAAAATTAACACGTTTTCTGTTATACAGGTAACCGTACTCTACACAACTTTTAAATAATTGCACAAGTTTGTATGTTTGTTGCTTAGAGTTCATGAATGGTGTTGAAAGTCTTCCTCTGCACTTTTATGTATGTCTGTATGTATTTAGAGAAAAATTAATGTGATAAACGTTGAGATTGTTTTTGTCTAAAACCTTTTGCTGTGTACGTTGAAAGCCTCACAATGTCATTTACTACTAATGGTAGCAGGAAATAATTATCTCACATGAACACTGAAATTCAGCTACTTCTACTTGGTAACTTGGCAGCTATTATTGTGAGGATAAGTAGCTTTTTTAATTATTAAATTTTATATTAAATATATATTTATTTGCCTGGAAATGTTTTCATAGTATGCAAGTGGAGAAGCTCAGTGAGAAGAGGATATGCGGGGAAAAAGAAGCAGGCATAGGGGGGAAAGCAGACTTCTGCTTTCTAGCACATGCACATACAAAGCTGTATTCTTCTGATTGTTGTCACAGGAGTGGGATGGCATCTTTCACATGGTGCAGAGGCCTGGCATTCCTGAGTCCATAGTGATGCAAAACACAGTGGTTTTTAGAGTCCCAGGTCATCCTTGTACTTCATAATTACTTTGGTTTTCCAGTTTAGCAAGTGCTATTTTGCTGCTCATGCTTAGGCCGAAAATGACAAGTCACTGAAAGCTGTAACAGGATACAAATTTGGTCAGCAAATGGGCATAATACAACACACCATGTTGTGTTGGATTTATCTCTCTCAAGCTAAGCAAGATTGGCCCGAAACAGTGATTGAAAAGATGATCTGTTGAATGTCCTCATTTGTTTTCTCAAGATTGAACTTTTTGATGGGGAGTGAAGAGGACATTCAGACTGTGCTAAAATCTGTAGTTTTGAAATAGTCACTAGATTTGTTTTTTTCCAGTTCTAGGTATGTTGACCATATTCCAGGTCCAGTGATCGCTACTTAAAGTTTCACTGCAAATGTAATTAAGCTTTCCTACACTTAGAGCAGTAAACAGTTGTGGGCTGTTTACACTACAGAATATCCCTGGTATACTCGCATTTCTAAAAACCTATTCCTATGAATACCCAAATGTTTTCTTTATGTTATCTTTTAGTATAAACTTCAGTGGCAGAAATCAGTCACTTGCATATTTACATACAAGACTGCATACATAGGAAAGACTGATAATGTAAGAGTTACTGTTAATGTGTTACCAATGTGTATTAATAATACCTTACCTGTAAAACTGATTTTGTTCTCTGAATGTTTTGAAAGCTCTAGAGCTGTTTTCTCACAGCAAGAATTGCGGGGTAGAAAACAATTATATAAAAGTTTATAGGGAAGAGGAGGCCTGATTATATATAAATATATATTAAGAAACCTCATTATGTAGGCTTGGGAAACCTAGGTAAACTAAAGATCTAGGAGAGGGGAAGTTTAATCAGCACACACAAATACATATTAATTCTGCTAAAACAGGCTAGTATTTTAACTGTGTGCATGCACAAGTGGTGCATGATCTTCAGAGAGTGAACATCATAACCACTGTAATGGCACTGATGAAGTTAATATAAACTCTTAACTACCTAAGCTGCATGGAGTTTGTTGCATGAAGAAACCATTCAAATGTTCAATGCTCTGGTTTATACATCTTAATAACAAAAAGCAACTTTTAAATTGGAATAGAAATATAGTTTTGTATGTTCAATGGAGGAAAATACTTCTGTTGGTCCTCTCTTGGTCTCCAGAAACCTTGACATAGTTCTGCTGGTTTTAAGACTTCCCAAGTGCCAGCCAGTGCTCTGTGATTCTAGTTTTGCTGAAACATCTCTTCAGGCTTACGAAAGACTAGGGCTTCTAAGCTTTTCAAAGCCTCTTGAATCCATACTTATATATAGCAACTTCCATTCATGCTTACCTTTCACTGTGTGGGAACCAGAATATGACCCTTTGCCCTACAGCACTGTAACTTAGAATTGCAGCAGCTAGATACCTGCGGCAGTGTCTAGCCAGTGTATCCCTTTCATGATTTATGTCAAAAGAAAGACTAATACCAAATATAAGTTATAAAGTTCTATTTTTGTTCACAGAGATTGAATACAAAGATATCAGTACGATTAATAGGAAAAATTTAGAAGTGGAGACATTAGTTGTGGTTTTGAAATGCCATTTTCTAAGGATTTTCATAGATCCTTAAATGGTAGCTTTTTAAGAATCTTCACAGAAAAGAACAGCATCCACTTTTTTATATTCATAAACACCTTATTAGATTTAATAAATCTACTTAATCTTGTGTATTAAAATAGATCTTAAATATTACTAAATTATGAATTAGATATATAAGCCCCCCATAGTTTCCTTAAATTCTCTTCATAGGTATCTCAATATGATTTTAGAAACAAGTTTTTGTAGTCAGTTTGTAATTCTTGATAAAGTGTTTGCCTTCCTCTGTTGTCAGTCAAGTACTAACATGGTAGATGCTCTGTAAATTATAAAGCAGAAGATAAATTTTTATTTGGATTACCCATCTTATTAACTTTCAAGTTAGGAAACGAAAAAGAACAGGTAACGCAGCCAAGGATAAAATGTAGGAGTGCTTTAGTTGAAAACCCAAGAAGAGCTCTTAATCCACTGGGAAAGACTACATCCACCGCAGCAGGGCAATGCTCTGAAGCAGAATGCAGATTTTGTTCAAGCCAGGTGAAGCGCAATTTCCAAATCCAAACAGACTTCTTGTATGGCTGGTTATTGAATCTGAACGGGTGACTGCTCATTGCTCTGGCTTCCGTAAATGTCTGGATTTCTCTTTCTTCTGTGGTATATTTGTACTGCCTTCAGTTTGCTCCATGTGAAACCTTTCTGAAGCCCTTTTACACTGAATCATTCCTCTTCTGCATTTATGTTTATGGATGCTTATCTGCATATCCACACAGAGTAGAAGCTGTGGGTGTAATCATGTAGCATATACCTGGATGACTATGATTGATACTTTAGTTGTATATACACCTTAGATTTTACAGCTTTCATATAACTCAGGGTACTTCTTAATTAAAAATTAAAAGTTACACTGATTTTAGCTGAATTCCTCATACTTTGTTCAATGTCTCAGTGCTTTGGTTCTCTTGGAAAAAATTCATATCCCAGATGCTTTCTAGCATGTTTTGCTCCTTCAGTTTTACCTGATTTAAACACCAGAAAGCCATCCGGATTTGTACAGGTTAGAAAACACATGAACACAGGACATAGGGCAAGCAGGATAGACAGACTAGTAACAGAAATGTCTGAACTCTGTTACAAACAAACAAACACACTAACACACTTCCCCCCCTTCACCCCCTATTGTTCTCTGTTGTGTTGGGTTTGGGTGGGTTTTTTTCGTTTATTTTTCTTTGTTTGGGAGTGCAGAGGAATGTACATGTGAAGTTTTGCACAGGATGTTTTTTCAGAAAGCCTGATTTTTTTTCCTGTGCTTGTTTGGTGTCTTAAACAGCCTGTTCCCAGCACTTTTTTTTTCCAGGTAGTTTCCACCCCTCCAAAATGTCCTGAAACAGAGAAAAACAGTGTGATTCCACTGTTACTTATGTTTGCTGTAAACAACACTGGTCATCAATTAGATTTTTCCTGCTATCATTTTGTCCTCTTTGGTGTTTTGGTTTGGTTTGGGTTTTGTTTTTGTTTTTGTTTTTGTTTTTTTTGTGCATAATTGTTACATAAATAATCATTATGAATAATGTAATTGGAGGTGTCAGCATTTTGGCAGATGTCTCCTACTAATCCATGCACACATAGCTGCTTTGTAGTTCTGTATATTGCAGCAATCTGTTTTGAATTTAACAAACTAGTTTGTTTGCATGAAGACGCCTTAATAAACATTGAAAAGAAAGTACTAAAAACACAGTGAAGAAAAAGCACGGTGATACTTGTAGGAATTGGTGAATTACAGTCTTTTTAGTCCTTCTAACAGTTGTTTTTCTTCCTGTAGAACACAAGTACACAGCCCCTTCCCAGATCCACAGAAAACAACAGCAGCGGATCAGCCTCCCCACAGGTACAGGGAGATATGGGGGTTTGTTCTCTCCTTCACTGGCCACGTTGTCTTTAGCAGACGTTGGCCTAAGCGCCAGGTATAAATCTTCATGTTGGAGTAGGGATGACAAGTACTCGCCTGTCAGGATTCACCAGGGTGTTTTGTTATGTATCACCCCGTTAGGTGGTAGTGTGCGTTGTCACTGATGAGTGGAGCTTTTTTTGTAGGGACAGGTGGGCAGTATCTGTTGGCGTGCTGCAAGGTACCTGCCTCAGGCTGCGTCTCATCACTCACAGATACAGCCAACACAGGATGCAAAGTGTTAACCTCGCTTGCAAAAGTAGAGGGCATCTTGCATGGCGAGAAAGCTAATTTCTGCCTGAAGGAGAAGAACTGATAGGCTTAAAAAATTGTCACTAGTGATAAAGTCATTCTTCAGAAAAAGTTTGTTTTTCTGGAGTGGGATTAGCAGTGGCTCCTAGCATGTGCATCCCATATTTGATTGTGGGGGCACAGTCATGCAGTCATGCTTTCTAGTCAGTTCTGTAGCACCAACAGTACATGGTACCATAGCACAAAACCTTTTGTTTTAGAGCAACGTAAGTACCGTAGCTGCATAGATCAACAATTGCATTTTATGTAAGAATCATAAAGCCATTTAATATGAAATTTTAAAAAGTACTAAGATGGTGTGATAGAACTATCATACAAGGACTTTTACAATAAATTTGTTCTTTTAATCACAGGAAAAAAAATGTGTCTTTGAGATAAATACAGTCTTTAATACTTCAAGAAGTGAGTCACTGTTTACTATTTATTTTAGTTACACATTCTTGCTTTTTAAAGGGTATGCACAAAAGTATGTTCTTTTAGGGGTTTAAATCAGAGCAGTAGTTTGTTGGATTTAGTTGCTGTTGGAAATTGCCCACATCTGGTATTGCATGGTTGATGGTTCTGCACAAGGAGATGAATCTTCTAAGGGAGTGGTAGCCATTTGGTGTCGTGCATGTGTTAGGCAGCAGTTGTCCCTTTGCCCAGGTCAGGTCTCTCTTTCCTGGGCTTTAATTCATCTCTCTGCATAAAAGAGATGCAGAAGTAATTACTTGCTTTGGATTTTTGCAGCTGAGTGACACTTCATCTTTCACCCAGAGGCTTCAACTCCGAGTTCCCTCCATGGAGTCTTTGTTTCGGAGCCCAGTAAAAGAGTCGCTGTTCCGCTCTTCTTCTAAGGAGTCCCTGGTACGAACTTCTTCAAGAGACTCCTTGAATCGACTGGATTTGGATGCAGCTGGTCCCACCTTTGATCCACCTTCCGACATAGAAAGTGAAACAGAAGAGCTTCCAGGGAACATGGACAGCCTCAGCAAAGAGCAGCTGCTGCAGCGACTGCGCAGAATGGAGCGCAGTTTGGGCAACTACAGGGGCAAATACGCAGAGGTAGGCAATGTTGTTACTGACTTACCTGGGTGGAGAGGGGAGAAAGATGAGACCAACAGATACTGCAGCAGTGGATAATCTTTCTGTTTTGGTGTTTGGAGCAAATGGCTCAACTTAGAGCTAACATGGAAGTTAAGACTAGTTATTTTTGGCCTCATAGATGAGCCAAATGTTTTTCTGGTAATAAAACGTGGAAATCCTTTTCTTCTCTAGTTTGTAAATGATTTCATGTTGTCACCAATAGAGATTAACTAGTGGTTACACAAAGTAGACCTGTGATTGTTTCTGCTGAAAGCCCTTAGCAAGGGCCGGAGTTCAGTTCAGGGGTAGGCATGACTTGTATTTGCATAACAGCGAATTTACTTCTCTTCTGAAACTTGTTCTTGTAGTACACAGTCTATATTCCATGTACGCGCAATGAGCAAGCGTTTTGTTTTCAATGAATAATTTATACTCGCTGTAATTTCCAGATATTCCCTGGAAGGAATTCATTCAAAGACTATTTCTTTGGTTATTTTAATGAAAACCAATGATTTATTTAGTTTTCCCACTGATTTTCCAAATTGGGAAAAGTAAAGCTTTCCAAGTGGTGGTGTTTGTTTTGGATTTGTTTGTTTGTTTTAAAAGTATGTATGTGTTTTGCATTTAAAACTGGCCATTTGCACTGTTTTTTACAGTTCTTTAAATGTTTGCTGCCAAATACAAAACTTCCTGTGCAGGCTTTTGGCTATTACTGTCAAAATCCATGGAATCTAAAATATCTATATGACAATTACAGCATTCAGCATAACCCTGCAAAAACAGTTGTCTTCTTTTAATTAGGATTTGTTGTCTCCCATTATTTTTCATTCACATCCAGCTAGTATAATAAGATATATATATATATAAAATAGTATAATAAGATATATTTTTTTTAAAGTTTATGTAAACAGTATTGCCAAAAAATTATTCAGTTTGTAGTGGCTCTTTGTGTTTGGTCGGTTGGTTGGTTTAGTGTAGTCTTTCCAGTAAGTCTTAATTTTATCTGTCAAAAAGGTCTGGGTTTTTTTGGATTTTTTTTTTTTTAATCTGTTTTGTGAGCTTCTTCAGTTGGAAAAAATCGTTTTGCTGGAGCTTGGCAGAAAGTAGTTTCAATCTAAAATGAGAATTTAGGATGTAAAATTTTTTTTCTCTTTTAAAGTAGGATACAGAGTTAGCATCTCAAAAAGTGTGATAAGGGAAACCATCCGCAGTCGTTTTAGTTTTTCTTTAAGTGAAAAATACGTATGACTCTGAAATGAAAAGTAATTTTGTATTCTGAAAAAAAGTCCTAATTTAAATAATAGTTTAAAGGTATCTTTTGACTTAGAGATTTCTGGTTTTGTTGTTTTGGATTTGTTTTCCTTTAATTTTTCAGCAGTTTGAAAATAGAATATTATAGTTCCAAGTGACGTTATGCTACTTCAGCTTTGGACAGCTTAGGCAATTGTGGTCAAGTTTTTAATTAAGCTAAGTTCTGCAGTTACTCATTAAGTCCTTTTGTCAGATTACAAAGAGAAATACTGTCTGCTCACTTTTAGTCTTTCTTTGTCTGCTGGGTATATGCAAAGCACATGGGATGAGAACATTCAGTATTAGATGGCCATTTTTTTGCTAGATTTGTAAGTGTATTTTTTTAGTGCCTACTCATTGTAAATTAATTTTAGTTAAGCTCTCTGGGATGTGTACTCTTATACGTGTGTCTCTGTAGGGTAGCTGTCTGGGATGTAACTTTCTGATGCAGTTTTTTTTTTTTCCCTGCCTTTGTTGAGGCATGGCTGTTCTTAGAGGTTTTTTTAGCGAAGGGAAAACTGTGCATGAATGCTGAGTAACCTCATTGTTTTCTCATGTAGGCTTTTTTTTTTTAACACATTGGAGATATTTTATAAATTGAAAAAAAGAAGCACGGAGAAAATTGAGCTATGTTTCCGTGAAAAGAGCTTGCTCAAGGGTTTGAAAACGGAGATAGTGATACAACTAGGCAAATTATTTTGATAGCTATAAGCAGATGCATTGTCATCATTATACCAAATTTCTGTATTTTAGCTAGTGTCTGCATATCAAGTTATCCAGAGGGAAAAGAAGAAGCTACAGGTAAGCATTACTTTTCGTCCTCTCTTACCTTAATAATTTTCTGAACCTTAAAATGCATAGTGCAAATACAAATTTAATATTCAGTGCATTGTGTGTGTGTTTACACAACATGTTGTGTATATATATGTGTGTGTGTATAACAAAATACTCTTTCTTAGTTGGAATTTCTAAGGAGCCAAGCTAATACTGATTTGTCAAAATAACTGTGGAGCTATTGTACTCCAGCTTTTTTATTGTATCAGCTGAATTCAGATGATAGATTGCCAACCCACAGGTGGCAGTTTCTTATAATACACATCAAGTTTGACTTGAAAGAGAAATACCAGTGTTTAATTCTTCTTCTGAAATACAGTTCTGTGAATTTAGTTATACTCCAAAGTTACATTCAACACACTTGGTGTTTATTATTTTTTTTCTTTTTTCTTTTTTTTTTTTTTAAGGGCATTCTGAGCCAAAGTCAGGATAAAGCACTTCGCAGAATTGGAGAACTGAGAGAGGTACTTTCCTTTATTGATTCAATATTTACTTTATACCACACATACACAGAAACTTTCTTTGCCTAGCTTTTGATTTGTTTGTTCACTTTACAGTATATTTTCTATTGAACAGCAATAGGCAAATATATGTAATAGACGCTTTTTAAGAAAGATTTTAATGACTATTAATAAAAAAATAGGATAAAATTTTAAAAATACTCATCTTGATCTCAGTTACAATATTTGCAATCTTTTTATGGATTTGCAGTATAGTTTAATTTCAGTCATAAAATCAGGTTGGTCTTGTTATGATTATTATCTCCTTAGGTTATAGTGAAATTAAAAGGAGAAGCTCTAATATATTTGGTGTTGATAATATGCACATTTGGATTAGTTAAAAGACATATACAAATTACTGGGCAGAGCGAAGTAAAAGGGCAAGTTCACAAAAGCCATAGTATCAACCACTGGTGAATCTTTTTAGTGCCCCAAGAGCCAGTGCAGCATCAGGTTTGGAGACAAGTGTGCGAGGACCTCTCTGCCCAAGTTCTTCTTACGCGGCCTGGAAGCCGGGTACCAGCTCGTTGAAAGCCACGGGCTTCCTCTGTGGCTGTACTCCTGTTTTTGATGTATGCCACGCCGAGCAGCAGCGCTGCCGTGGAGCTTGCCAGAGCCATCAAAGCATGGCAAGGTCCCACCTTGCCTTAAGGCAGACTAGCTCCTCACAGTCAGGCCTCTCGCCTCCAGACAGGAGCAAAGGCCGGTCCCTTGGGGACAAGGGGTGGCAGCTCTGAGCATCTGAATGTGCAAGTACCCAGGGATCCTGCTCACCTGCAAGGTGAAGGTCACTGGCAAACTGGAGGATGCTCTGCTTCACTGACATGAGATGTAATCCAGGTGAGCAGGCTGAGAATTGTGTGTGCCACGGGGGCAGCATTTTGGTTTGAATCTGTGCTTATCTGAGGTGGAGCCCATGCCTGGGCTGTCACTCTGTCCTAAGCAAAACTCCAGGCCATGAGAGGGGAAAACCTGGAGCATTAGTGACAGTAGTGACTTGCCAGTATTTTTTTTTCCAGTTCATTGCAAGGTCAAATGGAAGCTCATTCTGTGTTAAGTCTATATCCTCATGTTCCAGTGGGCTTAGTTTTCCAGCTTATTGGTACTTGGCACAGTTTGGAAGGCATACACATACCAGAGTTAAAGCTTTTGATGATGAAGAAGGGTTGGACACGTGCACAATAATTTTTAACTTCTTCTCTCATAGTCTTTCTGATTCATATATATATATTTGGTGTAAAATTTAAGTTAGTTTTTACAAATCTTGTAGATTTAAAGATTCCTTCAAGTCTAACACCGAAATTCTTTTATACTAATTAAAAACTTTTAAAAGTAGTTTTTTGGTCTTTTGGAAGCCCAAGTGTTATAGCATGAGGTAAATCAGACTTAAAAGAAAAAATACAAAGAAAATGGTACGTTTCCATCGTGAAAGCTTAAATGGCACAAAACAGATCATTCATTGATATAATATAATCAGAAATTAATTTTTAAAATACTTTTTCCTCATCATAGAGGCCATTTTCCCCATAAATATGTTGACTCAGAGAAGTTTATTCTAAGAGGACCATGTAAGAATAAACTAAGTCTCCTTTGAGGCCAAGCTGACAGTGTGAAATAGTCCCTGGAAACCAATGTGTCTTTTGCATACCTTAGTTTTATTCCTGCTAAGAGCAATTCCTCAACAGCAGTCTTCAAGGAGTCTTCAGTGTTCTTCTTAGACAAGGATCAGAATGGACTTAGGGATCCAAAGGGGACTGTTTCTGTGTTGTTTTCAGTAGATCTCTTTGGCACTCGTTCTTGCACTGTGCTGCTTTACTTTGCTCAAAAGAAGTTGCTTCTAAAGCTCGGGACCACAAGGCAGAAGCTTGATGAGCAATTGTTGAGAACGTGAGGCAATGCAGTCAGAAAACGGATACAGAGACTTGGGAAGGCCAAAGACTGGTTTTCCCAGTGGCACCTTCCAGCGCTGTCCTGCCTGTGCATGGCTGGGCATGCTCCGCTTGTGCTGCTGCGGTTCCCAAAGCTGGAGTCAAGCCCAGCTCTGGCAGCTGGGATTCACCATGGGAGGGAAGGGATGGGTTTGCAAAAAAGTGTGCAAGCAAGATTCAGAGTTGGAGGAAAGCAATGCAAGAAGCGTCCAGTGCCCTGTGTTTTGTCTCATTTGCTTCGTCACCCCTCTTTCTGTTGTCCTCTCTCTTTGCCTGGCCAACAGAACCCACGTTTATGGGTGATGCTTGCTTGTATACGAGCAATCTTTGCAGAATAATGGTCACAGAGGCATTGGTTGCCTGGGGCGAATCCGTGAGAAGATCTATATCAATGAAGTAAATATATACATTTTAAAAATGTTCGGGAGATTATTTACAGTGCATGCATGAAATGTGTATGGTTCAGATTCTGTCAAAAAGCACTTAAATGTGAGTAACTTTAATTCTGCCATGGTTTTCTATTAGAACAATAATCATTTAGTGAAATTGAAGTATTTAAACTTTAAAAACATAGGAAGTAAATAAAATAAACCTCCCTAAGGCAGTATAAGATTATGTAGATCCTACTAATGCATTTAGGCAACATCTGCAAGTTTCTAAATATGTTCAGCCAAATAAACGCAACTAAATAGGAACTAAAACCACATAGTTAAGTTGTTTGGCATTCTCTGGATTTCTCATTTGAGACACAATTGAGGAATAAAAAAGCCAACTTTCTGCTCCTACAAATGCCATTTGTCATAGTGGAATGCTAGCCTATTGAATGAGCGTAAGAGAAATCTAAATTCCTACTGTTTGTGTTGACTTAATCTGGTGGCTAAATGAAGAAACTGGTTTACTGAAGTGCAGCCTTCAACTTCCAGGAGAAATGAGTTCATGGAAACCAGTTTTCAGGAGGAGGCTTGAAGCGATCAATACACAGAGTTATTTTCAAGAAGAAAGAGTCCTTCATACTTTTGCATAAAATCTAGACTTTTGCTGTTTCAATGCTGGTATTATAATGGAGTGTTCTTGCTTTGTTGTGTGGAATGTTGGACAATAAAAGAAATATCCCCTGTATGGTTGTATTCTGGGGTCACAACTGTGCAGAGGTGTTTCTAATATTATTTCATTGTATTTTGACAAGCCTTTTAAATTCACATTCCAGTTTTCATTTGGAATGCATTTGTTTATGGTTTTCAGGAGCTCCAGATGGATCAACAAGCTAAGAAACATCTCCAAGAGGAATTCGATGCCTCCTTAGAAGAGAAGGATCAACTTATTAGTGTCCTGCAAACTCAGGTAAGATACCTTACCCAAAACATGTCCTTTAAAACTGCTCTTCTGACTAATTTTTTTTTGTGTGTGTGTGTGTGGTTTTTTGTTGTTTGTTTGTTTGTTTTTAATTATTTTTAAATTATGCATTTCCTATAATCCATGTCCATGTTTTATTATAATTGCTGTGATGTTGTAAAGCTTCTTGAGAACTTAGGATTATCTAGAACTTAAGTGTGTCTTTCTAGTAGAGGATATCTTGGTAAAATAACACGTTAAATAGGATTGTTTGATCTGTGCTTAGATACCTTTGTAACATCTTTGTTACCAAGAATATAACATTAGCAGCTGTCTGCGCTAAAATAGCTTATGTGTTTTGGTTAATTGGTCTTTGTTTCTCCACTCGTAAAGATACTATTTTTGTTACCTAGAAACATAATTCTGATTTTTAAAAAAGCTAAAAAAATTCAGACAGATTTTTCCTTTCTTTTTGCCCTTGCTGATATCAATTTTATTTAACTCTCTCTAGTTTTGAAGATGAAAACATGATCTACTTAGAATCCTTCGTGTTTTTTTTAACAAAAAGAACGTTTTGTTTAGGTATCGTTGCTGAAACAAAGGTTACAGAATGGTCAGATAGGCACTGAATTACCTGATCCAAATATCCAATCTGAACCACAAGTTCAAAGTCCAGCAAAAGAAATCGGTACAGAAAATACTGTGGAACCAGGAAGCAGTGGTAGGTATTGTGGGTTTTTCAAGAGATCTTGAATTTTGGGGAGTAAACCTGCTGTTATTTATGATGGGCTGAACATGTCATAGCAAGGGTATGTTTTCTAGGAGACAATTGTTTTGAAAATAGTGTGGCAGCTAGAGGACAGGATAACCCTTCTAAGATACTAAATTTTCATAAGACTTGAAATCTGATATGTCTTACCTTTGTCAATAATGATGATATTATTGCAACTTTTGCTTTTGTTAGTAGGAGTTATTACTCTTTCTGGCCTAATATGATTAAGAGATCCTATCCCTCATAAATACGCCAGGACCTATGCCAGGACTTTAGAGAGGAGACCAGTTGGCAATCTATCTCTCTCTCTTTTTCTCCCCTCAGGAAAAAGTAAGAAAAAAAAAAAAAAAGGAAAGATCGATTTTGATATTCATCCTATTGAATAATCTGAGCGTTCCTCAAATCAGGAGGTTATCTGAGTTATGGAACTCCCAGTATTATGTGTATTTAATTGCTGAGCAAGGAACATTATAATCCTGATAACAGAATTAAAGTGTCATTTGTTGATATCCTTGATAAAGACAGGGTTCAGACGGAAGTGAGATAATCTTGAAATTGTCTTTGTTCAGGATCTGCCATGATTTTTGTATGCTAGAATGAAGGTTTAGATCAGAGATTTTTCTCATCCAGAATCATATCTTTTGTAGTGCTTAGGAAATAACATGAGTATCCAGACCCTATGAATCAGCATTCAGTGTGTTTTCTGTGCTGAAATCTACTTCTGGGCTATAGTGTATAAGACTTACGGTCATGAAGTGAACCTCTGAATTTGTCTGATCCTGTTTTCATGCCAAATACTCTTTGAGGGTCCAGAGCATCAGAGCAGAACACACAGTAAAGTATAACCCAGCGTGCTAGTTATACAGAGAGGCGCACAGCTTGGAAAGATGCTAGACGTGGCCTTTATGCTGCTGAATGTAGTATTGCCAACCTGAAGATTTAAGAATTAACATCACACCCAGCTCTGGAAAAGCAGAAATCTCTGTGCCTGGCACTTGAGAAATGTGATTTGCTTTGCTTCATGTTTTTTCCTGATTGTGATTGTTCTGTTAGTACCAACAGGCAGGTTTATAAAGGGTAATGACTTATTGATTGCATAGAAAACCTCGTTGAATAATAGTTTGTTTTAGAAGCTTGTATAGTAACTGGGGGTTTTTAAATTAATTTGGGGTGAAAGACTGTATTTATATTTTGTGTATGCGTAGCATGTTTCTGGCAGTTACAGTGGTCACTAGGAAGTTTTGCAGATTTTGCACAACTTTTTTTAGAGACCTGTGACTAGCCCACAATGTGAATGATGAATGCAGATCTTCATTTTGGGAACAGTGTGCATGTGATAATGTTGGCATGTGTTCTTGTAGAGGGTAATGAAGATTCTGTTAAAACACTGGAAACTCTTAATCAGAGGGTGAAGCGCCAAGAGAACTTGCTGCAACGGTGTAAGGAGATGATTCGATCACATAAGGAGCGCTGTGCCCAGTTAACCAACGAGAAAGAGGCACTTCAAGAACAGTTAGATGAGAGGCTTCAGGAACTGGAGAAAATGAAGGTATGGAAAGTGCTTTTAACTTTAAAGGTAGCTACTAGAACACAGTAAGAATGCCAGTATTTCTAATATCTATTAATAGGGCAGACCATGAAATAAATTGTCCCTTTGCTTCTTTGGAGTTAAAGGTGCAAACCGCACCTGGAATGAAGACATTGAGCAATTACTCAGGAAGCTGTAAAGAAGGGTATGAAACTTTAGTATATGAATAACCGTCAAAATGGTATCTGGAATAAAGTAGCTGTGGGAAGCTGGAGTGAGGAGAAGACTGTCCTAGCACAGACAGGTGATAAAGTAAGAAAAGTGGAGCTGGAGATAAACCTTTAAGACATAGAGGAAGAAGCATCAGTTGTGTAAGTCAACAGAAAACACAGAAATGCAGGACAGTGGAGAGCACAATGTAGTGAAGATAATATAAGTGCATTCCCAAAGCTAAATTAATATTTTGCTTAGTTTTCCTTTTAAGGCCATTAATGCTGAGTGTGGAGTAAAAGTAAGGTGGCTGATAGTAATGAAAATGTGATACATATAGCAGTACTCAGCTTCAGTTCTGGGGATCAGATTCTCTTCTCTGTCTTGGTCTCCAAGCACGAGCCCAGTTAGAAAGAGTTCTGAAAAACTCAAAATATTTTAAGGACCTTTTCCAGAACAAGACCAGTAATTAGCAGTTATGTTGCATTGCTGAGATCCTCTTGTAAGCCAAGATGCAGGTGATAGAGCGGGTACTTTAGGCATGTTTCTTGCCCTTTTTACTGTAGCAGCTCTGACATCCCTGAGAGAACTGTGGAGGCTGTAACAAAGCATTCATATATCTGAATTATTATGGAAGCCATGAGGCAGCCCTAGCACTGGGAGATTTAAAAGTAATTTTGAGCTGCCTGCTTTAATATCCCTGGTTTCTGTTTGTGCTCTTCCTCCAAGGCATAGTGCAGGGTAAGAGGTAAACCTAAGCTGTGTGTCAGAAGAAGGTATTTTCTTAGAGGTGGCAGTGCTTTAAACTTGTGGTCTTGTTTTAGGACCTTCACATGGCTGAGAAGACAAAACTGATTACGCAGCTGCGTGATGCAAAGAATTCGATTGAGCAGCTAGAACAAGACAAGGTAAACAAAAAAATTGCTTTAAACTATTCATAGTTTTTGAAGAAGATTGTTTAAAACTCAAAATTTCTGACTTCTTGGTATTAGAAGCCATTCTCAGTTGTCTGATATGGTTTAGTTCATGTTTTAATGAGCAAATAATTTCAGCTACCTGAGAATTTTATTGTATAGATACTTTAGGGTATTTACTTGTTAGATTATACTTAATATTGCAGGATGATCTTTTTTTAGGATGGAACAATTATGCTGAACACATTCCTCAATGCCAGCTTAAAAAAAAAATCCCCCCCCAGCCACTAATGAAGATGAGACACAATGTAAATGAATCAAAAAATGACCAGGGAAGAAAAAGTAACTGTAATTTCTTAGGAATATGAAGAGTTTCTCAGTTTTTTTGTTTCTTAAAGGGTTTTGTTTTGTTGTGGTTTTTTTTTCAATTTCAGTCTTTGTAGGAGTATCTTCTGGTGGTGTAGTAAGTAACATGATTAAAGCTCATTATATGTGCTCGTTCTCTAAGGCGAAGCACGCACACTACAATGCTTTTAGTTTTGGTTTGTTTACAGAATGCAAAGAAAAGTATCTTTACCAGAAGGAGGAAGTTTTCTGCTGGTCCTTAGTTGCTGGAGGAGTTCTTTTCACCTCTACCTAAATTTTGGCTACTCTTCAAAAAAATTACTGTTCTTCTTTTTGTTAGCATTTTCTGACATAGAAAAATACCATGATCTCTGGTCTTGTAGTAATAGACTAAAGTTTATTCCTGACAAGGATTGTGTCTTGGCTTGAAATTGTTTTAGCTGTGGTTTATTTGCTAGCTTTTTATCACAAATACCTTTTTCTGTAGGGCATGGTGATTGCAGAGACAAAGCGACAAATGCATGAAACGTTGGAAATGAAGGAGGAGGAGATAGCCCAACTGCGTGCTCGGATCAAACAAATAACTACAAAAGGCGAGGAATTAAAAGAACAGAAAGAAAAATCTGAAAGAGCTGGTAAGAAATTCTGGAGATTATTAGCTTTCGCATTAAAACACAAGAAAGCTTCAGCATGGTCTTTTTGCACTACTTCATCACTCGTTGTTTGGAATGGATATTAAGAGATGCTAGTTTTCCTAATATTCTACATATCACCCCTTCTAGCATCATTACTAACTTCACTTCTCTTGAGCAGAGTTCAGGGATGTTTTTGACTGGATTGTCTCTGTTACCAATTCAGATGGAATTCGGAAGGAAACTGCTGAAGGGGAGCTGTACTTTCCTGTTTGTAGGAGAAAAAATTGATAGAGTTTTGTGCTGGTAAAACTTTAGGGAGGAAACTTGAAACTGTCTGTAAATTATTGTAATGTCACCAGTATTTTACATAGAAAACACAGTAGTGAGTGAGTACGAGTTTGGGAAGAAGTAGAAACAAGAGGATGTGATGTGACCATAATAAGCATTTTCTTTCAATAATCGTAGTGGAAGCTTTTCTGATTTCTTTTTAGTGAAACATCAGTGATGATTCCTTTTGCTTCAGGCTTGGAACCTGGTGGCTATGTAACTAATGCGGTAGTTTGCTTTTGATGGAAATTAGGTAACACTAATTATGTGTGCTTGCAGTTCTCCTTTTGCGTGTAACTAAATTAGAAGGTCAATCTGCCCCATCTTTATTTTTAAACAGTGAAATTGGTTTGTGCTATATCTACAAAAATTGATTTAGAATAATTTAGTTTGCTCTCATGGACACCTAAAGGAGTTCACTCTTTTGACAGAAGCTCAGATGTGGTTAATTTGCACAAAACATTAGGTATGTTTTCTTTCTCTAAAAAGCAAGGACTAATTGAAACAATTCAGTTCATAGGGGTTTATTTTAAATCTGCATAGATTTAGATCAGAATTTTCAATTTTAAAGATTAGTTTGGGTAGATTGTTCTGCTGAAATGCAGAAAAGCAGCTTGGACATCCGTCTTATGAAAGTAGCAAACATTTTGATTAGGTGCCCTCCTTTCCTACCCTTTCAGGTTCTATGTGGTCTTTTAGCTCTGGAAGTTTGTATTTCAGAAGTCAGTCCTGCTAGAGTTGGATTTTATTCATTTCTTGGAGACTAGGAAGCTTTTCTTCATGATTAAAAAAAAAAATGAAAGCTGAAGAATATCTTAATACTTCTGTAGTTACAGAATTATTGTCATAGTTGTTTGATACAGTGTTTTTTGAAGCAGTAGAAACCTCTTCATTATTAACTAATATCTGCATGCTCTGGTTTTGCATAGACAGAAGCTGAAAATGGGTTAGAGGTGATGCTCTGGATATCTGGAAAACTTAACTATTGTAGTGAGAAGTATTTTCACTTATGAACAATGTATCGAGTACACTGCACTTTCCTAGGGGGAGTTTTGTGTGAGAGAGAGATTAAATATGCGCTCTTAAATAAAATGTTAAAGTGCTTTTGCTAACCTTTATGGTGTATAAGCATCTACTTTGCCTTTGAGTGCATTTATTTTTGTACTCTGTTAATCATGCATATATAAATGTTGGAACCCTGGGAAAATTAGTTAATATTACTTCTAACATAGGCAAAATTGTAAGGTGACCTTTCTTAGATTTTCCTATTACTTCCTTGGCTTTATGCATTTCAAAAATGTTGTAATGTACAGCAGAAGTGTATTTCAATACAGTTGAATTAAATTGTTCAGGCATTTGAGAAAACTACCATCAATATTGGGAGAGCCTGAAGTCACTTGTAGGTCGCAACCTTTGAGTTGTACCAGTTTTAGGAATTTTGGCAGTTTCATGTATTTGAGGTGAACAAGTTTAAAGTTCTGTTCCTTGGATAGTAAATGTGAGACTACTTTAAATTCTAGACTTCTCTTTTTCTATATGATGATTTAGTGAGAATTGACTTCATGGAATATTGTATTTGTAGAAATGTTAATTTCATTCACATACTGGTAAAATAAGGAGAATCATAATGCACTTGGCATTTACGTTCATAGTGCATATTGTAAGGTAAAAAGTGGTATATTTTTCCATTCATGTTTTTAACTTACCTACAGTTACATGTCTGGCTTTTTTCTTTATAATTTAGTGATTTTAGTGAAGTGCTTCAGTGTTTGGTTTAATGTTAATGCATTTTTGTGTACTGAAACAGTGAAAAGATACGTATGCTTATTTTGTGCATGTTGTGTAAACTGTAACTTGTCTCCCCAGTTGAAGTTCATTTTTTTTGTAGTTAGAGGTACCTTATGTTGAAGTCTCACAGAGCATTTTGTTTTTGTGCATCCACACATGCCAATAAGTGAATCATGGTGCCTTTCCCAAGCCTTGTATGAACAGGACTGGGGTAAGGGCTCTTCTTTCTTACATCACACATTGGGTGCTTGAACTGGGCTCTAAAAAGTAAATTCTGTGCTTCTCAGGCACTTTTACTTGAAGTAACTGCAACTGATTTTTTTCAACGTTTTGCAATATACATAGATTATTTACATTATACTTCAACAAAGCTATTTATAGTATTTGTACTTGTAAATTTACTGGTAAACTGAAGTTTGTTCCTCCTGAGACTACTTGGCATAAGTCCTTTCTGACTTCTCAGGATGCCGATTATTGACTTATTTACGTTCTGTACAGTAAACAATAATTCTAAAAGTCTGTAGAAAGCAAATTAATTTTGCTTTACTTTGCAATTTCTTTTGGAAGCTGAATTAATGTATGCTCTGCACCTTTCTAGAGAGAAACAAGAAGTTTGGACTGTGCATTAAAAATCCTGCCTAGATGGACAAATCAACTATAGGAAGTGAATTCAGCTTTTGGTTCTCAAACTTGTGACAAGATGCCCACTCTCAGCCTTTAGTAAGAAAACATGTACATCCCTCCTTTGCCATCCTGTTTAGTGCTTTCTTCACAATTTTCAACAGTAGATGGCCCTAGAGTTGAAGATAACCCATCTGCAGCACAGGAGAGAGGGCAACTCTTTGCAGTGCGAACTGGTGTTACACTGGGCAGGACAGGCAAGGCAAAGGGAACCGAGACTGATACTTTAGTTTTATGTAGAGCGGTCAACTCTCTAGCACATGCTTTATAAAAATCAGGTTTGCAACCTTGCATTTCTTAAACTGCTCAGACTAATTTCATATAACTTACGTGCTGCACAGGAAGGTTTCCGACTTGTCTGGCTTGGTCATGTAAATGGGATCGTGCAAGACTCACCTGAGGCTCTTTGTCTGCTTGTTATTGTTCCTGATTTACCGCTGTGCCTTTGTGATACTTCACTTAACCAGTACCCTGGTTCAAAGATCTTCTCTCAACAGTAGCTCTGCTGGTCGGGGAAGAACACAGGCAGTGCCTTTACTCTTTGCATTCAGAATAGATGTATTTGGAAAAATCACAGACTTTTATTCCAGGATTTTCCCCGCATTGGAATTAAAATCTCTGTTAGATTAAAAAAATAATAATAATAATTTAGACTGTGTTTTGTCAACGTGATTACAGTGTAGCCCTCTGCTGGTTTGAAATGTGGTTGTGTCATGCTACACTAGAATTAACAACTGTGAATAAAAATGATCTGTTTTGCTTAAGTGCTGAAAGTGCCTGAGATGCATATAATTTAACTTCTAGAGAGAGCTAAGTGTGTTTCTGTGAAGTGTTGCTTCTTTGTGCTTTCATACCCCTTTGGCCTTTTATCCATCAGCTTTTGTCTAGCTTTTGTATTAGCATCCTGCCTGCAATTACAGTGATGCAGCTGTTGTACTGCATGTTGCTCAGCTGTTGCATATCTGTAGTCAATCCTAGCGTGAACCCGGATCTTCTCTTTGGCAGATTTGTGGGCTATGGCAAATGCATTCTCTTTCCTTTTGCAGAAGTAACAGGTTTCTAAATGAAAATAAAATATATGTCACTCAGAACAAGAATCGGAAAACATTTATGGAAAAGTGAAATGACTTAATCTTTTACTTGCAGGCTTTATTTTCAGGCTATAGTTTGTAAAGATCTGTAGGTTTGGTTGTATTGTTCTGTTTGGGGTTTTTTTGCTGGTTTTTGTTTGTTTGTTTTGGGGTTTTTTAAGCCATTTACGATGCCGTGATACTGAAGGGCTTGGCCAATTTTGCTGTCTGTGCGTGCTTTTGTTAGGGCTGAAAGGAGCATCAGGGAAGCCGGTGCCGTTCTCTGGACGCGCTTGCGCAGGCTGCGTTCATAACCGAGTTGTGCCAGGGTGGCGAGGGGGGAGGACTCGAGTCCTGCAGGTCCCAGGTGGCAAATGCCTCTCTTGATGGGAACTGTCAGGAGGTGTACTTGGAAAGTAAGGAGGTGTAAACCTTGTGTATGCTTGTTGTTTTGTTTTAGACTGTTTTGCCATTTGAAATAAACTCTTTTTTTTTTTCTCTTAATTTTTTGTCATGAGTTTTAGTATTTATTGTTTAAGTAGAACTGGGAGTGAAAAAGTGGATACAGTAATGTGCTTTGACATTGCCAGGGCCAATAAAAACTCTGTTTTGCCCTAAAACATGATTGTTGCTGTGAGCAGTCAGAGAAAGTCTTCCTCAAAAAACAGAAAAAAAATTCTGGAAAACGTCAGAATTTGGGTGAATGCAATTTGAGGGAATTAATTTGCTTGAAAACGTATTTGCAGCATTGACTCAGAAGTATAAATTACGGTTAAAAGCTTCAGTTTTTAATGTTATCAGAAGATGCGGAATGGAAATCATTATTCACTTCTCAAACTCATGCTTGAATGTAATTAAAGGTAGTATCAAAAAGACAAGGATTACAGGAATTGCTGTGAATGCCTGCTGGGTAACAGTGAATCAAGGAAACTAGAGATGTATGTGTCTATTATGATTTTCTTTTTGTGACAGAACTAAGTGGAAGAAAGTTTAGCATACTAAATAACAGTTTAAAATCAGTTTTGTTCTCTCTGCTCCCAGAACAGTATCTAAGTAGTCCAGGGTGTAGTAGAGTAATATACTTCTAGGTTTTTTCTGCTCTGATAATTTACAGTCTTGAAATTGGCACTGTGATTTTGAATTTTACAGACATATTTTGCCAAAGTTCTTTTCTGTAAAAAATTAACCATATAGTAGACTATTCTGAGACTGAATTTTCCTTTTATATGTAGCAGGGGTGTTCCACATTCATGATCTGTTCAGGAAAAGAGATTTCACTAATACTGATCAGATTCTAGTCCTGTGTAATTCTCTATAAATTCTGCCATCAGTTTCAGCAAGGAACTCACTTACTGGTATTTTTTATTATTATTATTAACCAGCTCACAACACAGGAATTTATTTGTTTTCTTTTTATATCTAAATGATCATCTATATGGTGAATGAAGTATGTGAGAATACTTCTTAGCATGGGAAGAAGCTGTGGAATTATTGCATTCCATTTGTAAATTAAAATGTGTTTCAGCAGACTTTTGCATCTTATGCAAATATAAATAAATTTTGTCACTGCAGTGTGTGTGTTCTTTTGAAACACCTTGTAGATATTCAAGGTTTTTGGGAGAAAACCTTAATATTTTTTTCTTGCATTTTATTTTGCAAAGTTCAGAAACACAGGACAGTCTTTGTAACACACAAGTGTTTTTACAGTGTCTCTGAATTGAATAGTTTACATTAAAAGTAAAAAGTGAAATAATTAAATTAGCAAAGCCATCTCTATGGACTCCACCAAACCCACAGTTTAAAGAGATTATCTGAGTTGTAGAGCTTGAAATGAACAACTCTTAGGTAAACAGACTGCCTGGTCTTATACTTCAGTGTCATACTCAGGAGGAACTCTCTCATCATTCAGTATAAACTGACTTGCATAGCAGTCATTCCTAGTTTATGCTTGTGTCTGCTTGTTTTAGTGGAAGAACAACTTGTGAAGTGCCTTTTCTTCCTGCAACTTTTTTTCTCCTCTTCAAAGTTATTCAGCACATATAGTCAGAAGAGGAGCCGTATATGGTCTGTGTATTTTATAGTGATTACAGGGGCAGAAAGAGAAGCTATGGAATGTATTGGAAGACATTCACAGCTATTTAGCAGTTCTGTTTCCTTTCTGGATAATAAACTCATGTGAATTCTTAATGGATTCCTATGTTGATTTTTCTGTTACTTGTATAATTTACATTTACTGAGAACTCTGTTCTACTATGATGTGGCATAGATATTTCTCGGTTATCATATACTTTTTTTTTTTCTTTGCAGCTTTTGAGGAGCTTGAGAGGGCTCTGAGTGCTGCCCAAAAGACAGAGGAAGCCCGGAAAAAATTGCAGGCAGAAATGGATGAAAAAATCAAAGCAGTAGAAAAGGCAAGTGAGGAAGAGAGGGTAAATCTTCAACGGGAGTTAACCAGAGTGAAACAAGAGGTGGTTGAGATTATGAAGGTAAAAGCTGAAACCCTGTATTATTGGCTTTTATTCTAATTATTCTGTTACAATTAAACTATGGTTGTAAAATGCATTAATGTATCAAAACTTTGTTATACGATTTTTCCTGTTTAATAAGTTCTATATAAATTAATTGCTGGGATTAAAGATTTACTTAAGTGAAAATAAATAACTCCCCATACAGACTTTTTTGTCTCTAACAAGTTTAAAATCAGTATGTTAGAGGCATGTAAAAAATGAACAGTATTGCTCTTTGTTTCACAGTATTTAATAAAATTAATTACTGAAAGTACACTTGAGACTTTAAAGGATGTCAAGAAGAAATTAATGGCACTCAGCTCACACATCTTCAACAGGATTTTAGGTTTTAATATTAAGTACTTTTAATGATTATGCTAACCTAGTATGTGTAAATGTTTAAGAACTTGTTGCCAAACTGTTTGATAGTTAAGAATCACTAAAATTGGCTTCATCTGGCGTATTCAGGTAGGAATTTCAGGAGTAGCGCACATGCCTTGCAAAGCTGTAAATATGAACACTTTTAAATTGCAGTTCTTGTGATGACATTTGTTATAATATTAATTTTTCTAAGAAAATACACTGATGCTTTAGGGCGATGACTAACTTACATTACATTATTCTTAAATGAAGTATGTAGGTTGTAGGTAGCTGTCTACGTAGAGAAATACCACTTGACATTCTGGCTCATGAAATAACAAGAATACAGGAAAAGCTACAGACAGAAGCACTTTTCCAGTTTATTATCACATTTGAACTGAAAGCGAAAGCACTAAGTTCACCTTGGTAGAAGTGTCTTTAGAAAATGTGGTGTTCCTTTTAGTAGAACCATGAAATAATTGAGAATGAAGATGGATAACTTCAGGCTTTAAAAGAAGTACTATCAGGGCTTAGTATTAAGCGCTCCAAGTGATTGTTACTTATTCAAAGGAGGCAAAGAGATGGTTCTGGTTTCCTCTCTCTGTTGTACTGCTTTTCATATTAAGAAATAAAGTGTTTTACTATTAAATATCTCAAAATTATTTTTTTCTGACTTTGCTTCACAGAAGTCTTCAGAGGAGCGTGTTGCTGAACTGGAAAAATGCCATAAAAAAGAATTGGCTAGCAAAGATCAGGAGCTAAATGAGAGATTACAGGCCCAAGAAAAGGAGTTCCACGAGAAGATGAAGGCAGCTCTTGTAAGTATCCCTAAAACACATAGAAAAACAAATCTCTACGTGTGAGGTGGGACTAGAAGTCTTAATCTGACCCTGTTTCGCAATGAGAGTCCTCCTGTGCTTGAAAATATGAGTGTCCTCCAAAAGTCAAAGAGCTCAGAAATTTCAGCAATATGAAGGGAAAGCAGTTGCAAAGATCCAGACTGGATAATGATAATTAATCACTATCACTGCTCACCAACAGCTGCATCTTGTGGGAAAGCCTTCTTTTTGTGAAAACTCTTTTTGTTAAGATTTTTTTTTCAATTTAATTTCTCCCTCTGGGTCATTGGTGATTAGCCACAGCAACTAGAGTAAAAGAGGTACTAAGATGGAGGCTGATTGAAAAGCGCTGGTATCATGATGTCTGATTGTGTTGTCTTATGTGAACAGGGTTAACTATTCACAGTGTTTGACCTCAGAAAATAATTTTCTTCTAGGTCAGGCTGGGAGGAATCATTTGGATTCTTTGCTCTTTTTCATAAGCTGTAATCCACTTTAGAATATCACATAATTTTACCTAACAAATATTAGATTCACTTTTGTGCATGGTTTGTGACCAGGACTGAGGGACTTTGCTAGTCACTTCCTGATTATATTTTTCTACCTGTTTCTTAAGTTATTTTTTTTAATTATAAGGAATAGAAGCCTAAAAATACATTAACAGTGGAATCAAGTGAGGACAGACCTTTATTCCTCTAAGGTGTTGCTCTCAATCATGGTAAACAAACCAAAATGAAGGACTGGATTGCATTATGTTTTTCATACAAAGGAAAGCAGAAGAGAAAGGATTCTCAAGAAGAGAAAATTGAAATGATTTATAGCAATTTTATTTTCACACATGAAGTACAAGTGTGTATGGAGAAAATGCAGGTGACTAATATATGAATCCTCTTAACTGGTTTGTAAATATTCTCTTATGCTGTTTTTGAAGGTACGATGGACTGTATGTATAGTTTATTGTTTTAATCGTTATTGTTGATACAGGAAAAAAATCAGAGTGAGTGTTTAAAAACCCTGGAAGAAAAAGAGCAGCAAGAATCTCTAGCCTTAGAAGAATTAGAGCTGCAGAAGAAAGCGATCCAGTCAGAGTGTGACAAGAAAGTTCAGAAAATGCATCAAGAAGTAGAGACTTTTAGAACTGTGAGTAAAGATTCCAAAAGGATAAAGGTTTATGAGACTTCCTTTCAGTATATATTTAACTGTTACAGGTTTACAAATACTGTGGATTTATTGTGAGTGGGTTGTTTTAATCTCACAATGCTTCTTGTAGTGACAGGAATTTAATGTATTGCCATGGCATGCTGCAGCCCCTAGCTTTTTACAAGATTAAATGGCAAAATATAGAAATACAAGAGATACACTAACTTTATATAATTTCATAGCAAATGAATTTCTATCCCTCCACATAATTTTTATATATGTTATACAGGAGAGTTAAACTTCAAATTGTTTAACTTCTGGGTACTGCTACCATACAAACACTTATAAGGACACCTGAGTAAGTAAAAAATTTGCTTAAATTTTGAAGTGTCCTTTGCTTTATGTATGTAAGATTGTATTATCTGCTAATGCAAGTTTATACGTTATTCCACCACTTCACAAATATTAGTTTGGAAGTTTCAACTACAGAAGTGCTTTAACTTTACGGCAGCATTTCCATGAGAGGTGGAGTTTAGATAAAGCAGTAGATATGTGCAAAGCTCCATAATACTTGTGTAGACTCCCAATATCTTTCATCTTGCATATTGGTACTTTAGCTCAATAAGAAAATGTGAACATATCTCTCATAAATGTAATATGGATTATTTTATTTGAATTAAATTCTTTCCACATTTTTATTGTATCTATTTTTACTGCAGTGAAATTGAGAAAACGTTATTAAATAACTAACTCACCATAATGGAAGCAAAGTTGAGAACAAACTAGATGAATGAAAGGCTTATATAAAAAGTTAATATTCACTAAAAATAATGGAATAAATTACTTGTGGTTTTGTGAGCCTGGTGAGATTTTTAAAAATTTAATCAATTTGTTACCTTTTGAATATTCATATTCTTTTAAAACTGTATTCTCTAACAGAGGATTCTTGAACTGGAAAGCACTCTTGCAAAGTATTCTCAAGATGACAGAAAGCCATCAGAGGAATTAAGTACTCTGATGGAATCTGAAAAAAAGCAGCACAATAAGGAAATCAGTGATATAGTTGAAAAACACAAGAAAGAATTGGAGAACATGAAACAGCAGCAGGAAAAGCTTTGGACAGAAAAACTTCAAATATTAAAGCAACAACAAGTAACTGAAATAGAAAAAATGAGAGAGAAACAAGAACAAGAGATAGATACAATTTTGAAAGAGAAAGAAACAGTTTTCCGTGCACACATAGAAGAGATGAATGAAAAAACATTAGAAAAACTTGATGTGAAACAAACAGAATTAGAAGCACTGTCTTCTGAGCTATCAGAAGCACTAAAAATACGTCATGATTTAGAACAAGAGATCTCAGAATTGAATAGCAAAGCATGTGAAGCAAAGCAAGAATTGGAAGAAGAGAGGAAACGGCACAATGAAGAGGTTAAACTGATGCTAAAAGAGCACGAAATGTCTATTCAAGGTGTTGAGAAGGTACTCAAAGAGGAACTCAACAAACTCAAGCAGTCATTGGAGGAAAAAGACAGACATCTAGAGGAACTAAAAACACATGAACAGAACCTGAAGGAATGTGCAGAAAGATCTAAAGTTGAACTTGCCCAAATGTCTGCAAAGCTAGAGGAGCTTTCAGAGTCTCATCAGAGTACTTCTAATGAGCAGGCTAAGATTTATGAAGACGAATTAGCAAAGCTGCAGCAAAAGCTGACAGATCTCGAAGGTGAAAAATTGCAACTTAGTGAGCAGCTTGAAAGAGCTGAATCCCAGCTGAATGAAGTTAAGAATGAGTTAGAGACCAGTGTCTCTCAGGTGCATGACCTGAAGCAGCATTTACAAGAGCAAAGCAGTGAAAATACACAAAAAGTAACCTCTCTAATGCAACAATATGAATGTCAACTGAAGGATCTACAAAGAGAGGCTGATGAGACAAAGAGAAGTCTAACTGAGAAGGAAAATGAAATTGAACACGTGAAGAAGTTACAGAACAAGCAAGTGGAAGAGCTTACACAGAAACTGTTAGCTGCAGAGGAGAGAGTTAGTGCTTTACAAGGAGAATATGAGAATAAACTGAAACGTCAGGAGAACAAAATGGAGAAAATTAAACAGAAATCAAAAGATATGCAGGAAGCTTTCAAAAAGAAACTTGCTGAGCAGGAGGCTAAACTGAAAAAAGAGCTCGAAAACAAGCAGTTGGAGTTCAGTCAGAAAGAGAGTGAATTCAATGCGAAAATGTTGGAAATGGCACATGCCAGTTCAGCCGGAATCAGTGATGCTGTGTCGAAACTGGAATCTAATCAGAAAGAGCAACTGGAGAGCCTTGCTGACACTCATAGGAGGGAGTTGGAAGAAGTTACCCAGAGCTGGGAAAAGAAACTCAATCAGCAAGTTGAAGAGCTACAGGAAAAACATGAAATGGAACTGCAAGAGAAAGAGCAGGAAGTTGGAGACCTGAAACAGAAACTTGCCACCTTCAGTGCGGAGAAGGAGAGCTCCAGAACAGAAATAACCCGACTGAAGGAAGAACAGGTGAAAAGGGAGGAGTTCCTGAAAGAATTGGAAGAACAACTAAGGCAGATGGTGGATAAGGAAAGTGACCTGAAAACACAGTTGAAAAAAATGGAAAGTGATCTTAATCAGTCCCTGAAAGAGCAGTCGGGACTTGAGGAACAGCTCAGTGAACAGAAAGCAGTTGAAGAAAAAGACAAAGCCAGAATTACCGAGCTGGCTGATACACTGAAAACACTTGAAGAGAAACTCCAAACTGTGCAGTCTTCTCAGTCTAAAGATCATGAAAATTATGAGAAGAAAATACAGGCAATTCAGCTGAAAGAAACCGAGCTTAAAAGGTGGTCAGAGGAACTTGCAGCCCAGTTAGATGCTTGTTGGAAGAATGTTGAAGCCTCGTTGCAAACAAAAAGCAATGAATTAATTGAAAAATGTAATGAAAAAATTGGCATCGTAACATGCAAAATTGCAGATTGCGAGCGTCTAACTGCAAAAGTTAAAGAAGCAGTGTTAATTAAAACAGGTAAGGTTCCTGAACTAGAAGCTCAACTTAGAGAAGTAACAGAGCATCATTCTGCTGCAAGTACTTCTTTGCAAAAGTCAATGCAACAGCTGCAAGAGAAGGACAACTTAATTATGTCTATGAGAGCTGACATTGAAGTACTTGTAACAGAAAAGGAACAATTGCAAAAAGAGGGAGGGCATCAGCAGCAAGCAGCATCAGAAAAAGAAACTTGCATAACACAGCTCAGGAAGGAGTTATCTGAAAATATCAATGCTGTCACCTCAATGAGGGAGGAACTCCAGGAAAAAGAATCTGAGGTCTCTGCTCTCAACAAAACAATTAATGACCTTAATGTCAGACTTGAAAGCATGATAACAGAGAAGGAAGCAGCCATGTCTCTGTTAAGCAAGCAACATCAAGAGGATCGGTTGCAGTTGTTAAACCAGGTACAGGAGTTATCGTCCAGAGTTGAGACGCTGAGTCAAGAAAAATCATCAGCTCTTGAGCAGGTAGATCATTGCACTGCCAAGCTGTCGGAGTGGAAGACAAAAGCACAAACCAGGTTTACACAAAATCATGACACTATTAAAGATTTGCAGGGCAAACTGGAATTAAGCAATATTGAAGCCAACAAAAAAGATGAAGAGCTAAATAACCTGAAGGAGCAGCTGGCTGAACAAAGCAAGAATCTCGATAGTTTAAAAAGTGAGTTGGAAGAAAAGCAAAACAGGAGGGAAAAGCAAGAAAGTGAGTTAACTGCAAAGTTAAAAAAACAAGCAGAAAGAATTGCAGAACTAGAAGAACACGTTGCTCAGAAAACTTCAGAAAATGATTCCTTGATGGAGGAACTTAGAAAGTATAATGAACAAAAAGACACAGAGCAAAAAGAGATAGCTTGGCAGCTCCAGCAGGCAGAGAAGGTGGCTTTTGAAAAGGACAATAGATTTAAGGAGGCTGAAGAAAAAGTACTTAATTTTGAGAAGCAGATAGGTTCACTGAAAGCTGAAATTGAAGCGAAAGAGAGGGAATTCGATCAAATGAAGTCAGCGATACTTAAAAGCAAAGAGGAAGAACTGAAAGAATTAGAAGAGAGACTGAATGCAGAGAACAGCACTAAGCTGGCAGATCTGAAAAAGAAGGCAGAGCAAAAAATTGGTTCTATTAAAAAGCAATTGATGAGTCAGATGGAAGAAAAGGAACAGCAATTTAAGCAAGATAGGGAAGATCAATTGAGAGACTTGGAACAAAAACTGCAGGAGAGAGAGGCCAAAATTGAGTCCTTAGAAGAAAAAATAAAGTCAACAAGAGATTCCACAGAATTAGAAATGCTGCAAAGAGTAGAGAGTGTTAAAGCTTCTGTAGAACAAGAAAAAAGTAACATACTTGAGAGTGTCCGACAGACATACGAAGAGAAAATGCATGTGCTACAGAAGGGCTTAACGGAAAAAGAGGAATTGTTACAGAAGTATGAAAAGGAACAACAACAGAGTAATAATTCTCATCTAGAATTGCAAAAAACCCAGGAAGAACTCCTTAAAAAACTAGAATGTATTGAGAAGAGCCATCAGGAGGAGCAGAGTAGGACTGAAAGCCTCAGGAAGGAACTCGAGGAGCAAACCAAAAAATACTCCTTGTTAGCAGATGAACATGCTCGTTGTGGTGGTGATTTAGCAAGCAGTAGGGAAGAATTAAAAGCTAAAGAACAAAAACATCTTGATATGCAGAATGTAATTGGAGAGTTCCAGAAAAAATTGCAGGAAAAGGAGACAGTCAGTCAATCTTTAGAACAGAAGATAAAAGAGTTGGAAAATAGTCTAGTGAAGGAAAATGAAGCGCATAAGATTGAGATGGAACATACAAGTTTGAGATATGAAGAAAAGCTGAAAAGTTTACAGCAACAGTTGGATGAAAGAAGTGACTGTCTGAAAGCTTTTGAGGAAAATGCTGAAGAAAAGGCTAAATCTGGTTTGGAGCTGCAGAAGTTATTGGGTGATATGCAGAACCAGCAGAAGGACTTGCAGACGAAACTGGAAGAGACTGAAAGGGAGAAACAGAAACTACGCAAAGAAGTAAATAATCTTCAAAAAGACTTACGTACTCTGCGAAAAGAGCATCAGCAAGAGCTTGACATAATAAAGAAGGAGTCCTTAGAAGAAATGGAGCAGAAAATCAGGTAAATTATTCATTCCTGGTCTTCTTACCATTTCTTTGCTCTATCTTTAACCACTAAAACTTCAAGAATAATTTTTTAAAGGTCAATTTCTAACGATGAAATAATGACTGGTAGTATTCTGTCATTTTTCTAAATAGACTCAGAAACAGCAAGAGAAGAGCTACTTGAAAGTAGCACTTCATGAACACATAAAGAACTATTTAAGTCATCAGTTTAAAAGGTGGTGTGTCTTTTGGCAAAGTAATACCACTTTTGATTTGTTTTAGTGATGGTCATTTTCAGTATTGCCGGAACATAAAATATAGTTTTATTTTACTCAAACAGGAAACAAAGGTAATTGAAACAAAGTTTATTAAAACTTAGCACTGAGATCTTTGTGTTCAAATGATAGCAAGAATTGTTCATAAGTACTACACAACAATGTGGTACTGCTCAGCTCTAACGACGTCTCAAACAAGGAATTCCCTAAAAATTCTGCTTTTATGTGGCACATACATTATGTCCAGTTCTTCATCTCCCTCAGCTAAAACTCCATATCTTTTGAAAGGGTTCAATTCTGGAGTGTTTTTTAAATGAAACACCTATGCCTTCCAGCTGAATTCAATAGGAAGGGAACAAAAACCCTCCGTGAATCCCACAGAATTCATATAACTTAAAACCATCCCATTCTAAAATAGTTTTGGAGGCATTCCCGGCTCTCCAACCTTGCTAAACTGTTCTCGCGCTCTCTTTAAACATTTTATTTTCTCGCTGTAATTTTTTGACATTTCTGTACAGATGTGAACAAGAAGACATTGAGTTAAAGCACAACTCCGCCTTAAAGCAGTTAATGAGAGAGTTCAATACGCAGCTGGCTCAAAAAGAAAGAGAATTGGAAACAGCAGTAAAAGAGACAATCAGTAAGTGAAATATTAATATAACTTTAATCAGTAAAATAGCCAGAAACGAAACCTTCAGCTGTTTTGGGGAAAGTACATTGGTAAGTTTTCATTATAATACTCCATTGACTTCAGCAATTCAAACCTTTAGTGCTCCGTTATGGAATATATGACACTGAAGGATGCCTTTTAGAGAAACTTAGATCCGTCTGGGCATCAGGACTGCATCTTCGTAGCTGTGCCTTGCAGACTTCATTCACTGTAAACACCACCAAGTATCAACTGGATATGATGTCTGATTGCTGCACCGTGTGGTTATAACCACACAGCACATTTCAGCTTCTTGTCCATCTTTAGTCCCCGTAGTGTAAACCAGAGGTTGGAAAAGTGGGCAGCAACTATCTTTTGACTCCACAGTTACTGGAAGTACACCTACAACTGATGAATTTCTGAAGATTTGCAGATGTTTCAATCACTTCTTTAGATAGAGTAGGAGACAGAATTAGTTGATAAATATTGGTTGTGATCTTAACTTTTAGAGAAAAGTTCCAGCATCAGGTAGAAAAAATTTTCTCCAGATACCAAACTACAGACAGCAAACTTCATAATTGTCACTGACAGTGTGGAAAAATGAATGTTCTTGGTAAGTTTTCCTTACAGATGCCTTCCAAAGTTGTCTTTAAGCTTTTTTAAATACTGTTGTGACATAATTTAGCAAAATAAATATGTTCTCTTTTTTATATCACCTGACTTTTTTTTTTACAGGTAAAGCCCAGGAGGTAGAAACTGAATTGATAGAAAATCATCACATAGAGACAACACAGTTGCATAAAAAAATTGCTGAAAAAGATGATGATCTAAAAAGAACTGTGAAAAAATATGAAGAGATCCTTGAGGTATCTTTCTGAAAAGTGATATGACTGCATACATTTCTAAAAAAGTCTTCCCCTTTTTTCATTGCACAACTAGGCAGAGAACTATAGTTCTTTCTAGTAAGGACCTTACTGCTTGAATTACACTTGATATATGTAGTGACTTAACTTGCAATTAAAATGTTTGGTTTTGTGTTTTATGAACATGAGAGAACACCAAAAATTAAGCCCGAGCTCTAATCAATCAGTAAAAAAAAGCTCTTTTGTTGATTGCTTACTGTCCACTGTAGTGAAGTTTTGAGTGGTTAGATGATTTTGTAAGTAAATTTTTTCCTGTATTTTGAAGGCTCGTGAAGAAGAGATGACAGCAAAAGTTCATGAGTTGCAGAAACAGCTAGAAGACTTGCAAAAGGAATACAAACAAAGGATGGCAGAAGAGCAACCTTGGCACAATGAAAAGGTGAGCTAGAGCTAACATTTATTTTGGTATCTTTAGGTGTGAAATGCTAAGCCTTCATAAAGTCTTGTGGTTTACTCTTAGTTGGATTTTATTTATATATCTGGCCTTCACTTTCCCATACAGTTTCTGTTCTTTTAGATGTTAACTTCAAAAGTGAACGTCTTTAGAATCTGCAGTATTTGGTACTACTTTTTAAATGGTATGTGAAAAAGTCCAGTTCTGTTGTGATTATTATGGTGGGGTGTTTCCCTCTCTATGTATGTTCTTTATGTTGATTTTACTGGAAGCCCTTTAGAAGGAAATGAAATCATATTGGATCATTTTTTGTGTGATTTTTTTTTTTTTTTTGTATTTGAATTCCAAAGGACTCTGAAACAGTACCTTGAATACATCAAGTATAGACTGGGAGGTCTTCATTAAAAGAAGATTGAGTGCATGCTTTTCTCTTTTTGAGGCCACATTTTAGTTTGAGGAATTCTTTGATGAAAAAATGTTACTAGTTATTAAACTGAGAGAGGAGGAGTATATCAGGCGTTGAGTCATTGATGAGAATTCATATTAACTTTGTTTTTAAATTTTTCATTTTGAGAACAGGCAGCAATGGGGATGCTAAATATATTTATTTGACACTACGAACTTAGGGTACAAATTACCTCATTGTCCTACTGTTTGTCCCTTCTGCCTTGCACTTGCTTACAAGACCCTTTACATTACTTCTAGTAACTATTCCATGACATGAGTGTTGTTTTCATAACAGGAAAAGCAGAAGTATTTGTATCAGACTGCCTTGTATTCTTCATCAGCCCTTGTCCACCCACTGAAATTAATCTTTAATAATCTTATTATTGGAGGAAGATTCCTTAAGAAACCCTAAAACATGATTCTGAAAAGTATGAAGAGTGCTTTATCTTTAGGACTTCTGTGTTAACTGTTTCCCTACTTACTTTGTTATAGAAGTCTGCTGTAAATACAGGCAGTCATTTAGTGTCTTCTTATGCTTGCATCTTTAGGATTATATATTGACTGATAGGACATGGAAGTTTTATCAAATCTATATACCAGCAATGGTATTTAATTGCACATATTTGCAATGATAGCATAGAGCTGTAAAATATTTGAATATTGCAAATATTACATCTCAATGTAAAGATGAATCTGCTTACAAGAAACAAAATAAACAGCTGATTTAGCCTGTCTTTGGAATCTTGACTACTTTGGAGAAACTCAAGGGAGTTGTTCCGTTTCTGGCTGGTATAAACCAGTTGAGAGAACTCCATTGCTGGTAAATAGCTTTGTTTTAAAAGAGAAGTAATGTCTCACTTGGAGGGGAGGAAAACCGGGTTGTGTATCAGTGTGTGTACCTAAGTACAGATAAAACATTCAGGTTCAAAGTGCTTGCAGAACAAGGATGGGATTTTTTGGTGAGTGTAAGGCAGTTAAATATCCATGATTTCACTGGCATACAGACATCAGTCTTTCTTGAGTAATTTTGAGGATTCCAAGTAAATTCAAATTTAACAAATCATTCACAAGCTTTCTTTTGGATAGCTCTGATTTAACTGAATGGAGATTTCATATTTCATGCTATTCACGAAGGTGACTTCATCTCAAAACAACGTAACTATTCTAATAGTCAGATTATTATATTAAATGTGCAGATAGTTCCTGGTAGGTCTCCTGATCCAGTCAAAACTCACATATTCAGAGTGCTGTAAGTGGACGTCCAGTTCCTGTTTGATCAGCATTTCAGGATTGGATTCTCACTGTCACAGATTCTCTTCTGGGGTCAGGAGGTAGTTTTCTTTTTTCCTCCTTAGAAATTAAGATCTGTTCTTCTTCTTGAGTCGTACCTGTCTTAATTTGTCCATTGCCTGTCTTCAGTATGTCTGTAGGAAACCAATTTTGCTATTACCTGGCACAACAGCATATATTTGCAGCTGATACAATAGCATGTATGTGCAGCATTACAGAGCTAAATGAGAAAATGGGACAGGCCCTTGTCCACATATCTGAGCAGAAGTGTACAAATCCACATCTGGTTTTTACATGTGCATTCAAATGAATTCTGCCATATTTGCCATGGTATCCTTTGTCTCACCTTTTTTTTTTTTTTTTTTTTTTTTGTTGCTTTTTAACATGTTTTTCTCTCTGTTTTTTTCCTCCTTCAGCAGTAGTAGTAAACAGCTCAGAAGTCTTTCATTGCCTGGAAGCAACTTTTTGTGGGCAATTGATACATTTGTTGTCTGAAGTTGGAGCGTTGGAGTTTTCCAGTTCACAGAAACTTGTCTTATAAAACCCCCTGTGCTGCTTCTTGTTAGCCTAGGCCAAACATCACATAGACCGTATCCACTTTGAAAATGAAGCGTAACTATACATTTGAACAATATTTGTCTGACTATGATAAGCAGTAGGCAAACACTAACATCCTTAAGTGTTAGTGTTTGATGTAAAAATATCAGAAATTCTCTTTCTTAATGAGAAAATAAATATCTGATCAGATGATTGAGATCTTCAGAAGCAAGAATTGCGCTTACAGATTTAAGCTCTGTAAAGAAATTATTTTCACCTATATTCTGTTTGCAGAGTGTGGAAAAACCTACAGGTTTTATGAACCTACTGAGATGGGCAATAGTTTTCAACAGACCTCCAAAGAGACTCGAGATAAAAGAAGTAGTATTTACCACCTCCTTGTTAAGGTTTAGGTTACCTTAAAAAAAAAAATTACACACAAATTATTTGATGATAAAATGATTTTACAACCTTGAGCTATACCCATGACTACTAAAGCGTTATTTTCCTTACAGCTGGAACATTAAAAGCTAGAAATTTGAGCTGAGAATTGTTTCTGTACTTCATAAACATTGTTGTCTTTGCAAGATATAGAGCTCATGAAGCTCTTAAGCTGAAGCCATTTTCAGGTAAATGTTCACATTTTCAAATGCAACCTGGAGGAGGAAGGAAAAAGATACAATATTATGAAAATAGTAGTAGTTAGGATTTTCTGGCATGTGCTTTGTACTTGTTCAATTGTCATTCACCTCCAGTATGCATTTTGTAAATATTTGGAAACATGAGGTTCTTCAAGTTGTATTCATGGTAATTGTCTTAGAGATCAAATGAGAAATTTAAATATAAGCTTTATGTACTGTCAATACAAATAAGTTAAACTGTATTTATGGGACTACTTATTTTTACAGGTTTAATTTGGTTATTTTAATTTTTATCATCCTCAATTAAGATGCTCTAGAATATTAATATTTCTTTCTTTTTTTTAGCTGTGTCCAGTGCTTGATGTATTCAATATTTTTCATACATTGTAATAGATTTTTTTGTTGTTATTGTTTTTCTAGGTCACAGTAGCAGAACTTCAGGTAAGTCTTGTATTTTATTGATTTTAGTGTCTGGGTAATTCTTTTCCATAGCAGTTTGAAAACTGAAATAATGCTTATAAATTTGTGTTAAAAGGGAGAAAGAAGTTTATAGAAAAGGTAACCATGAGGTATCCTTAGTTTCCTGATGATTTCCATGTGGCTGTTCTTTCAGGCACAGCTTGCACAGAAGACAACACTAGTCAATGATTCAAAACTGAAAGAGCAGGAGTTGAAAGAGCAGGTAAGGGCGCTGTTTGGACAAGTAAAAAGTATTCTTGATACTGTTTGCAATATTGAACAGTTTGTTCTTTTCAAGTGATGATGTAGCACATCTCCACACAGGTAGTATGGAAATACTACGCACCTGAAATGGTTTTGACTCAGACTTGCTCTCAGGCGATCTGTGCACTTTTCCAAGTATTCCTCTATCCCCTGCGAATGAAAAAACCACATGCTTGGGATACAAGTTAGCAGATTTGCACAGTGAAAAATAGAACAGTGGTCTTCATGAAATTATGGATCTCTTCTTTTTCTAAACTGAATCTTTTTGATGTTAGGTACTATTTTTGTCATTTTTTACCTATGTTTATGTGTATAAAATACACATGTATATATGTGTAAAAATACATATATAGATACATAGATATCGTTATGTGTATATACACATGTATACACATTAATTACCTTAGGTAGCTCCGAGACAATTTTTAATAACATGGTTTGCAGTGTTCTCCTTCCTCAGAAAGCAAATGTATTTTGCTTTCATAGAAGGTGATGATTTTTAGCTCAAAAGTGTCTCAGTTATGTTTATTTTAGCTGCTAGAGAACACCATTTGTCTTTTTGACTGGTCTTGGTTTAGATCCATGTACTCGAAGACCGACTGAAGAATTATGAGAAGAATATGTATGTCACATCAGTTGGAACACCGTATGGAGGTAAGTACACAGTTTTTATCACAAATAAATGTTTTGTTTGTTTGAAAGCTATGCTTTGGTTTAGACAATTTATGAAAATGTCAGTCTCCTTAAAACACTTGTATGTTTTCATGACATCTTACCCTTGTTTTATCCTGTCTAAGAGAGCTGGTGTGTGATTTCAGATGAGCAAACCACACGACATTTTGTTTGATGTTTGGTTTTATGTCATACAGTTAGAATAGCTCTGTATCAGAGTTCTTCAGCTTTCTGTATCCCCAGAGGGAGTGGTATAGGCAAGCAACACTAGAAAGTGGGTGGCGAGGAATTATCCATTTGTCTTGGCTAGTTAAATATACATTTCATGATTCTTTAAAATTCTTAACTATAAAAATATTAGATTTTACAGACCTTTCTTGTGTTACATATCTGGGCTTTTACCTTTCTTGTGATTAGAGTTCCTTTCCAAGATACCGATTTGATCACAATAATATTACTTTTCTTGGTCTAATATGTGCTCTATTCATATCTTTTCAGAATACTCCAATAAAAAAATATTTTGCACTGTGTTACTTTAGCCATGTCACTTTATTATTATTGTTGTTTTTAACCTCTTGTAGACCACCTCTTCGTAACAAGACCTCTTAGTCTCAAGGCCTTACTCCTCATATTATTCTAATACCTAATTTAATTTGGTTTTGGCCTGTGCTACTGGCCTTTCATTAAATTATGCATATTTCTACTTGGTAAGAATAAGCAAAACTAGTAACTTTAGTCTCTGTAGGTATTTCTCCTCAAAATTTTCCTTCACTGTTGTCAATGCAAAACCCAATTCCTGTAGTTACAGTTTGGTATTCCACTGCCTATCATGTACAACAGTAGTGTTTTGGTTTACTTCGGACTCCTTGTTTGCTTGTATCCTCCATCTCCTGTCTTACATGTTGTTTGGAAGGTATCTAAACTTTATCTTTCTGTCTCATGTTCTACAGTTGTTCAGATTCCTTGACAAGCTTGTAGGCAGCACAGATGAAAAATATTTCAGTGGAAAAAAAAAAAAAAATAACACTTGCAATAATATTTTCTTTATATCTGCTCTTACCCTGTTTTACCATGCTATCCTTCCACTCTTTTAAGATAAGGTATTTTATAAACAAATAAGAAAACTAGAAGTTGAGGGCAGTCAGGACTAAGTACATTGGTTTCACAGAATCACAGAATAGGTGGAGTTGGAAGGAACCTCTGGAGATCATCTAGTCCAGCCCACCTGCTAAAGCAGGTTGACCCAGAGCGGATCACACAGAAATGTGTCTGGGCAGGTGTTGAGTATCTCCAGAGAAGGAAACTCCACAGCCTCCCTGGACAGCCTGTTCCAGTGCTCTGGCACCCTCAAAGTAAAGAAGCTTCTTAAATATTAATGCAAACAAAGACTAAGCAGTTGAGCAGGGGCATGGATGGCCTGTAGAAGGGGCAGAACAAAGGCTGAGAGGGCTACCATGACTTTCATGAAAGGAAGAAAAGACCTACTGAAGTGCAAGGAAAAATGTGGTATATAACACAGTTCAGAACTTCTTTCCAAGAAGAAAATCTCACCATAAACAGTGTAGTAGCGAGTGTCACTTGATGTCCCTTCATGCATTGATAAGGAATGGTGGAGAAGTCTTGCCTGTTCCTTACATTTTTGCTGAGTTTATGCAGAGGAAACCAAAACCCTTTCAGTTGCCTCTCAGCCTCCATCTCTCCAAACTAGACAAACCGCATGTCCCAAGCCACTCCTCAGAGGACATGCCTTCCGGCCCCTTCACCAGCTTGGATGCCCTCCATGGGATATGTTCATGTATGTTAACATCGTTCTTAAATGGTGGGGCCCAGAACTGCATGCAATACTCAAGGTGAGACCACTCCAGAGCTAAATGCAGGGCAATAATCACCTTTTTTGACCAGCTGGTTATGGTGTATTTGATGCCCTCAGGATGGGTTTTGCCCTCTTGGCTGCCAGGGCACTCTCTGCTGACTCCTCTTGAGGCTCCTGGCAACCAGCACCCCCAGACCCCTTTCTGCAGGGCTGCTCTCCAGCCACTCCTCATTTAGACTTGTGTTCAGTGTCACTCCATCCCAGCTGCAGAATCCAGCATTTGCTCTTGTTCAGTTTCATGCCATTGGTGAAATTTAGGTACATATGAGTCACTGTCTGTATAAATTTTCTCTTGGTTTTGTTTGCACAGATGGAAACCTTCACCATACTGATGTTTCCCTTTTTGGAGAGCCTACTGAGTTTGAATACTTGAGGAAAGTGCTCTTTGAATATATGATGGGTCGTGAGACAAAGGTATGGAAAGTTTTATATGGTGGCATGTGATTCAGGTTAGAACAGAGTTTATCATCCTTGCTGTATAAATTGAAGTACCACGTGTTTGTGATTCATTACATGCTGTTTATTACTGACACTGGGATTCAACAGGTTTTCAGTTTTTTTTCCAAAGGGGCATGATCCCTACCTTAAAAACCTTGTTGGCATGCCAAGATGACTGACAGGGGAACGTGGCATTGTCATATCTCTCACTAGTGTACCTATGGAGACAAAAACCTTTATAGGTAGGTATGGTTTTACTTGCAAATACCCTGTTGCCAGTCAGACTTTATGAACTGTGAAAGCTGGTATGCACAATACTAGCAGAAGTGTTCTTTTGTTATCGCTTTGTTGCAAACATGGTAACAGTTGGATTAAATAATAGTTTGTTAGTAGCTCTGAAATGGTGAAATATCTTTTTAATTGCTTCTTAAAAATGTTTTATAGGGCTCCCAAATCTGTATGCCTTGTCTAGATAATATAAATTTACTCTTAAAAGCAGTGAAAAGCTGCACAGTAGGCAGCTTCTTGTATGCTGCAAGCTTGTGCAGTCATTCCTACATTGACATTTTACCAGCTTGCAACAACAGTGGTGCTTAGAGGTTGACCGTGTTCAAAAAAAGTATGTCATAACACAAACATTTTTCTTGGACAATAAATACGATGTGGGTGATTTTTTTTTTCTCCTTCCTGGAGTTCCTTCATTCTTTGTTGCACTGCTTTCAACTTGGACTACTACTAAGCAGAGAGGTTTTATGCAGGTTTCTACATTAATTATCTTGGTTCTCATTGTGCTCTGTGCAGAATAAAACTTGGTTTGTGCAGGACATCTTGTCCTTATGAGATTCTTCTTTCTTTCACTTTTTATCCAGTTTTTCACTTTGATATTAATTCCTTTTTTATTAAAAATAAAAATCCCTGATCCAGAAAACCTAGAATCACTAGTTAGCTTCTGTTCACAAGCCTGTGGCTCATTGGATGGCTCTGCTACTTAAATAAAAAACAACTGAAATGGTTAAAGAATGATTTTATGATTTTGAATTGTGAGGGACTTGGACAAGAGAAAATTCTAAACAACATTGTCAGCAATGTTTCAATTTCAACAAGTTTTGAGGCAGCAGTAGATGGCTATTGCAAATAGGTGGTGGATGTCACAAATTTGCGTTCCAAAATACCTAGTTTGAGACCTCTTTTGTCACTTGTTAAGGCTATTTCTCACTGGTCTTCAACACATTACTATGCTTACCTCAAAACTGTGAAAAAAAGATTGTGAGGGTTTTTTTCCTTTTTAACAGTAATGTACTAAAATTTGCAGTTGACTTCTTCAATAACAGCAACAACAACCGCTACTAAAGTAAATTGAGTTTAGGTCTCTCCTCTTTCTTTCAATGGCTTTAATTAAAAGCTATATGAATAAGCATAATAAATTTATGTATGCATGCATTTATATGTATAGATTTGTATGTTTGTATACCTATACATGTATTTAATTCTCTGAAGATAAATTTTTATTTAACCAGAGGATGCCATTACAACATTGCCTGCACACTGGCTCCTAAAAGCAGATTAATATTGGGACCAAAAAAAAAAAAAAATCAGAAAACAGAGACATCAGATTCCTACAATAACTTGGGAAGGCATTGTTTAAAAGTTTGTGTGATTGAAAGGGGAAATATATTTAAACAAACAACCAGCAGAAATTCTTTTCAAAGCACTACAATTTTTAGCTTGTCAAATTAGATGCAAATAGGTAAGGGAGAATGACAGAGTTCTTAAAAGTGAATGCGATTGCATTCCTCTCTATTGGGTGTTCATACAAATTTGATTACCTCAGCAATTTTTACTCAAGGGTGAATGTTCTTATATATTGGAAGAAGGGAAGAATTTCTGGTATTGTCTAGTTTGCTATTATTAACTGCTTAAGATTGTAGCTGTACTGGCATTTACTAATGGAAAATTAAAGTGGAATGACTGTTAGTATTTTTACTAATGTAAATATAAAGATACTTTGTTGTCTTCACTTTGACTTCAAAAAATGCATTTAAGCCGATTTCATATGCTTGTTTTCTTTCGGCCATTAGATGTGGTGCTAGAAGACACTGAGTTTAGTGTCTGATCTCATAGAGATAGTATTGTATAACGTGAAATTTACTGAACCATGTCTCAAAAACTGGTTTCATCCTGCTACACTGGCTGGAGCACCATGAGCAATGACAATGTGATTGATAAAATCTTTTAAACAGAGTCTGAGTGTGTTAGTACAGTATCAACATATGCTTCTTTCCCCAGCGCACTCCTTGAGTTAAGAGATCTGTGTTGAGATTTGCCTCTATGGTACAGACATACCTTTCTCTCAGCTTTTGTTTTCCTGGACCAGACAAGGCAATTTTTTTCTAATTTTCCCTTGTAAGATCATTCTGGTGGCTTTTTGCTGTGCAGAATCTCCTTTTACAGTAAAAATAAATATGCCATGTCTCAAAGGCAGGGGAATCGGTGATCTCTGTGGTCATTAATTTGCCTTTACTGAAAGGAGTTCCAAGAGAATCTGTGTAAACTATCGGGGGGGGGGTTGCCAATTATGCAGCTTGGTAAATGATCCTGGAATCATATTAAGTAGGCATTAATGAATGCATCGGTTGTGTTACAGAGCTGGAGACAGAAGAGAAGTGTTGAGGGTTGATGGTGGCTCATTATCTAGGAGTCAGGAATTATGGTCCTAATGTGGGGCTTGTAAGCTGCCACATTCTCTGTAAACTGTATGTGTCTTTACTGGGGGATTCTACTGTCTTGCCTTGCAGACCAACTTTATTTTTGCCTCTTCCTTGGTAGGCTAACTGAAATGAGATTGCCAGCTTTTTCTTAGCATACAGCTTGTTCAGAGTATCTGAATCTGGAAGTACATGGCATACACCACTAGGTCAAATTAAATAATATTTTCTATAGACACGTGAATAGTTGCACTGTCGAGCTGTACTGCACACTAATTCTTAAGTCTTGCAGAAATCCTAGATGGTCTGCTTGTAAATTCATGATGCTCTTTGTAGTCTGTTCTGAGGCCAGAAAAGTCAGTCTGAGGTTTGTATATATAGTAAATGTGTGTGTTGATATCAGCTAGGTGCATGGAAGAATGTAATGGAATATATGTCTGTGTCAGAGATAGTACATTTATGCAGATCTTTATCTGGCACCTCAACATGCTCTTGTGCACTGCCGAAAAACAAGGGATATTTCTGTAAAATTTGGATTTTAAAGGTTGTGCCTTTGACCAGCAGCTCTTGAATTACAGAGAGGACTGATTGGTATCATTGTAAAAGTATTCTTTTCAGAGATGACATATCTGAATATATCAACCTCAGAGAAAGAAATGGGAATGCAAACTATCAGCTCTTATAGCAGGACTAACTATTATGTTTGGGAAAGCTCAGGGTCTTTCTATAGGTAGAAATAGAGATGCACACTTGGGAACATGTATGTGTATTCACACACTTAATGAGTTATTAGGGGTTTTTAATAGTACAATAGACTGTTAGAGAAGCCTGTGTTGAACATACTGTCCTGAGATCTGCAGTCTTTGTTTATTAACTATGCAACTCTGAATAGTGTTGAATAATTCTGCTTCAAAATCTCCCTAGCAGCCTCAAAAACTTGGAGAAGATATCAAGTCACTGCTAGTGATAAATTACAAAATGGTGATTTTCAGGAAAGAAGGTTTCAGATAGCCCCTATTTAGGTTGGCACATAAGTATCCATATTTTCTTGGAGTATTTGCAGCGTCTGTAGATTTTTTCTTTAACAGTTGCATACCATTGTGTCCTGTAGAAAATGGTTAAGAGGGGGCTTTCTTCATAGCTCTGTTACAAACAGTTTGAACAGATTGTAAACTCAGTGCTTTCTAATCTTTCAGTCCTGAATTATGGCAATGAGGATTCTGGCAAGAGAAATTAGGAAAGTGTGATGTTAGTTTGTAGCGCTGAGCACATTCCTTTGTGTATCTGGGAACTGCAGTAGACGCACTTCTTAATTACGGAACTATTAATATGTTGAAATTAAGCTTTTTGAGCTGAAAGGATTCAACAGGGCTTGGGTTTTTGTTTGTTTGTTTTCTTTTCTTTTTTATCCCTATTTAAGTTATATACTGAAAGAATTGTTGCAAATTAAAGCTTTACCTCTTTTAGCTGCAGTCATTTGGGTCCTGCAGCTGCTTTGTTGCTGCAGCCTCCCTCTTCATTCCACATGTGAGACTGGTAGTAAACAGTGGATATTGAGAGCAGCAATCTTATCTCATCCACATTCTTTAAGAGCAGCAGTTCCTGGGTTTGTAGCAATCACCTTCTGTTTTAGCTGAACTGCAGCCCTTACTTTGACCTTTATTGTAAAAGTCACCTGAACCTTGTTTTGTGCCTTTTGGAGTTTTTTCTTCCCACTCATCTGTTTATAAAATGGAAATAATCATTGACTGTTTTACACAAAGCTTTTGATATTCTTACATTCTTGCATCTGAGGATGTCTAAATGATTTGCTGTTTAAATATGGGCTTACTATATATCCGCTAAAAATATTTACACAACTGGAGTTGCATATCTGACATTGGATCTGCGTTCTCAGTGTTTCGTTTCTTTACAAAATACTTGGATGATGTGAATATAGTTGAATCCATAAGGACTCTCTCAAGTGCCATGTGCTTGAAATGTGCTTTTCAGAAAGGCTGCACTAAGATTGAATGTGCTAGGAGCAGTATTTGTAACAGTATACTGGCTTATTAATGGACTTTAAGTATTTGAGCAGATGCCATAGAGCTTATATGGTATTACAATAGCTGCAGTTTGTGACAATGCGAAATGAAGACTCTTAATGATTTTCATATAATTCACGTAACATGTTATGCGTATGTGATGATATCATACTGGTTTCACTGTGTTTTCCATTGACATTACTAAAATAGTATCATATAGTATTCTTAAGTGAAATGCTTTTCTAAACATTACAAAGCATTTTAGTGCATATGAAATTACTTATAGGTGACATATTTCTTTTTAGACGATGGCCAAGGTTATAACAACAGTGCTGAAGTTCCCAGCAGATCAGACTCAGAAGATACTAGAACGAGAAGATGCTCGACCATTGGTAAGTTATATAAATAACAAGTTTATGCAAGAGATTAGGTTGCAAGAATAAGAAATTAGAAACTTTCTTTTAAGTCTTCTTTTTCCCTATGTCTATATTCAAGGAAACTCCTTTTCTCTCTCCTACCTCCTTCCTCAGTGGAATGTCACATTCCAGATGTTGATTTGAGGAGTGAGAAAAAAAGCAAGCATCTTTTCTTAGCTAGTGTTTCTCATAATCAGTTAAGCCATATTTCTGATAACTACAGGTACAACAGAACAAAGCTAGCTCACTCATCACTACTATTCCTTAGATTAATTTTCTGATGACAAAAGTAATCTGACAGAAAAAAATGTGTTTCTTTAAATTCAGAAGTTTCTGTGGAGTCATACCAGTTTTCATGAAAAATATGAGAGATATTTCAGCCTTGGGATAAAATTTCTGGCAAAAACAATAACCATTTTGCTTGTAGAATAGAAAACCAATTAGCTCAGTCACTTGGGATGTGTGTGTTTGAAGTGAGATATGCAGATTTAGGTCATTCTATCTTAAGTGAGTGTCCTAACAAGACTTTTAAAAAACAATTTAAAAAAAGGGTCTTCTCTCCACTTTGATCTGTTTACCGGAAAGATGAATTTGAGTTTGAGAAGCAGACCCAAAAAAAGAATAATATATGAGCATAAACATTTCTTTGCTATTACTGTTACTATTTTATGTATTAGAGCTATTTCTTATTAAGATGAAAACTGCAGTAATGGTTTTCTCTGCATTGTATCTGGAGTCAACACAATGATCCCTCTCTTTGTGAGTCAGCTTAGTAGAACACATAGGCATTAAAGTGAAAGGAAAAATTACAGTCTCTTACTGGCCTACGTATATATTTATTTAACACTATCAGAAACAGAACAAGATAAAATTTTAAACATTTTTAGATTTTAGTTGAAGCAATTACATTAAAGACCTGTTGATCCATTGGAACAAAAGTTAAAAAAATATAAATTCTAGCATTTATTTGCGTGATGTATCAAACAGGAGGAAAGTGTATATATTTTAGCAATTTCCTGTACACTTAGTAGGTTTGGGAGTGTCTTGGACCTTTGTTTGTGGTCCCTTCAGCTTTTCGATACTTGAAAGCTGGTCTCCTTAAAACAGGCATTCACAACTTCTGTTACAAAATAGAACTTTAACTTGAATTCATACAACAGATTTTTGTTCTTGGTATTAAATTTGGCTAGAACATTTTAGCTACTGAGTTTTTTTACAGGCTACAAGTGCTCCGATTGTTAAGGATATTGTAATTTAAAGAGCTTCTTGTCCTGATCAAAATCTTCTTGGGTTTCACGTAGCAGTCCCTGATTGGCTCAGATCTAACATATAAATTTTCTCCTTTCAAAATCCACCAAGAGATGAAATGAGATGTCTTATGGCAACTCAAATATTAGGGCATGTTAGGCATATTATGGAGGATGTATTAATTTGTTTCTTCACTTTCAAAGTTACTGAGTTTGTTTACTGAAGCACAAATCCGTATTTCTGGCTAGTCTTCTGTAGTTCTGTTAGGAATGAAAAGTTGGAGGAGTTTCAGTAAGTTCTTCTATCAAGAAATATGCTTGTGCTTTTGTTTTTTGTCTATTGACATTTACTAACATGACATTAGTACTTCTCCACACCTAATATTGGAGTGATGCTAGTGTTTTAAAATGTCCAGTATTTTGATCTGAGCAATAAAGTCCTGATCTACAACATAAATGTACATTTTTAATATAAAGCTTGGTTGTTTCTGTATTTCAGTTTATGGCCAAAACATCTGTAACTAATATTAATGTCTAAATAGTTAATTAACTGTGCTACTGGAAAAGAGTGTGTGTAGTAATAAGTATCTATGAGTAATTATTTACCCTCTTAGTGGACATATATTTAACAGGTTTCTGAAAACTTTTGACAAATTCCTAGGTCCATAAACATGTGCTAGATCAATGTATCTCCTTCACTAACCTTGATTTTACTACATAATTGTTGTGATCTAACCATAGCATTCTCATCTGTAAGCAGTAGATGTCCACAGAGTTCTCATCTACACTATTAACAAAGTAGTCCAATAAGCTGTTTTCTTCCTGGCTTTGTAGTTTGCCTCACCTCGCAGTGGTATCTTCTGAATATCCCATCAGTCTGTGCTTAGTTAGCATGTGGGTGAGTGAAGCCTAATACCTACTTGTTTTATTGAAAGTTGAAACCTATGGATTAATCATTCTTCTGGTTTTTGTTGTGTCTTTTTTTCTTGCCTGCTTTTGTTCCTTTAAAAAATTAATTTTTTTGTTCTATATGTATATGATAAATTTTATTCTACTCGTAATCATGTTTCGCTTTACAAAGCCAAGTTTCAAAATGGTAAATATTGATTCAAAACAAATCTTTTTGAGTTATAAGCATAACTTGAATTGTTGATTGAGCTACAGAAATCTCAGTTGTAGAAAAAAAACAAATCAGATTTTAAATCAATTAATATGTAATACTAAATTTTATTGCACTTGGCTTTGTTTTCTCTTTATTCACTTTCTGAGCTCCCTCAGATATATAGGAGACGTACACCATACTGCTTGAAATGAATTATTACATCTTATCAATATGAAAATGGATTATGTTAAAAACAGTCATGAGACATTCTCTGTGGAAGAATTAGAATTTGGTTGCATTTAAACAGCAGTAACTTTCTGAATCAGAGCTTTGGCTTGGTACCAAGAGAAGCTAGAGCAGAGAGATTAGGGAGAACAATTTGGGGAGCTTTATGCTCTCAGTTTACTGGGCCTTTTTTTCAGGTTTTATTAAGCTACTTTCATTATGAATCTGTGACACTAATTGTAGTGTTACGAAAAAGCAACAGCTGATTTGGGCCTAGAGGTGCAGGTTGCATGAGATTAGCCAAGCTAAAGAAGGAGCCCACAAGCAGTAACAGTTGAGAGAGGAGAAGGATATGGAAGTTCACAGGTAAAACCTTCTGCTCTGCATGATAAGATTATAATTTGAGTTGTTAGTGGTGTATGATATTTATTGAACTCTTCGAATTAAATCTATAGGAAGTGGTCAGCCCAACTTTCCTCTTTCTCCTTTGCACAGTTGCCAGGAATTGGTTCGGTGCAGGTGAAGCAATTGCTATCAGTGGGCTGAAATGCAGCCGTTGTCCTGCACCACCGCTGGGGCAAAATGGGCCAACTTGGGCTGTTTCCATTGCCAGTCATCAAAGTGCAGCTGACAGGCTTCTCACTTGCAGTCATCCAAATCTTCCTCACTTGCAGTCATCCAAATATAGCCTTTAGTATAAAACATCTTTTTCAAAGGAAAAAAACCTATCCATCTTAGCAGTCATGGGTTCTACTTTGTTTTGTGTTCTTTTAAACCTTTGAATGCAGTAGCAGATTCATTTTATTACACTTAAAATGCAACAGAGTTTGGACTGTTTGCCTCCCAGCCTTGATCACGTCTTGACAGAATCAGCAGCTCTGTTGAAAATAATTGAATTTTTGGGAGCGATAGGACAAAGCTGTTTACAACACTATTGCAGGAAGCATGTTTGAAACTTATATTATTGTCGTGCTGTCTGTGATACCAGTGTCAAAAATTCAGGCTTTTGCAGCCACATTTGAAGCACGTCGCAGAAGGGCTTGATTTTCACCTTGATGTCAGCAATCACCTGTTATGCTTTCATAACTTAAGCAAATGTGTATGGAAACTGTTCAAACCTCATTTTTGGATTGTAGTTCCTTATTTTATCTCAAGTATTTTTGTGACTTCTGTCAATAGATAGCCTGCAAGTGGCATAATATTCTTGCTGATGATGCTGACTTCATTATGAAAGCAATAAATATTTTCTTGGTAGAGGAGGCTTTTCCCTAGCCCCTACGTTTTACTTAATCATTTCAGTTTTGGTGATAGGCCTTAGGCAGAGAGGACAACATTGTTTTTTGTTGGATTAAGATGCGGTAGACTATCTATTTCCAGTGAGTCTCCTGACCATATTCCTATAGGTTATTTTCATTTTCACCAGTTCCTCAACTGTTTTGCAGATACTGCAATGGAATTACTTGCTCAAAATCAGTTAATAATTTGGAAAATTGACTTATCTGAGATTCTTCCATCTCCTATTCTGATTAATAAGCAATAATGTCTTTATTATTTTAATATTAAGTGCTTCTAAATTGTTCTGAATAGTGTGACATTTGTTCATTTCATTTTATTCTTCTAGTCATGGCTACGACCATCTTGAAGAACTTGTGATGAGAATGTCTCATAGCACTGCTGCTTAGAAATATGTTCATATCTCTGTTGTTGTCCCTTGGAAGGGACACGAAGAAAAGCTATTATTCAAGGTCACATATGGAACAGCAAGAACCAAAACTCAGCACCACCTTTGGACCATGAATATAGTTAAAACTGCCTTGACAAGAAACGCTAATCAGGGGTTATCTGGTGATGAGTCTTTTTTCTCTTCTATTGAACACTGTCTTCTATTTTGGGTTAAAGGTTATTTTTTTAAAGGAGAGAAAAGACTTTATCCTAGGAAGGAATTGCCCAATACTGTATCTCCATACAGGCTTTACTGGGTGTTTTTTAAGAGTTGAAATAAATGGTTTGTTTCTTCTATTTATTTTTTTATTTCTGAATGAATTGTGCAATACACTTTTGGATGGATAGCAGTTGAGGTGATTTTCCTGATGAACTAGGCACTCTTGATGACTACTCTCTCCCGATTGTTTGCTAAAAGTCACTTCTATACGCTTTTGCCTACAATAAATACAGATTGCAGTACCTCATTTGTTTACTCCTAGCTTTTGTACTTATATTTTCTGGAGGAAAAGTACGTTACTGTAAATTGTAAATAGTTAATACATAACGGTATCATATGCTGATCTGTGACTGTTGACAGCACTAATCTGACAAGAGCTGAGATGAAATAAAGTTTATTTACTGTATAATTTTGGAACTTCTTTGGTATGATTTTTCTTCTAAAAGGATCCGCCAGTTTTGTTCTTATTTCTGTTAGACATATCCTTAGCTGAGACATTTCCAGGCTGGAATTCCTCTCATAAGAAGAGCTGTTCAAGTACATGGAGCTGTAAAAGGTCAGTGGAGACCTTCACATTTTCAAGGGATCACAGTCTGTGAAACAGAACCATGCTGAGCTGAGACACTGGCATGAGAATATACCAAGTAGGGAAGTTTGCTTTGTAAAAGTTTTAAATTATGTATTTTTGTTCTTTTAAATAATGGTCATTTTGGCATGTAAGTTGTGATCTTCTGAAGTGGTATGCAAGTATGGGTAAATTTAACTTGTTCTCCAGCTGCTTTGATACTTGCCATATCAATAACCATCACCTGTATTGTATATGTTAGTTTGCCAAGATGGTTCAAAGTGATCAGTCCTCAATGAATATAATTTTTAACCCCAACAATCATAATTTAACCTTAAAGAATATAGTTCTTAACCTCAATGAACATAATTTAACCTTAAAGAATATAATTTTTAACTCAAATGAGTAACATTTTTAACCTCTGAGTGCTGTCCTGTTAGCCAAGGAGAACAGCGGGTCTTCGTGACTGCAGAAATGGGTTTGACTGGTGTGTGTGGTTCAAACTGACAGGTTTGATGTGTTGTCCTGCTCCAGCTGTCATGTCCAGGGGCACTACCCAAAGTTTTGTATTTCTGTGTACCCACATTTTGTGTTTCTTGTACTGCTTTCTAGCTGATCTCAGCTTCATATGGTCTTAGAGTTGTGATTGTTGGCATTTCAAGACTCTGCATCCCCAGTATTCGCCTCTGATTGTCTATGAAGTTCAGCCTTTTCTTGCATAACACCCCCATAACCATCTGGGAGATCCAGCCATTCTACACAACACTGCCCTTTTTGTCAGCTTCTTGGGCTGTTCTCTGTCAAGTTCAGCAATTTCTCTTGTCGTGTCCAGTGGTTTTCCATGTCCTGCTTAGTTAGCTTACCCTCAGGCCAGGGCACAGATAGCAATCTAATACTTGGGTGTCTCCAAAAAGCAAGTACTGTCCAATGACATATAGGATATTTGATACAGTTGCATTTGGTTTTGGTTTGTGGGTTTGTTTGTTTGTGGGGTTTGTGTTTCTTTGGGGTTTTGTTTGGTTTTGTTTTTTAAATGCCCTGGCATTCAGCTTTTTTTGTCCTCTGCCGGAAAACAGGAAAAGAAACAAAGAAGCTGAATTTATTTGCAGTTTTGTATCCTGATGAAACTGAGAGAAGTGAAACAATTTGAGTGCTCTAAGGTCTGTTGTCGCCACCAGCTGTCTAAAGAATACATCTGTCTTTAAATTATTGTTTATGGTCTGAAGGGGCATGGCATGCCTTTAATATTTAAGGACTCAGAGTTCTGTCTTTTATTTCCTACTGCTGTGTATCTAGCAAAATCTCTTCATTTTCACATTATTATTTGTAGCTTTTTTTTTTTAGCTTTTTTCTTTTGTCAAATGTATCAAATTTTGTTTTAAAAAAAACTAGTCTTTTAAATTATTTCAGTTATAAGATCTTCTTTTTGCTTCTGTTGCGCAGCAGAACGGCATCCTGCAGCACATTGCCTGACACAGCAGCAACCTGGACCAGACTTGACATGGATACGTTTGGCTGTGAAAAATACATGTTCCTCTCCTAGCTGTCTGAGGATTTGTAGAATTGTGCTATCGCTATCATTGCAGCAATCTAAAATGTAGATTCGAGTTTCAGGTATCCATGTAAGGTATATGTTGTGTTGCGCTTTGGGAAATTAAATGTGGGGATTTGTTACTCTGACAGTGAGTATCACTATGATCACTTACAGTTCTCTTGTCCTTGCAAATCAGCTATTTTTCACATTTTCTCTTTTTGTTCTTTTCCCTTTCCACGAAAGATACTAGTTGTAGACTGTACTTTGTTAAGCATGACTTAAGTGCAGTGGAGCAAACTGAAATAGTCTCTATAATATTCATACAACATTAGATGGAGTAAATAAATTTTTCTCGCTTAAGTGACATGATTAAATAACACCTAGATTATGGAGTTATCTTCAATTATTTTAAAAAAACCAACAACAACAAAACAAACAAACTAACAAACAAACCTAAAAGCAGATAAACAATCCCCAAATGCACATTTTGACAAAGTTAAATGTTTTTTCCCTCCTATATATAACTTATAAGTAATCACATAACTATTCCGTAGCATAATGGGAAAGTGTGTTGAGAACAAGAACTTTGTCATGCTGAAGTTTTAACTGCTTCTAGATTCTTTTTTAAAGAGAATATGTAAATAAGGCATTCCTTTAGAGTTTAAATAAAGGAAATGAGTTAGGATGAAAGCATGAAAATGAGCGCTTCACTTTGAGTAGTGTATTTTTGTTGTTGCGGTGTCATAAAATACTGTAGTATATAGTGCCAATGTCACTATAAACATATACTTCTGATTATAAAATATCCCTGTTTAGACAGATGTAGCTAGAAGCCAAAAACTGTATCAAAGTTTTGGCTGCCTTTTTAGCAAACGTTAGAGGATCCCAAGCTTGTTCAGACTGGATTGTTAAAAGATGCTGCTGCAGGGAAATGTATTTGGATTGTCTTTTGTTGAACTTTTCCCCCAATTTTACATGCAATATACAATGTATTTATAATTTTATGGACCCATACACATGTGTATAAAAAGATGTGTAGATCTTTTTACAAAGATAAGAAGTAAAATGTTTATCAAGTGTTCTCTAGTGTCCTAAGGATTAAGCATTGTTGATTTAGATGAAAAGTAACAGTTTTTTAGTTCCTGTATTATCTCAGTGCCTAGGCTGATATTTATTTGCAACGTATTTCATACTTGTTTTATAGAACATCATGTGTACAATCCATTCGATTTCCAGTTCTGCCATTTATAGTCCCTCTTTCTAGCTGTTTTTCCTCTCTAAAATGAGAATTCCAGACTTTCTGAAAACCAGGATGAATACTGAGAGCATTGGTTTCATTTCATAATCCATTCCTCTTACATATAATCTTATTGTCCATCCATATGTGCTACAGAAATCTCTATGTAGAGTGTGTTAAACTGAGAAACTTATTTTTAATTTCACAATGCCATTACAGAAATAAAGATGAGCAGAAACTGGCAGCCTCTCCCCTGCATGTGGCATATCCAGACCCAGCTGTATATGAATCCTTATGGCTGTTCCTAGACCCTGGTCCTCCAAAGCATTGCTGACATGGGATGTTCAAACTCTGGTTGTGTGTATTCATAATGCTGCAGATTAGAGATGCTAGAACAGAAGTAAGCAGTAAGTCTAGGAGTTGCCACCTTTGATTTTCTCTTCTCTTGCAGGCTCCCATTTACACTGATTCTAGTCTTCCTCTGTTAACATTGAGTTAGTTTCCTGTATGTATTAGAGTAATTTTAAAGGCTTGTTGACTCAAAGTAAGCACGTCTCTGGACGTTCCTTTCATTGTGGAACAGTGACAGCTATTATTTCCTACAGTTACCACTTAACACCATGTGACATTTCAGAGAAGCGGTAGTTAAGCCCATGATAATTACATGTATTTATGGCTGTGCTAGGACATTGTGGTAAAGCAATGGATGATGATGGAGCTAAGCATGGTGCAGACATCTGCCATGACACTTGACTTGCTCCTCTTGGTTTCAGCTTCTAGAGCAGCCCAGGTCACATCATCACCTGGTGGCTGTTGGGCAAATGAAGGAGGTAATTGTTTTATAATTAAGTGTGTTGCCATAACAAAAGCCACTTTGATTTGGCATGTAGCTTTTCCCAAATGGAGACCAAAACCTGTGTGGCTCTGGGAGCTGACCAGGTTCAGCTTCTGGAGGGCACCCTGGGGGCTGATACCGAAAGCAGATCAGCACACCTGCAGCAGAGACGTCTTTGCCTTCTGAGCTGTACCAGCCTCTCTTTGTGGCTGGATGGCCTGAATCTCCAGTGTTTCTGTAAGCATTTAATTTCACTGATAGGAAAAGGGATGAATAGCAGAGTGTATGTTGTAATCTTTGCCACTGTTTATATTTTGGAAACTTTAGTGGTCCAAGAAAGTATTTAGTCTTCTTATTTAGACTTACTTGTTACAGTGCTGATGTCTGCAAGAAAAATAGCCGTAGCATTATGCATCATCCAGTTCTACTGGAGTAAGAGAAGCACTTAAAAGTTTTCTAACTTGGATGAGGCAATAGTATATCTTTTGCAAATGAATCAAAATGATCAAACAAACAGTATGTACAAGTGTAGAACAGGCATCTCTCTGTGCAGCCAACGTGGCACGTGCTCTGTGGTTCCTTAACTGTAAGCTGCTCCTTCTGCTGAGTCCTGCCAGCCTTTCTTACTCAAGCCACAAACTCTGGAGAAAGAGCTGAAGTGCAAAACTAAGAGAATGAGTATCTGAACAAGGAAGAGATAAGAGAAGTAAGTACAGTGTAAGGTTATTTGGATGTAAGATTCATCATGGCAGATCAAATGAGAAGTATTAAGTACATGACTGGGGTCTTTTAGAAGTTTACCATGTCTGGCCAGCACTCCAGCTGTTCCCACAGCTGATCATGCTGTTGTGAAGGGGGCAGAAGTAATTGATCCTGAGTGGGCACAAGAAGCCTAGAAGTAGACCTCTCCATGAGACTTTGTGCCCCGACATGTGAGAATTGCTGGAACGGAATATCCTGTGTTAATGTAACTGGATGTGCTGTTCACTTACACATCTATATATCTTCATAGACACTACCAAATTATCATCCTAGTTGATACAGCAGATCATTCTGGAAATGAACTGCAGGACTGAAAATAATGCTTTATCCCTTAACAAAATGGGCAGTACTTCCCTATGCCTAGAATTGGAAAAGCCTACTGGAGTTGGTTTGTAAGCTTGAAACAATAAAATTACAAATTATACAAAAAGAAGACACAGCCAATCCAACAATTCTTTTCGGTGCATGTTGTTGTTTTGATGTCTGTCTAGGGCTTATACAGAGTAGGATGCCTTAAAAATAACAGAGATTATTTCCCCTCCTCATAGTCTAGTGTAAGACCACAGTTACATGGCCCTTTTAGAATGGTGATTAAGTGACCAAAAAAAAAAAGAGGAATGAGGTGAAAGACACAGACTAGGGTCTCCCTTTATGCTAATGAAAATAATAAGTAGGCTGAGCTATCTTCAGAGAGCAAAAGATTTTGCTTTCCCACACTGAATAAAACTTTGACTTCCCTGAAAACTGTTTCCACATAGAAGGAAACTGCCCTCACCTTGAGCCCCACAGCCACAGTGTTATCTGCACGTTATTTAAAGCACAGCACGCTTCAGCCCTGAGATTCCAGTGCTGTTACTCACTGAATTAAAATCTCATCCAACCACGAATTCAGTACAGGAGGTGGATAGCTTAGTTAAGTGTGGATTTTTTTCTTTCCCCTTGCTTCATGTAGCACATTCAGCATGTGATGATTGTAAGGGTATTCAATTCTTTGAGAGGAAGAGCAGCTTTTATAGATTTTATGCAGGTCCTGCATGGTTGGACCTCACTAGATTGGCCTGCATGCTTCTGTGCCAGTAGAAATGCTGGGTGAGCGGGAAAGATCCAGGTTGCCTGTATTTTTCTTGAAGATGAGGGTATCCCTGTGCTACCTAAAAATATAGTATGGAAGTCATGCTGCTCTTCAGCACTCTCCGTACTCATCCAATGAATAAATATGAAACTGCCATGCCAGTCCCTGGAAATCGAGGTGTGTCTATGGGCCTGTCTTACATCTGTAGGGATTATTAATTAATTTATTTAATTTTTAATCTGACTTGCTAAATACAAAAATAGAAGGAGAGGGGAAGATGCACCGGTGACAATGGCCAGCATGAATAAGGTCTTACAAGGAGACACATGGTTGCTTTGCAGTGTGCTGCACGGCCATCCATAGAACCTGTTATGTTTTGGTTTTTAAGCACAGGCAGATATACTGCCTTTGTTACTTGCAGTTGTATGGAACCTTTTTAAAAGAAAAAAAAAAAACAACAAGTTTAGTGATGAGAGACAACCTTTCTGCTTGGAGAGCTAGACTTCGCACCTTCTGAATGGGCACACGTGGACACCTCAGTTTGCCAGCAGGGCAAGACAGAAGTTTTGGCAGAGCCAGCGATTTCTTGAGGTGAGAGCACTGCTGGCCAGAGAGCTGCTGGGCCACAGCCTGCGTTGCATCGTACAGGTGGTCTCCTCAGTTCCTCTTTTATGTGCAGTTATTCACAGAATCACAGAATGTTAGGGATTGGAAGTGACCTCAAAAGATCATCTAGTCCAGTCCCCCTGCCAGAGCAGGAACACCCAGATAAGATTACTCAGGAAGGTGTTCAGGTGGGCTTTGAATGTCTCCAGAGAAGGAGACTCCACAACCTCCTTGGGCAGCCTGTTCCAGTGCTCTGTCACCCTCACTGAGAAGCTTCTTCTCAAATTTAAGTGAAACCTCTTGTGTTCCAGTTTGAACCCATTACCCCTTGTCTTACCATTGGTTGTCACCGAGAAGAGCCTGGCTCCATCCTCGTGGCACTCACCCTTTATATATTTGTAAACATTAATAAGGTCACCCCTCAGTGTCCTCTTCTCCAAGCTAAAGCGACCCAGGTCCCTGAGCCTTTCCTCATAAGGGAGATGCTCCACTCCCTTAATCATCTTTGTTGCCCTACACTGGACTCTCTCCAGCAGGTCCCTGTCCTTCTTGAACTGCGGGGCCCAGAACTGGACACAATAAACACTTTTTGTTAAAGGCTTTATTTCATTTGTCTTGGCTGACCCTTCCCAGGGCTTGTGCATCAGTGTCTCCTTGGAAATAAGGTTTGAAATGGGTAGAAGGTGAAGGTGACTTTCAGTGATCCGCTAGACATCGTGGGTCTGCTGCTTGTTTTATATAGTGCAAGGAGAGTGGGCATAAGAGGAAAACGCATGAAGTCACTGGCTTATTTTTAGGTTGAGAATAAGAGTGTGTATTTCTGGGAGGGATGCTGACTACAGGGAAGCCGGAATTAATATTTACTTTAGATAAGCTCTAATATTGACTAAAAATAGAAGTCAATTTATGTATCGTTATAGATGTCCTTCAGCAGGATCCTGGTGGTTTTCAGAAAGCCCTTTGTGGCTGCAGTAATGGCATACTATAGTTAGGGCATCAAATAAACGTGGTAGACAAGAGGAGGTAAAAATAACTTCAGTTCATACCCTTTTGACAAGGTGACAATTAAATTTCACTTAAATCTCATGTCACTCCTACTGTCAACTAATTGTGAGCATAGTTTGTTTAATGTATTGCACTGGGATGCCTGGACTAATTTACCATGTACCAGGGAAGGCAAGGTAATTAAATGTCTTACCTGATTTCATGTGCACTGTGACCAGCCCAGCCAGGCCAGTCCCAGTTTTGTTGGTGATGTTGCTGAGGACAGAAGCATGGCTTGCTTCCACCTGGGATGTGCAGGTCTGTAAGCACCCACGAGGAGGGTGGGGAAGCATCACATACTCTTTATCTTTTCCAAAGATTCTGCACTTTTTTTTCTGAAATCAGAGGTGAGGCTGAACTGGGACTGTTTCTTTCTTATGGAGTAGCCTGTATCAAAACCTCAGTCTCACAGCCTTTGTTTGCATGGAGTGATGCTCGAAGCGACTCAGTAGCAATCATCAGGTGAGCCACAAAACTGTACATCAACCTCCAAATTTGTCTGGTTTTCCTACTGTTCTATAGGATGAGGGGGTTTTTAGTGTCAAATTCCTCCCGGTACCTCTCCTATACCAGCACCGATCACTGAGGTGTGTGAATAATGTCCCTCATAAACAATAGAGCTGCTGTGTTACCGCAACTGTTGTGCTTCTCTCTTCACATTACTTGTAGTGAATATCACTCTGGGGATTGCAAATTCCTTGCCTTAATTCCATTGATTCAAATTGAATTATATCTGAGAAAAAAAAAAAATAGTCCTGAAGAGTGGGGGATTTGGGGTTGTTGAGGGTTTTTTTTGCCTTTTTGTTGCCTGTTGTGTTTTGTTGTTGTTGTTTTAATCACTGGCATCAACACAGCATCGTTCTTGCTATCTGGATGCTGAAATTCAGCATTTTTGACATTATTAAGCTGGATAATTATGGCACTTCTGGCATATCTCATGCCAACAGCAAGTCTGAAGAGTCCCACAGTTTACTTCTCTGAGCTACTTTTCTGCAACACACACAACATTTTAAACCACAGCATAGCAGACAATTTAGGAATAACTGGATCAGAGAAAGGTCCTGTGTATCCCAGATTATTTGGTTAAGGGCTCAAGCTTTGAGTGGCCACGTACATAACTGCAAAAAGTGTCTTTTCTGTGGTGGTAGAACAGGTTTGGGTCTCAAAGATACTAAATAAATTATTGTTCACCTGAACTTTTCACACAAGGAGCGTGTGATAGTTAACACGTGAAATAATAACCACTGAGCGGCTGGCTAATGGAAAGCAGATGGGCCAAGAATGCCAAGCAGAACGTTTGAAAGTTGTGGTGTAAACTGGACCTTTCAACAAGTGGCCAAAGCCCGTGTGACCACTATGGTCTCAGAGTAATGGATTTAGTAATGGAGGGTAAAAGGGAAAGTATAGATTCCACTTCTATGTATGAATCGGTGAGATTTAATATCCTGTAGAAAAATGGTGGATGACAGGATCCACCGTGTGGCCAGTATTTCATGACTTTCTAATATTTAATACACATTTTTGCACTTGTGGTTTTTGTTTTGATGTGGTGAAAAGAGATAGAAGAGACAAGATCCATCTGCATTAGGGTTAAAAAAAATCCAGTTCCATTAAAGCTCCTGGTGATCTTTCTCTGAGTTTCACTGGGTTAGGTCCAGACTGTTGAAAAGGATCTCTATCACTAGACATTCAATAGAAAGTGAAAACCGAAGGAGACAATCAACAGTCTCTTTTAATTATTACCTAATAGCTTTGTCTTAAGATGTAATTTTATAGAAATCTGAGACACATAAATTTAACAGCATGTAATCTGATATAATCTTTAAATCTAGTTAATGCAATTTAGATTTAAAACTCTTTCTGAGTAGGATAGGTCCTGGTTTATGATCTTGTGTTTATTTTGTAGGCCTCAGCATCAACACTAGTCCTTCGAGTACGGTCACAGTGCAGCTAGTAGGAAGGTTTAGCTGCCTGTGAAGGAGCCGTTCCATAAGATGCCAAGGTAGCATTGCTGAAATACAGACTGTGATGTGGCTTTCCTCTCCTCGGGGAACAAGGTGGCTTTAGCTGTGCTTGGCTCTTGAAATGCGCATGTGAAATCGATGAGGTTTTTTCATGGCAGATGATGCTTGCAGAATTTTATTTACCATTTATTCTTTTTCACAGCAACGCTGCGGCATGTTGGTTTTCCTTACGAGATTGCCCCTTTGCCCTGGGGATCCTTGAGCTATCGGTTGTTTGAAAAACAGATACTGACAAGGGCTGAGCTACTCAAGAAAACTTTGATAAGGATCCATTGTGTCTCTGTGCCTCAGATACCTGAATTCTCTTTAGGCCAAGATTGATGTAGAAACCACAGATCTTGTGGCAGGTCGAATCCCTTCCTGATGCTGGACAACAAACAGTAATCTCTAGGGGATTAGATTTATCATTTCTCTTTGATGTATTTCTCCAGGTAGCCTAGCACTTTTCCCAGAAGAGTCAGTCTTCTGGAAAAAAACAAAACCAAACACCTCTTTTGTGAAAAGTCACGATTTCAGCATTCACTTTCTCTACTTATAATCCTCATGAGGTTATCAAGAATACAGGGAGAAAAGCTATAGGCTGGTGCAATGCCTTTTGAAAGCTAGTGACATGTTTTTTCCTCCAACTTGTTTGATATATTTAACAGCCCCATCTAGTCTGAGTTTAAAATTCAGCCGAGAAACATTAAGTTAGACAAGACTAGGACAATGGTAGCAAGCAAGTTCAATTATGAGCATATCAACCTTCTGAAGCGTGGGGATATCCATGAGTGATGTTTTAGGGCTATCATGTTTTTGGTTGGGTTTCAGTGATTGTTGAGGAGCTACTGACAAAGGCTGGCTCTGGTGTAGTGAGGTTGGGATTTCTGGAGTTTCTCTGTAGTCATGGATGAGAGAGAGGTTTTATCTCTTGACCGTTTTTGAAAGCCCAGCTTCAAGTGCTCTGAATTGTCTGCTGGTGAAGCATCACTTCTCCTTAACCATAGCTCTTATACCTTGATAGTCTGTCCCCTTCTTCACAGTGCTCCTGATTGACATCTGCCAGTGGAGATGATGGAAACAGAATTTCTTCATCATTTTGCTTAGGAAAGGCCTCATGGGGCTAGCACAGCTATTTTAGGGGTAACTACCTGAGTCACGTTGCATGTGCTTTTGGAATACATCGCCACGTGGCTTCTTTTACGGTTTACGCATGTTTACCTGATGGATTTGTTTTTCTTTTCTTTGGCTAAGATAAATTCCTTCAGTTACTGGTATACAGCATGTGATAAATGTTTGAGAAATATGTTTTACAGTACATGATACATTTTCATTTGGACACAAATTGACCAGAAGTCAGGCTGAAATATACCCCAATGCTGAAAGCCAGGGCAAGTGTTTAAGTGCAATGTCAATGTATAGTTTCCAAGGGGACAGAAAAATGGTAAGGCTGGATCACTAAATAAACTGGATTGCTGCTAGAACAGTACAGTTTAAGAAAACAAATCCCTTAAATACCTAAAAAGGGAAGATGGGTTTTGCATATGAGACTCTGAAAATTCTGGCTTTCCACTCTTTCTTTTAGCGATTATTATGAGAAGATGAGTTTTGATGAAATCATCAGCTACTGTGTCACCTAAGATTTGCACTGTCTGTATCTTCCACACAGATAGAACTTTCTGGATTCTCAATCTGTTTGGAAAACCCCAGTAGAGCTCTGTGAGAAAGGTAAGAGATGGTGATTGAAGAGCTAAAACCAGCAAATACCAATACCGACATGAGAGCAAGAGAACAGTTTTCCTTCTTCCCTATTTACTCCAGCTGGAGAGCTAGTTACAGAAGAACAGACCAGTAGGAATTAAATGTGTATATTGTGTGAGGAGATCAGTGTAGGCACCTCATTCAGTTTTCCAGTGGTAACGTTACCCAGCAATAGTCATTCCTGTTGCATTCGATGCATTCCCTTCCAATCCCTAACATTCTCTGATTCTGTGATTTAATTGGAATAATGTAGGAAGGTAAACTTTGTACCATGACAATCACAGTTTAGATTTGCCAGCAGGTGTGGATGCTGCAGGTAATTTGATGTCTGACAGGCTGAAATGGAACAAGCTGAAATGTGGGCAGTTCCTCTCAGTGGTTTGGGAAACACAAGCGCTCCGTGCCCGTCAATCCAGCTGTTTCCTACCTCATTCTCTGGTAGGCAAGTGGACGTGGGGAGTTCCCTCTTTATCCAAAATATGTGATGTTTTCATATTTTATGTGTATATATCAGTATTTTGGTCTTTTGTAGTTACTCCTTTTGTGTATTTGTTACAAAGCTACACCCTTCTCTCCAACAGCTTCAGCAGTGATGAGGACTTGAAAAGAAAGGAGGAAGGATAAGTCATTTCCATTCTCCTCACAGTGCAATGGAAGGTTGCAGTGCTCTTCTTTCTCCCTCAATGCAGGGGGGAACCATGATCAACCTTTTGCACAATGGAGAGGATGCTCTTTACCTGGTATGCAAGAAGAGCTACAAAAAACGTCTGGAAAATATCTCATGCACTGAAAGACTAAGGAAGTCGCGTCTCCTGCGCTCTTTACAGCTGAGTCTGAAGGTGGATTAGATCACACAGCTCTGTGGGAACTGACTAAAAATAAATGGCAGTATTTCCTTTAGGACCTGATATTTAAACATAGTTATTGATCTCCTTTTATTGATTACTTTTTGGAGAAATACGAGGAATGCCTGCAAAGAATCAGCAAGTCTCACAGTCGCAATGGGAAAGCTTTAACACAAATTGACTTCAAACCTCCTTGCTAAGCACATACTGACATAAACGTATGAATAATGTCTGGGAGAGGCAGCAACCTTTCTATTAATGAGCTTCCCTCTCTCCAACTGTGGCTGAGAGCAAGTGGGAAGGAGCTGGGGACAGGATAGACAAATCCACACCTGAACAGTTGGGGCTCAGAAAAGATGGTAAAACAAACTTGCAGCAACTTTATTTGTAAGTTGTGGGTGCCTGCGGGAAGTCAATGAAAATGCAGTTACTTGTGGATGTAGGCTGGCTTAAAACAGACAGTAAAACCTCAACCATGATAATACCATGGGAAACACCAGAGCGTCACTTTGATATAAAAGCAGGGAGAGGCAAATTAACATACCAAAAAGTGATGTCCTAAAACTAAAGAAGGTATTCGTCAAAATGAGGAAAATTATATTGAGTTCAATATGTGCAGCACAGGAGCAAAATTATATATATATACTTTAAAAAGATTAATGTGTGAAGTGGCACTTTGGGAGGGGAAGCCTCCAGGAGGGAATCTGTCAGTGCTCAGTCTCAATGCACCAGGTCTGCACACAATCTGTAAGCAGTGCAGACACAGAGCATTTGTTTTCTTTCCACAGTTAGAACATTACAAACATTACTGTTTGGTTTTATTTTTTTTTTTCTTTTCCTTTCCTTTCCTGAGCTCTACAATACAAGTTATTAATTAAAAGGTATTGTCAAGGGTGCTGTTTCACTAATGGTCCTCAATTTCCAGATAACTTTTCTAATTTAAAAACTAATCTGGAGACTGAGCCCTGCCAAAGTACAGCATGTTAGATTCCAGTTAAGTGCTTAATTAACAGAGGTGGGTGTAAACTACAAATTTGCCCTATGGTGTAGGTATGGAGCCTCCCTACAGGATGCAAACATCAAAGTTCGAGCAGCAAGAAGAACGATATAGAAATGCAGATGCAGGTATTCCTAGTCTGAACGGTTTGTTCACAAAAGGCTGGCATATGATTTAATGTATTATACCTTGTTCTTGGTCCTTATTTCTACCATCATATTCATTTAACAGTACATTATTATTATGCTTGTCGCTGCAGTTGGATGCTTCCCATTGCTTTCATAAATGGCATGCCAGGATTTATCAGCTGACCCTATACCACCGAGACAGGCACTTTCTGTTCCTGCTCCGACTGACAAAATTCCCTGCTGTGAGATGGCTTCAGTATTTGGATGTGCAATAAAAGAAACTGATAGAAGGACAGTGTTCCTGGTCTTTCTCTGAATAGTCTTCCTTGCCAAGAATAGAGGGCTAAATATTTTATGGACCGTCATAGTTCCATATTGTGTCACTTCTAGCTAAAATAAGTCCTCCCGAGAGCCCTCTAGAGCATGAGAGACAAGTGGTTCATTCACCTCCTCTGCTGGTTTGCTTCCCTCCTCCCTCTGGAGATGGATGAACCCGTCACTCCTTCCAGTGTGTCGGTCACATTTCCTTTGACTTGGTTGCAGTGCTGTCTGGGCATTGTTCAGTGCCCAGGTAATTCATTCAAAAGCCCCATCACTTTCTTGCTTCAAAAGGCAGAGGATTTGTCTTGGTAGTGCTAATGGGATTGCATGTCATTTGTGGAATTTGCTTAATCGTGGCATATTGACTTTCTGCCTCAATCGGATTACTTTTATCCGTATTGATTGCACAGTTATAAAACCCCAGTGAAAATCTTTTCATTAGATGTTATAAATATCCGTGCTAATACGATGTAAATGCCCTGTTGTTTTCACTTGGTGCTCTAATGAGCAGATCAGTTATTTCAATTAGATTGTACACTAAAGGCTGAAGTTACTGAGAAGCCACTTTTCCTTTTTATTTAATATTGAGCACAGTGCCACTTAAGACTGGAAAATGTCCGCTTGTGCATAACCCTGCACATACTTACAGGAAGAAGTGAAGACTTGCACTACCCCAGGCTTTTTACAGGCCGCCTTAGACAAGAGGTTTAAATAATTATATGACTATGATTTATGCAGTGAATGTAAAATACCTTTTTGACTGGAAACCTCCCTTCCTCCATTGATGTTCTTCACCACAAAATTCAGTAGTTATTACTACTTTATTAAGCTTGTCCCTGGAATATTCCTATGCTAGTGTCCCCTTTCTAGCATCATGGTCAACATCAAAGATGGCAGTTTATAAACAGCAACATATACATATGGCACCAGGGCACTTGCTCTGAGGGTGATGCTCAACGTTGATGCTTATGAACAATATTTTCCTGACGAGGATGCGCCCCTGCAGAAACAGGCTATAATTTTAACAGAGCCACACAGATATCATGAAACAGCATGGCGCAAAATTCCCTCCTTGCCAAAAACGCAGTCCAGTGCAAACCCTTTGCAGAAAACGGTTAAACTTTCAGCAAGGTCTTCCTGCACTGTATGACAATTTGACTTGCAACAGCGTTTCCCCCGCGAGCTTTCCAGTAGCCCAAAAACCCAGCACTCTTCCCTAGAGATCACTGTCATCATCAGAAGTAACTTTCCCATGAGCCATCATGTGCCTACACAAGAAGTACTGGACCTGGCTGAGTATCTCCAGCTGCTTTCCAGAAGAAGCAGTTCTTGTTATATCAGTTCCTGGCCCCTCTGCTCTTATGTTTCCCAGGATCTACTCTGCTTCTCCCAGCACATCTCCTCAGAGACGAGGGGAGTATGTGCAATTAAATAGCCAAAGCCCAGGCTAACAACAACAAATAAAACTCCCAGTTACCTCTCAGGGAGCATTTCTTCTCCAAGATCCTGGTCTTGATCCTCAAGAGGGATCCACACATGATTTCTCATAAATCTCAAGTGTTAAAATTAATATTTTTTAAAAAAATGAATGATGATGAGCTCTATGGGCACAAGGGTTTTCTAGTACATAACTCCCCTTCCCTTCTCCTGCAGGATATGTCACCCTTGTCTTATCCACTGGAGAAAACTATCTTCTTGCCTTAGCTCTCACTCATATTTGATTGTATGTTTTACTAATTATTTTCCATGTCAGATAGCCTAAAATATCAGAGCAATTACTTTCAGCTTCTACTTAGCCATAAAGGTTGCCACTTCTTTTTCAGACCTAAAGGATATATGCTGGAAAACACAGGTCTGTTATTTTGTTTGTTTTACAAATTATTTTCATTCCTGTCATCCTAATAAAACACATCACCTCTCCCCTCAGTTTCCCTTTGCCCAGGAAAATCTCACATTTATTTCAGCATAATGTGAATCAGGCCCTTCTTCCATTACACTGACCATGAAGGGTTCCTCTCCATGTGCCAAACTCAAGTGAGGCTGATGGTCTCAAGTCAAACAACACAAGGCAGGACCGATTCCTCCAGCACCTCTTTCTGGTCTTTGGCACCGTGACTTCCCGCTTCTGCCTCCAGACTCCTGATGGTCATCGCTCTGGCGGTGTGGGTAAGGGACACGTGAGAATAGAGAGGAAGGTGGAAAAATGAGATTGCCACAGCTGAATCACAGAATTGTAGAGTAGTTTCGGTTGGAAGGGACCTACCAAGGTCATCTAGTCCAACCCCACCTGCAATGAGCAGGGACATCTTCAACTAGATCAGGTTGCTCAGAGCCCCATCCAGCCTGGCCTGGAATGTATCCAGGGATGGAGCATCTACCACCTCTCTGGGAAACCTGGGCCGGTGTTTCACCAACCTCATTGTAAAAAATTTCCTCCTCATGTCTAGTCTGAATCTCCCCTCTCCTAGTTTAAAACTGTTACCCCTTGTCCTGCCACAACAGATCCTGTTAAAAAGTCTGTCCCCATCTTTCTTATAAGCCCCTTTTAAGTACTGAAAGGCCACAATAAGGTCTCCCTGGAGCCCTCTCTTCTCCAGGCTGAACAACACCAGCTCTCTCAGCCTGTCCTCCCAGCAGAGCTGTTCCAGCCCTCTGATCATCTTGGTGGCCTCGTCTCGCCCCTCTCCAACAGGTCCATGTCTTTCCTGTGCTGAGGGCTCCAGAGCTGGACACAGGACTCCAAGTGGGGTCTCAGCAGAGCAGAGGAGCAGCTGGAGGGCTGTTCCATGGGGGAGTGGGGTGCAGAGGATGGCGGCAGGACCCGCGCGACGCCCCGGGCTGCCGCGGCTGGAGGAGAACAAGGACGGAGCCTTTCGGATCACGGATGCCAGGGTGCGGCGCGGGGACAGGAGGAGCACGTCGTGTCCCCGGGCGGGGCCGCCTCTACTGGCGGTAGGGAGCGGCGGAGCGCTGCCCGGCCCCGCGGCCGCCAGGGGGAGCCGGGGGAGCGGGGCGGAGGGGACGGGCGCGCAATCCCCGCGCGTCGCGGCGCGGGGCGCAGCGGAGCCGCGGCGGGGCCGGGCCGGGCCGCGCAGAGCCCCGCCGCGGGGCGGGCACAAAAGCGCCGCGCCCGGCAGCGCCGCCGGGGAGTTGGGCTCGGCGGGCCGGGGTTCAGCGCTCAGCGGCGCTGGGACGGGCGGCTGCCCCGGAGCTCGCAGGATGCCGGCGGCTGCGCATCGGCGCGGGACGCGGGTGCTGTGGGCGCTGCTGTGGGTGCTGCTGTGGGTGGCCCTGGCGCGATGCTACAACGTGGACGTGGGTCGCCCCGTGGTTTTTCAGGGTCCCAACGGTTCCTTCTTCGGGTACTCGGTGCTGCAGCACTACCACGACAGCACGCGGTGGTGAGTAGCGCGGGGACTGCGCGCCCGGCGGCCGTAAAACCGCGGAGTTTGGGCGGGCGGGGGTGCGGCGGGCCCGGCGCTGCCGGGTCAACCACCGGGCGACCACCGGGATATCCCCTGGGGCAGCCGCCGCTCCCGCAGCCGGGAAGGGGACCGCGCCTCCGCCCCGGCTGTGGGGGCTCTTCCCCGCGTCCTTTCCGCCCCGTCGTGCGGGTGCGGTGGAGGCAGCGCTGCGGCTCCGCGCCTGTTGTGCTCGGAGAGGGCTTCACCCTGGTGTAAACCGGGCTCCCCCTCGTTGGGCAGTGTTGTAAGACGGGGGTGTCCTTCCCGGGCTGACAGCTGGCGCTCTGCATCGTGAACTTGCTGTCCCCAAGCGTCAGCGGTCCCTCGCCCGGTGGTTTGGTGCTTTGCGTGGCCCCGCTTCCTTGGGGGAAATATTTCGCACCTCATCTCCTTGACAGAAAATGCATCTGGTGTGAAAGATGATAGGTCGTGCCGTGTTAAACGGGAAAAAAATTAGTAGCGGTACCTCCAGTGGGAGCAGCGTGTTCAGCATTGACAGGGCGGATCGCTCCGTACTCTACCTTGCGAGAATGAAAATCCCTCTGGTGACTGGAAAGACATTTCCAAATCAAGAGGCATTCCTCTTCTCTGTGTGCCCACTGTTGGCATGAGGGACTGTAGAGGAAATGGATATGTAGCTTGCTTTTTCTTTTTTTTTTTTTTTTTTAAATAACGATAATAGAAAGTTTGTCTACATCTTGAAAAATTATGCAAACTGGCAAGCTTCTTGTTTTTCCCGTTGACTGAAAAGAGCCTTGGAGCATAGTCTGTCCCTCTCTTGTCTGGGTCAGACGCTCTTTGTCAGAATTAAAACCGATTTCTTTTAATTGGGCCCAGTCGATGTCGTCTGGTGCACTTCTAATGGGAATAGGAGCCACTGCTGCCAATAAACGCCCACAAAGCTTGTCTTTATCTTTTACGCTTAGATATGGCCCGATTACTCAGCTGTTGATGTTGGAACTGTGGTGCACTGTGATATAAATAAATGTATTCATGCCAGCATCCAGTTCTTTAAAAATGAATTTCTTTCACACCCTTTAGTTCAGTAGTAGTTGTGTGCTCAGCCTTTCTGCATAGTGGCTTTCATGGAGCATTCATTTTTAAGGACTTATCAGAAGACTTCATAGAGGAAAAGTGCTCTGGGAGAAGAAAAGCTCTCAGTTTAAAGTAATGCTTAACTTGGGTCAGGAACTGACAAAGGATGCAACGGCTGAAAGCGACTGTATTCAGCACAAATTGGTGGGAATTCACAGTGATGTGAATGAAATGCTGATCTAGTGGGGTGTGGTGGGATGAAAATGATAGTATTTGTTGCTCCTTGTGTAGATGTCTGTCATTCTGATTGATAACATGAATTATCTTCAGATAGCAGATGTGGTGTGGGGTTTTTTTGGTTTTTTTGGTTTTGTTGTTTTTTGTTTTTTTGTTTGTTTGTTTGTTTGTTTGTTTTTTTGGAAAGGGGAGGTTGATCAGGGAAGAGAATCTCTCTGCTACCCCAGTTTCTTTGGAAATGATGCTGGACTAGTAGTGTTGGGTGTCTGTCTGAAGGCAGCCGTCTGCAAGATGTCTGGTGCTCTAAGGTAAAAACTCCAGTTATGCGAACTCCAGTTTTCTGCAAATGGACCTTCTTCACCCAGAAACAAGTATCTGAGATCAAGAAGTGTTTTTAAGTAAGCAAATTGTCAGCCCTAACACCTAGAAGGACTAACAGCAGCTTAATATGGTCAGGATCAGCACTGGGCTGTCAAAAATCGTAAGGGTGGGATTGTCACCACTGATGGGAGAACTCTCTTCATTGTGTAACTGGGGAGCTTTTTTTCATGGGTGCTTCAAAATCCTGTCCCAAACAGAGGTTGGGATAAAAGTTCTGGAGTTAGGTTTTCTACAATCTCATTGACTCTAGTTTGCTATATGCAGTTATGCTTTTAAATGTGCGCATGCAGCCTGAATGTCAAGGGACAGCAATGAATCTCATTGATCTTAAAAGTGTATGCAGCATTATTCCAGTTTCTGAAGATGCCATCACCTGTACTGGATGGCCATTTTCTGAGTGCAAGCAGGTTTTTTTTGCGTACTGCAAATAACATTGATTTTAAGTATTTAACTATTTATTTTGGAAAGCGTGAAAGATCTGGACAATCTTCCTTGCCATTCAAACCATCAAAGGGCTGCACCCTTGTCAGTGCCCTTAGCTACGCCCACTTCAATTGAGGAGGGCATAGAGGCTTCCAGTATTATATAGTACTGCTTTAAAACCCTATTTTACTGTACAGGATTTTGCACATCCCTTCAGAGAATGAAGTCTCTAATTTCAAGTTTAAAGTGATTACCAGTTGCAGATCATTGAAATACAAAATATAATCCCAGTTTATTGGATGAGTGTAGGGGGAAATGCTTAGTAGAACTGATGTAATTTTTCAGATTTGTCAGGTTTTTGTGTGTAGAGCTTTGTGTGCAAAGCTGTAGAAGCATTTCCTTAAGTGGCTTGTAGAGTTACTTTTTGTTTGTTTGTTTGTTTTTGTTTTTGTTTTTTTTCCTCTCCTTTCTCTTTCAGATGTGATATTCTGGGGAAAGGCTGAAATCTGTTATAGGGAATGTGTAGTAAAAATGGTTAATATTAATCCCATCGTAGCATATAGCTCCTTGTAATAGTCATAGGGTTATTGTTTGGGTTTGTGTGTCAGTTTTCTTAACTTTGTAGCTTTTATATACCCAAGGAAGAGTTACGATTGAAGTTGTCTGATGTCTGTTTGGCCTACATACTACAGTGGGCAGTATTTGAGCTAAGTGAACTTTGGATAGTGATATTTTGGGCATTCATGGCTTGCCTGGTGAGCTGTGCACTATGTTAGCCTGCAAAAATGGGATTGATCACATCTGAGGCTGACAGGGCTTCCGCCTGTCTAAAATTATTTAGCATGTTAATATGCTCTCAAGCATTTGAGATCATTGTCATGATAGTTCAGTGTTTCTTGTTCTGAATATCGGTGCTCGATATTCACCTAACCTACTTCTGGTCATGCGAGCTTCTTAGCTGAAGGGTGTTATTCTCCATAGCCTGTCCTGGTGTGTACATCTATATATACATATGTGCATATGTGTACATACAGTTTTATATTAAAATGGTGTCTGTAATGCCCAGGTCTTCAGCTTCAGTGTTTCAGCTGTTTGTTTGCCAACACCACAGAGGCACCTGTCTGTATTATCTACCATAGGCCTGCAGGTTTCCAGTAAGCCAATTTAGAGCCTAGTGATTCTTGAATATTTACATGAGCCAAATATTATTGCGGGAGGGAAGAAAAGGGGGGTATTTGGTTTGAAATATTACGTTGGATAAGTGTGAGTAATCAGGCTGCTATGCAGCCCTTGACACAGAAGTTATTGTGGAACAGGGGTGTTTAGCCTCCACTGTGACAGTGGAGTAAGTCAGTGCTTTTGACCTGTCTGAAATAGTTAATTGCAGCGATGCTTCTGTTTAGGAGTTATTTTTGCACAGTTTTCATCTCAAGAAAAGTTGGTCATCGCAGATGTGCTGGAGTTATTGTATTTCTGACAATGTCTCCTTTTCCTTCCTTAACCAGGTTTTATGACTTTAAATCTTGAAAGATTTACCCACTTCCCCCTCATTGCCATTTTCAGTCGAGTAAGGAACCAGGTGGCTGCTTGCATTTGGAGCAGAGACAAGCTGAAGTGCTTCTGTTCTCTGGATATAATTTGAAGCTTGGAGTAAAGACCCTACAAAGCGACCAAGAATGTTGCTTTCTCTGCTTTCCTTCAGACAGTTTAAGAAGAAACAAATGTCAATTTTGCCCCAGTAAAAAAAAAAAAAAGGTTTATAGAGTGACATCTTAGGTCTTTCTTTTTAAAAATAAGATGTTACTTCATATCTCTCCTTTCGCCTCCCTATGCCCCTTTCTCGCTGACACCCCCAAACTCCTCAGCAAGTCCAGGGTAACGACTTTATAATTTCTGACAACATGATCTGGCATGAAAAAAGTAACCCAGTCACTTCAGTTGCATGGTGTCCTGCTATGAGTATTACAATAAGGAAATAGTCTGGTTTCTGTGCTGTTTCACTTCACTGGGTTGTGCTGCTGCTGAAACTTGAAGGCTGTTCTGCATCTCAGGGTAACGGATATGTGGTGTTAGTGCCTGATGTTCTTGTGTGCAACCAGAAGGAAGCTGCGGAGGAAGGCTGACCCTGCGCAGACCGGCTGTTGTGTTAACAACACCCTGTTGCAGAAATGATGTAGTGATGCTGTAGGTGCTGCCATGGCATTTTGGGCTTGCTGTTGTTAGTTGCAGCTCATCCATCTGCTGCCCAAATAACAGCCCTCCTGCTTCTCACTCTGCACTTAATGGATGGACCACTGGGGTTTTAAAAGTCTATTTATTTACTTTTTTTTGTTGGTTTAATTTATTTTTTATTTTGTGGGCTTAGCAAAAGGCAGAGACCTTTCCAATGAGAAGAAACTCAGATGGGATATGCTGGTGGCGCACCTTCCTCTGGTGCTGCTTTTGAAATCAGCTGTGGTATGCAAGGATATTTAAAGAGTTTTTTCTCTGCCACTTAACATTGCGGTGAGGTGAGGTCCCTCCATTCCCCAGTCCTTGAGCCGTGATTGTCTAATCGCTGCTGGCACGCTGTAGGCTGGTGCTTCATGTGCTTGGCATCTCTCCATGCCATCAGTCAGCTCGACACTTTCATTCTCTGTTCCTTCTGCTAAATGCAGCACTTAATTTCCAAATCTGTATGTCCCGAGGGTCAATCACCAGCAAAGTGCTAGTTACTGTTCTGCAGGAAGTAATTTTAAGGAGGTGTGGATTTCCCTGTGGCCAAGAAAGCTTCTTGTCATCCATTAATATTGGCTGCTGTGGCTACTGCAATGTGATGGTTTCTGGCCGTGTAGCTGCATAGTTGTCTCCATACAGATGAGATGTTTGTCCTTGATTGTATGAGTATGAATGCAAGCAGAGAATGTTAAATGGCCTCTCTACCTACTGCTCTTCATGCTGGTTTAGACCCCAATACTTTGTTCCCAAAGCCAGTGGGATGTGGCTGATTCTTACAGATTTCTGTGCATGTCAAGCAAAAAAGACTCTAAAATGGCCCCAACCCCTACTCCTGTTGCTCTTGCTTCTCTTCCATGGAAAGTAATCTCTTTCTCTTGATGGGGTTTCCCCTTCAAGGTGTCTTCATGTAGCTACTCACAAATATCCTAGAGGCTTCCTGCAGAATATTATGATTGTGGTGAGAACCCGCACTCATCAGTAGTTTCTGCCAAGACTACTGCCCACATCATAAGCCTTGTGGCAGAAGGCTGGAGAACTGCTGGTGCTTGCTTGCTGACAACCCAAGTAGTCCTATAGCAGCACTGGAAAACTGTACCACAAAATTAGGCTATTTTATAGGAGAGCTGGTTAAACTCGTTGGAACATGTTGGAAGGTTGCCTGATAATACCAAGAGGAGAGGGTTGTACTTCTGCTGGCTGTTTACAGATCTTCTGTGTTTATGCCAGGCACGACTCAGAAGCCTTGAAATGCAAGAAGTCTGTGTTAGACTCTAAGGCTTTGTTTTGAAATGTATTTCTGTTCCGATATGGTGCCAGAGAAAAACACCTTCTCTGGTTGCAGTGTTGTTTCATAGAAATAGCAGGAGATTTCAAAGGTGCTTTAATATGTAGGGGAGATACAAAGCAGTTGTTCGTTTTGCCCTGAGTTCCAAAATATTTGGATGCAAATGAGTCTTTTATCCAGGTCTGCTGGAGTCTCCTGACAGTTAAATAGGTGACTTTCTTCCAGCAGTTAAGCTGTTATACACAGAAACTGATGAAGAAGTAAAGGATTTATTTTTTTTCTCGACAAAGGAAACATTCCAGTCTCAAACCTTTGAATAGCAGTGAAGTAAGTGGTGTGTGGCAAATACCCACTGGGCCAACCAAACGGGATATGAACCAACAGACAATCTGGTATCTCCCTGAAGGCGACTGTCTTGGGGCACAGGTGAACGTGGGTCATGCCAGATGGAACAGATCTGCAAAGGTTTCACCTACTGGGGTCTAGGTGCAAGAGGGAAACAATGAGACAAGATCCCAAGGTGACATAGTGTATGTTGTGGGTGAAGTATCAAATATGAATCCAAAATAGATTTACTTTTGGCACACGTCACCTGTAGCCTTTGCTGGCTGCTTCTTTCTACTTGGTCCACATGAAGAAGTGGCAACAGATGTTTTTCTTTTGAAAGGTATATTTGCTCAAGACAGCAATATTATCTGTGCCAGTGGCTTACTCAAATCATTAATTATCATTTTTTCCTATTCAGCTTTTTAAAAAGAGCTGAAGAGTCTTTGTGATTTAGACTCCTTCATCTTTATCTTGCATTTTGCAGCCCAAGGTATCTTGTGCACTAGTTGCTGATTCATATTTGCTTTTATTAGGTTAGAGCAAAGCTTATTTCAAACTGGAGGTCAATGTGGCCTACATTATCTTATTGTTATAACAGGTCGTAGAAACAATTTCTTGCCATTTGCAATTTGAAGCCATAACTCTTTAAGCTAGTAATATCCCTCCTTATTTATTTTTGTTAGACCTCATGAATGTCAATAAGTGAATGACATGCATTCATCGCCTGTGTAAATGAAATGATTGGCACTTTATTTTTCTGCCTGCCGCCTGCCTGGTGGGATTTCCATTTGGAGCTATTATTTCAGGCTCCTTTGCTCTTGCCCTGCAATGTGTACAGGCTTTGTAGGTTTTAGCAACTTAAGCATTTCAGACATTAATTCTTCTCACTTGTGAAAACATGATGTGAATTGTAGAGCATGGCCCCATCAAACTTCTCCAAATAATACAGCTTGGCTCACAAAACTTTGGAGAAAATGGTCACTTAATGTAGGGGTTTCTCTTCTTTTTGTAAATGTATTTCCAAGTGACACAGGACAGTTTTGTTGCGTTCCACATCCAGTGAAATGCATAGGGAGCGGAGGTGTGCCACTGTTTGGTATAGACCAGACTTGGATGCAGGAGGAACTCTTCCAGGTGTCTCAGGTTGCCCTGGACATGTGCCTTGGATCTTCCTGTATTCACTGGGATAGTGATGATGGGTGGCGACTGAGGATGGAACTTTACATTAGAGGATGAAAGAGAAGTTTTTTAAGGCAGGGAAAGCTTCCATTTTGGGACTTGTGCTGGGCTGTCCATCCGTGCTGTGGGTGGGCTGTGTATGCAGACTGACTTTGCACCAGAAGCTCTTTATCCCTTTGGTGGGTAAACCAAGAGCGGCGTCTTCTTGGTCAGCTGCTGCCTCCCAAGTAGCAGGCTGGATCCACACATGTGAGCACTGGCGGCTTGGTCTTTTAGAGATGGTTGCCCTTTAGTTCCAACCCTGGGCTTAACTTCAGCGAGGATTTTTTTTTTATACATGCGGAAGCTCCGCCCTGCCTTGCAGTGCAAGGGTATCAGCAAAACTGATACTAAATCATAGAAAAACTGCATGGTGTTCCCTGCCGTCATTCCTGGAGCTACCTTCCTCCTGCTTAACCTCCCTCCTCACCCTCATGTGTCCAGATCTGGGTTCACAACTCGGTGAGAAAGACTGCTCTTTCAACGAGGAGGCAGTAAAAAGGCTCCCTTAGTACTTGTGCCTCCCCCATAATCCTCCTCAAAAAACATCTATTAAGGCATGAGCAGTTGCCGGCTTGTTAAGCAGTTAACTGGATTGTAACCTAAGTGATTAAAAAGGGCTCATCATCTTTCTAGGGTATGTTCCTTAAGGAACCCTGTGGTCAGAGCTTGTGCATTGGTGCTTCCCAGAGACACCAGCTCTCACATGGGATAAATAGACCAGGTATAGTCTTCACAGCCTTAGTGATAAATATTGGTTGATGGCAACGCACCATGAAAGATACTTGTTCCTGTGTTGTTGGATGGGTGTTTTGGTGTCGATTCTATCTGAGAATGGGATGCGTCAGCTTTCTAAACAAGCATATTAATTTTTGGCTGGCTGACAAGCATGCAGGTTCAGATTTCATCTTCTTGTGGGTGTGGGTATTAGCTCTTGGGGGTTATTGGATTGATAGGGATGTAGTTAAAACTGAGGAAAGATGGGTGCAGCTGCTGTTGTCTGTTCTACTTTCCTGAACACTTTTGGGAGGTTTGGGTGTGCTAATATCTTAAAATCCTAATGGAAATTTAAGTTGTTAGAGTATTTGTGGCTTCACTGGGGAAAAATGCCTTTATTGTATGCGGTGTTCTCAGTTTGTGAGTCAATATCATCATTTTACAAGGTTGCTGGGGAGAGTGCTTTTGCTGAGGGAGCTCTGGAAATGTGAACCTTGCTGTTGTTTGTGTGTGGGGTTTTTGTTTGGTTTGTTTGGTTTGTTTTTTTCTTCTTTTCTCCTGAGATTAATCACTTGTTACTTTGCTTTTGGTTTCCAGGGTCTTGGTTGGTGCTCCCAAGGCAGAATCCAGATACAGCACCTCTGTTCAGTCCCCAGGAGCAGTGTTTAAGTGTCGAGTCCATACCAATCCTGACAGAAGATGCACAGAACTGGATATGGGTCGAGGTGGGTAGTTATCATAGAATCATAGAATGTCCTGAGTTGGAAGAGACACACAAGGATCGTCGAGTCCAACTCCTGTCCCTGCATCTGACAACCCCACAATTCACACCATGTGTCTGAGAGTGTTGTCCAGTGTCTTCTTGAACACTGCCAGGCTTGGGGCTGTGACACCTCCCTGGGGAGCCTGTTCCAGTGCTCCACCACCCTCTGGGGGAAGAAATTTTTCCTCATGTCCAACCTAAACCTCCCCAGCACATCTTCCTAACATTCCCCAGGATTCTGTCATTGGTCACTAGAGAGAAGAGTTTGTTATGATGCTTGGGGGGATGAAGGAGGGAACCAAAATAAAAAAAGCATATCCTAAATGGCTAGCAATCCTCCTGATGGCTTCAAAGAGGTCTCAAGACACTGAGAGGGATTTGTCAGCCTCTCCTGATGGATTTTGAGCACTGGCAGCAAAGGTGTCGTGTTCTCTTCAGCATTATGAAATAGCATCCCACCTGGTGCCGGTGTCCTCCTAGTGGCCCTGCTCCCTCTCTCCAGCAAGTAACCAGGCAAAGGTGGATTTATTTTATTTTTATTTTTTTCCCTGCTTACCCTAAGCCACTGTCTTTTCTCCACCTGTTTCAGTGCGACTCTGCAGCATGGTGGAGGGTATGTGTCTGGTGGGGAGCGCTGGGGTAGGGGTGCGTGCGGTGACCCTGGGCAGTGCAGCAGTGGTTCCATGATGTGTGGGGTTTTTAGCAACCTGGCATTCTGCAGCTTCCCTCATAATGCAGCAAATCATGCCTTGGGTCTGCTTCTTGCACTAAAGGAAGTAAGCGTCTTGGTGAGAGCTGTGCTTTGATCCTATTGCATGTGACCAGGATCAACTTTGGTTTCTCTCATGTAGTGTCTCAATTGGGGGAAGGTGGAGTCCTACAGCAAAGCTCTGATCTAAAACCTTGTTCTGGGTTTTGATGGAGAACATGGAAGCCCTTCATATTTTGGTTTTCTTGATGGCATGCCCGTTATTGCTTTCTCTGCCTATAAAAAAGGCATATTAGTATTGTTTGTCTTTTCATGACTGAGTCAAGTAGAATTGATTTTTATGAAACTTAAATGTGTTAAAAATGTGTTTTGGGTAAGTTTATTTTTTTCTGCTACTGTAATGTAAACTGCCTCTCATCGATTTGTGAATACTGCCTGACAGAACTAAAGGTTTAGGCCTCAATTTCTTTAAGTGCCCTAGATCTCATTTTCAAGAGTAATTTTTGCTTTCGTTGCATTCTGCAGGCAATCTGATGTGTCTCCCATTGACTTCAGTTGGATGTTTTATTTGAGTAGAGCTGTGGACGTGCTGTAATAGCTGCTGGCTGTTTGGGACAGGGTCTGTCCTCTACTGTGTGTTTGAATGAAACCTAGTAAGAGTGAGAGCATCACCCTGATTAATGAATACAAGAACTAATAATCGGGATGAACGATAAAAGCAAAGCACTGTCAGGCAAATGTTTCATGGGCAGTCTCCTCCTAGGAATTCTTAGTGGGTATTTAAAACTCAAGTCTTCATGTCTTGCTGTCTTTCCCTGCTTTCTGTAGGCAATTCTCGGGGCACACTCTGTGGAAAGACCTGCAAAGAAGACAGAGATGACGAATGGATGGGTGTGAGCCTGGCGAGACAGCCGAAGGCTGGTGGAAGTGTGCTGGTGAGTCCACTCTTGTCTTTGATCTCATTAAAACCATTGCTGCTGTCTGGCTCTAATGCTAAACATGTCAGGATTAATGTGTTCGGCAGTGGCTGAATGAGTCCAGCTTTACGGACAGCAAATTCTCTAGTCCCTTCCTTCAAGCGGAAGGAAAAGTGAGCCCTAGCCAGAAAGTTTTATTTATAGACGGAGGACTTCAAAGCCGTCACACCTGACTTGTGTCACCCAAGGGCTTCCTCCTAAATCTGAGGGATTAAATCTTTGAACCGAATAAACAGAACTTTGTCTTGGAGGTACCTGCTAGTCTGTTCTTTCTGTCATTTGCCTGTGTTTGTGTAGGGAATATGTATGCATGCATTTTCCCTGAGTGTATGTATTACGTGTCAGAACTTAGGATGAAAAATGTAAGATGAGTCTTTGTGCTGATATTTTTTTTTCTTTCTGTGTATTAATTTTCCTTTAGTGAGGCAGAAGAGTTGAGAATAGAGATTACTTAGTTGTGTGCGGGTGGCCTTGTTGTCTTTGATATGGTTACCAGGCACATAGACAGGTCAAGGAGAGCAGATGTGTTCCATAGAATGTGGAATTTAGCTTTGCAAAACAACATTTCCTGTGCTGGAAAAAAATAATCATAAAGAGACCTGGGCAAAAACCTTTCTAAAATAAGTGGGTTTATTATGATCAATAGGGTTCTGACTGTCTGCCTGAGTCTGTCTGAAGGAATTTTAACTGAAATTTTAAAAAAAATTGCAACAAAATGTTGTGCATGGTATATGTGGCAGGCAAATCTCAAGCTTGGATCAGAGTAACCCTGACAACAATCTAATTCTAAACACTCCTGTTTGGGAGTTGGGAACTCGCAATATGACCCCATCTTTCCAATGAGATAGGGGGTTGCCGTGGTACGTGGCACCAAACCGTCACAAAGCTGCAAGTGGGAAAGATCTTGTATGATGATTGTGGAGCCAACCACCTGTGTAAGGCAAGTGGGCAAAGCTGCTTCACTCAAAGGCATTTTCCTTAATGTGTGCATAGAGTCCCAACACTTACACCCTAAGTTCTTGCACACCATCTTCCCTGTGGGGGAGCAGGTGGTTTTTATACCTTTCTGTGATAATACTGTGGTATTTTTTCTAATTGTCTCTTTTGGTGTACAGCTTGCCAGTGCTATAGAGGATGGTCAATGCTTTACTTGCCTTGCATGCTTTAAATGTGCTCAGCACTAGAGAAGGAGGGGGAAAAAGAGGGGCATAAATAAAATACACTGTAAACAGCTGCAGTAGCACACAAAATTAAGGCATTCATGCTAGACTAAGCAATCAAGGTATTCTTGTTCCTGATCTGTATGTGTGCTCCGAGTCCTGTCTGACAACTGAGGAGTAACTTGCACTGATCAGGGTATCACTGCCTTGAGACAGAGCATCCTCTCCATTTTTAGTCATGAGGCCAAACTAGACGAATTCTTGTTGCATTTTTTGAAGCTAGTGCATATACTTTTTTAGACAGTATTGAGATGTTCTTGTAAAAATGGTATCTTAAGGATAGTGTGTCTTTTGTATTTTGCTTCAAAGTGGAACAGGTTGCAGCTGATGCTTCGCTGTCATCTACCTAGACAGAAGCAGCAAAGGAAGGCAAAGCTGGTGGGGAAAAAAGCCGAGGCTGGGGTTGACTTCTTGCTGACTGAGGGGAGCCTGCAAGGGTGAGAGACATGGGCAGGCTGTGAGGGCTTAGATTTGAACTGAGGGGATAGAAATTTCAGATGTAAACCAGCTTAAAAGCAAAGTGTAGCCGAAGTAAAATGCACAGCTGGTGGTTTGCTTATTTCAGTCCAGCTTAAGCTGGTAAATTGTCTCCACAAGTTACACTGGTTTAAGGCAGTTCTAAACCAGCCCTCTGACAACATTGCACTGCCCTCACCAAGTAGATCATGTCCTGATGCTTGAGGATGTTTAAATATCTAATTCACAGTGATATTTATCCCCAAAGCACTCAGTTCTAAAGTACTAATTATATATCTGTGCACATCTGTGTGTAGACAGAGCTTGGAATGGAGGCGTATGGATTCCTTCGTGGATGCAAAATACCTGGCTGTTTCAGGGCATTGTTACTCTCTATTTTGGGATAACCTTTTAAAGAAAAAGATTTGGGACTTTCCCCTAAGCAGGTGGTTTTTAATACATGTGCCCTTCTAATTTTAATTTCTGTAAAATGTGGCTGCTCTTTGAAGACCCTGTGAAAAATCAGTGTTCTGAGAAGACATATCTGAATGTGTATGGCTTTATCTTCCGACTTTGCTTTTTAATGAAATTACTAGCTAACTCTCATGAGTTATTCCCTGAAGTTAGGAGCATGTGCACAGTCTATATTGTCAGGCATTGCAGCTCTATTTACTGCTTCTCTTCCAGGGATTCCTTTAAGTCACAGTGGTATCTTTGTGGTCAATAGCTCTGGATAGACTTTTTTTTTTGGCATAAATATGAGTGGTTGCTTTTTAAACCCGTGTGAACTGTTCATGCTCTTGATGTCCTGTGTTAGAGGAATTAGTCCCACAGTTTAACTGTGGATTTAACAAAGAAGTCGTTGCTCTTGCTCTGAAACTGCTTAGTGGCTTAAATTTCTGTCTTATCAGCCTTCCCCAATCGCCTGATAAGTGTACCAGCTTCAGTGGAAAGGGGCAGTAGGGAAGGTGAGGAGAGTGCAGGAGGGCTTTAGCTGGTATTTGGTAAAAAAGTGGATTCCGTTTGAGCCCATATTGTGCCAGGGTGTTGCTGAACCAGAGTTTTGCATTTGTGTGATGGACTAAATAGAAAAGCATAGAATGATGAGGATTTAAACAAATGAAGATATAAGATTAGCTGAAAAAGTTCTGAGTTTGTGGTTCAGCGGCTTCCTGTTGTCGGGTATGCTATCAGTCAATATTTATATTCATTTAAGTGCAGCTGAGGTTGCCAGCTCTTTCCAAACTGAAATAGCAAAAGTTCTCTTTTTACTTTTGTTGAAAGAGGAACCAGGGACAGTGCATTATGATTTGGAGGAAAGCCATGTCCCTCAGTCTTCTTTCTAAATACCTGCCACATCTGTTATTACTCTGTTTTTTTAACAAGTGTTGCTATTTTTCATAATAAGCAGTTGACTTATTGGCACATGCAATGATTGTCTGTGCGTCTGTAAAAAAAAACAAAAAAACAAAACAACAAACCATCAGGTCAGCAAAGCCAAAGTCCTCCTAGGGAAGAGCAAACCAGAAGCGGTCTGACAGTAGCACATTAAAAAAGTCCCTTGTTTGGACTCCGGCTTTAGGAGTGGGGAGCAGGCTGTATAAGGACCATGCCTTCAGTTGGGGCACTCAGCCTCTGGAGTGAAGCCTGGAGTCTCTCCTGTTGCTTTTCTTATGGTGCAAAGCCCGTGGCTGTCACTCAGTACGCAGAATAGCAAAGTGGCTGCAGTTCTGAAACAGCCTATTCATTGTATTGTGATAATGCAGTGTCTGCCATCAACAGAGACCATTGTGTGCTTTGTCCAGAAGTGTTTTATTTTGCTTCAAGTGGGTTTGCATCCTTTCTTCCCTGTTCCGTAGTAAAGCTGGAGCCTGTGCCTTGGCAGCAGCTGTTGAGCACCAAAGCATGCTGATGGCTTCTTCATTGCACAGGGGCCCACCTATGGCTTGCGTCTTAAAAAAAGCGTGCATAAGCTGTCAGTTGTTTTCAATCACCTTAGGAAAAAAAACAAAACAAATGGACAAAACTACCGCAGAGGAACCCTTTTCACAGCATCAAATTCAGGTGACTCATCTCTGTTCCCAAGACTCTTTAGACATGTGCCATCAAAGAAGGAAGGCTGTAGCCACCTTTGGTAGCACATCACCTTGCCTCAGCAATGTTGACTAATGCAGCAACTGTGTACTCTAATCCAAATAAAGGTTTGTGAGAAGGCAGGAGAACCAAAAGCAGCTGTGGACCAGCTTTGCCATGGCTGGAGACACATGTGCTGGCTTCCTGGCTGCAGAGAACGAGTTCCAGAGAGGAAGAGGAGCTGCCGAACTCCTGTCCACTGGGAAAATGTCAAATTCTACAGCTGTGGCATGGGGGATTCTGGAGAGGCCCCCACTGAGATAATTGAGGTGGAGCTCATCTCTTGGAGCTACGGTTACGAGCTGCCTGCAAGCTTGGGCAGTCAGTGGTAAACGGTAGTGTGCCTGAATACATAACATGCTGAAGGTACAGAAAAGTGATCATTAGAAGAACAAACAAACCAAACCAAAAAACCAGCAACAACAAAACAACCAAATGACCAAAAAAAAAAAAAAAAAACAAAAACAACAATCCCAAACCCTAACAGATTAGGTAAGTGTGCTCAGAATTGCTAAACTGAGCCCACAGCTTCCAGTTGATTTTTGAACATATTTCTTAAGCAGCAGCTCCTTTTTGTTTTATCTTTCTTGGCCTCTGCACCTCGCTCCTGAGCAAAGCCTCCTGCCTGTGGTGAAATGCTGCTGCTCTCCCTGACTCTGTCATTTGTGCTCCTCTGGGAGAAATTAGTAAGTTAATTTATGTGAGTCCCTTGCAGTTTCCAAGATATAAAATGTCAAGGAATTTACGATATCACAATCCTTTATTTATCTTGCCATAATTTAAAAAAAATACTCTTGGTCTGTTTCCGTTTGAGTTTGTATCTGGAGTTGGGGTTGACTTTAATGGTATGTGTCTTTATGGTACTGTCTTTAAAAGGGCTGTGTGTGTATATTTGTGCTCACAGCACCGATCCGTCAGGAGAGAAACTATTTCCTGGTTACTCTGAAAACGAGCGATTCACGTGCTGGTTTTTTGTTGCTGTTGAATTTTGAATGAGTGGTGCATGGGGATGAAAATCATAGCTGATCTTCCTTAAAACACGTCAGGGAGTCCTCAAAGCTGCTCTTTGCAGGATTCCTCACATCCATTTGTGAGGAGTGTCAGAAGCATCCTTTGTCTCATGGGTGGCAGTGAGTGCCATGCAGTGTGGTGCAGAGCTGTCCATGGCCCCTGGAATCCCTCGTTATCCCTCTGTGATACCCATCTTCAGGAGATACATGCTTCTCCTCGAGTCCTGGATGTCAGGAAAGCAATAAATACTAATCTCCAAATGCAGCACCAGTAACAGCAGAACAGGCTTTTGCACAACTGGTTTTGCTCTGTTTCAGTTAAAAAAAATGAGTGCTATTGCCCTTTTATGTCTTTCTGGGGTTAAGGATATGGGAAGGCACCTGTGTTGACTGCTGGATTGAATTTGGAGCTTCCCAGTGGTTGATACACTTCCCAGGCCCTTTATCGGATAGGTGACACAAATGTGCCTGTCTTATGGATATATTTTTAACGATGTTGAGATGCTCCCATGGGCAGCTCTGAAGTGCTGAGGCAGAAAAGTGGGGTAGCACAAGGGGAAGAAGGCAGAGGATGTCTCATCTGGGGAGAATAGGGTAAAATGTGGGGATGGTGAAGTGGGCTCATGCAAAGTTTCCAGGAAAAGTTGAAAGCATGTGGAGGAGGTGGTTTGTAGCATAGAGTCTACACTGTTCGCATGGGACCAAGCCTTAAATGATATAAGTTGACACTGACTTCAGTGACTTAGACCAGCTGGAGATATGGCGCACCATGTGCTCGAGTTCAAAGCCCTTGCTGTTTCATATTTCCTTTTATTCCAAGTAACCTCTCAGCGTCAAGCAACTTGTGGTTTTTCTGGCAGCAATGCAGAGCCAATTTCTGAAGCAAATGAATTCTGAGAAGGTGTGAACCAGGCTCCACATTGCTTGTATGTGTGCCTGTTTGTGGCAGTGTACTGAGCAAGTGTTCTCGTGAGACTGGTTTAGCTCTGGTTTTGCAGGGTGATCTTATTCTTCATGCTGATCACTGCAAGCTCATCTGCACCTTGACTGATGTTGCCACTCTTCTTCCCACAAAAATCTCTGGCATTTTCACTCAAATTGATTACCAGTAAGCCCAGTTCGTCTGTCAGCAGAAAGAAAGCTGCCTTTCCTAGTGAGACAAGCCTTTGACTCACATGAACATCCTCTGGTGGAATAACCTTCTAATATGGTCTTAGTAACATTCTGAGTCTTGGCATCCATTCTGATCCTCTTACGTGTATTCTCAATGTCTTTATTCCTGTCTTTTCCCCCTTTTCTGGCTTGGCTGGGTTCTTCAGTTAGCTTTAGTTAGGAAAGCTTCACTAGCCATGAGGATTCATACACAGTGAGAGATCTTGACATCTCCAGTGTGGGCTCTGTCTTGCTCTGAGACTTGCTGTTTTCCTAGTTGGGCACACCTGAAGGCTGCGGTCTGAGCTGCCAGGTCAGGCAGTGTCATAAGCTGCGAAAGATAACAGCAAGAGTATACTTTAACTAGAAAGCGTGGGATGTAAGGAGAGGACAATGGGATCCTGAGGGGAAGGTGATGCTGAGGGGTCCTGTTCATGGGTGCCCTGCCTTGGTCAGAAGGCTCTCCTGTGACTCTGAGTCAATAACACATGTGATATGATCTGTTTAGGCATGTGCGCACCGCTGGAAAAACATCTACTACGAGACAGAGTACATCCTGCCCCACGGGTTCTGCAACATCATTCCCCCTAACCTGCAGCCCAATGGGAGGAAGCTCTTGCCCTGCTATGAAGGTAAGGAGTGTGGCAGCCAAGAGTGGGGCTCACTACTCTCTCATCTTACAGCTACCGTGTTTTCTCTTTCTTTTCGAAACCATCCACAGGACTTTTTTTATTTATTTTAATAACATACAGCTGGGGTTGCAGTTCAGTTTTGGATGAAGTTGGGAGAGTGACACAATGACTGAACGGGTTCTGTGACTTACTGTGCATGGTTGTGTTTTATTAGAGGAATAATACGTTGCTGAACTGTGGTTTTGGGACAGCAGCGCTCTCTTCTCTTGCATGAATAATCAGCAGATATTGATCTGAGTTTGGCCTCTCATGACTCGCTGTGGCAGAGGGTAAAAATCCTGGATTACTTTGCAATTGGGAACCAATTTTCCCAGTTTACAGAAACACTTCCATTTTTGTGTTGCAATTTACTAGAGAACTAGAAGTGGGGGAAAGGGCTGCTTAACACTTTACTTGCTTTGTGGATCTTCTGTTGCAGTTTGTATTAAACTGCTACTGTGTTTTGGCTGCTGTAAAGTGTCTTGGTCCCTGCTTGGATCCTCTGAAGTTCTGGGTTTTGGGTGCACACAGAAGGGGGGCTCCAGCTCTCACCAGCGGGTGGCTGCACCTGTTGGTTGTGCCACAAATCCCAAGTGTCAGCTTTTTAATTTTCCAGCTCTCTGGTGCATGTAAGACTCTTGTATCACGTTTCCTTTCCTAAAGACCTCAGAAAACAGTGTCTCCTTGGTCAGGAGCAATTATAACCAAATAACTAAACCAGAGGCATGAGTGTGTTGTTAGGAAGAAGATAGGGTATCTCCTAAGATTTCCTGGCCTTCAGGGAAATGTGTCGGGGAAAGCACCTTCTTTGATTTCTCCTGTCTGTCCTGGGCATTTTCCTTGCCCCCTTGCCTGTAGGAGCCTGGGGACACATGAGGGTTTGGAGGCCAATACAGAGCATGGTTTGTTGTGGGCCAGACCTCTGGTGTTACTTATTTATTTGCTTTTATTCATATCCCCCCTGCCCAAAGTTGGCAGCAGCCAGCAGCTGACTTGCTGCTGACATTAGTAAGTGGGAGAGGGATAAGGCAGTGGATGTCCCGCTTTGTTTCTCTGCGGCTGGCGAGTGGCTATGTCCCAGCTCAGTGATGGGGCTGGGTCTGCTCCATGCCCACTCTTTCTCTTAGGGTGGCTCCTCACCTCTCTCCAGGCTTTGCCTGGGGAGCTGCCTCGCCAAACCCACACACCTTCTGGAGACTTCATGCACTGAGCAATTCCCAGCCCTGAAATTGGTCATTATTTGAAATGTGAGGGGTTTTGGGTCTCTTGACCCAACCATGCCAGCTGCTCTGTCAGCAAAATCAGGATAAAGACTCACACTGAGATAATGCACTGCAAATCATCCAGTATTAACTTTATGGCCAACATGCACATGTGGGGATGCTGCCAGGGCTCCTTCTGAGACCATGTCACTGCTCCTGTGTTGCCTTAAAAGCAGCTTGCCTGAAGCTGTGGCGGGAAGGTGGTTTCTGGAAGAGATGAAGCTCTAGTATTTTTCTGTGCGTCATGTCTTCTGAGTAAAACTGCTGCTAATCTGACAGGATATTTGCCAGGAATTGCTAGAAAATAGAAATGTGTGGGCCTAGTACACGCAGAGCAGCCAGTGGAAAGTTGGCAGGGCTGGTGCAGTACAATGTTGGCTTAATTTCACTCCACGCTAGAGTGAAAATTGGAGGTTTGGGACTGATTTTCTGCCCCCTCATCAGGCGTGAAATCACAAAGTATCACAAGGGATCGCTGCATTTATTTACTCCTGGATCTTTTAGGTTTCAATAAAACAAGCTTGAAAAGAGATAGCCATGGTACGTCATGCAGAAGGATTCATTGTTTGAGGTTTGCTGTGAAATAAGATTGCCATCATCCTTGTAATTTTTTTTTCTTCACTTTCTGGAAGCAGCAGCAGAAATTCTCCTCCACTGACGCTGAGGAACAGCCCAAAGGGGAGAAGCGGCAAGTCTGATAGGGATAATAAACGTGGTGTGCAATGCAGCTGAAGTGCTGCCACACTGAGAGCCTCTGTGGCCAGACCTGTGGCTGCAAACCGTGCGCCAGGCAGCATGCCTTTGCCTGCCAAGTCCCAGCATCTCGCCTTTCTCTGGGACTTGCCATGCACAAATAGGTGCAGGCAGTTGCATGCTCCGGAAGTCCCATCATTAGCGCAGCTGAGGTGATAAGCCCTGTCAGAGTCTGGTGCAGCTGCATGGTCCACAACCAGAGCCGGCTCTCACCTAACTGGCGAAGAGTGCAGGCCAGTTGAGTGCACGTCAGTCTCCATCCACCTCTGTGGGTGTATTCACCTTGAGACAGATTATTAGCTTGTATGACAGAAGTCTTGTGCCAGAAAGGGAGAGGGATCTGACCTTGGGACACAGACATACTTAATACATACAGTATGTTTTCTTTACACATAAAGTAGACTTAATTATTAAAGACAAAGGAGGAAATGGAAATTCCCTGACTAGAAGGTAGTGGTGCAACAACATAGTAGTCTCAATCCATCTTATTCTTGTCTGGCTTCTCTGAAAGGGCTGACAGAAGTCTGGAAGCGATTGAGAGCTAATGAGAACAGCAGCAAGCCTAATAGTTAAATGCAGTTTTTCTGAGTAGGAACTAATCTGGTTTATATGAGCTGGATGTCCTTTGTGGTATAGCTGGCGTATGGAGCCATGGTCTTCCAGGCAGTGCTTTCAGTTGTTTATTTTTCCCATAGTTTTAATGACCTTCTGGAAAAAGGAAGCTGCTTCTTTATCTCCCCACCCTGATGCATTCAGTTTGCAAAGAAGGGTGGCTGTGTTTACTGCGAGAGGCAGCCCAGCTTATGTGGAGAGCTGGGATGGTTTCCTAGTCCTCTGTGGTAGAAGTTGGTGGTGGAGGTGGGGAAGACTGATGGACTCTTTGGTTAGTGAATAAGGGGAACAGCACACACTCATGTGCCTCGCCTCCAAAGGAATAAGCAAGTTTTCCCACAGGGTCCAGACCACATTTGGTTTTCTGGGAGCCACAAAAACATCCCTGCTTTGTGGTGCAAACCCAAACCCACAATGCTAGGTCAAAGATTACTACTGTTTCTTCTGGCGTAGTGAAACCCTGTCAGATAGGAAGAAAGAGGGTTCCAGTGCAAATGATAATTTACTGTAACTGTCCGCTTTGCTTCCATCTGTGAAGACAGTAGATACAGGATTTTATTGCACTCTGGAGCTTATGCTGTGTGATGGCATTGAAGTTTGCTTAGAGACTTTCAGAGAGTTTTGCTCAGAGAATTAGTTGAGGATCATTTGCCCTCAGAATCCTCACACATGACAGCTTATCCTGTTTTTTTATATTGTTTTATCCAAGTACTTCTTCCTCGGCCTTACTTCTCTTATAACCCAAGATCGTCATGGCTGCAAACCACTACCATCTTCATCTCTTTTTTGCTTCATGTGCTTATTCATGGCACACCTTCAAAGTAGCAGAAGCAGCCACCTCTTCCAGACTCAGTCTTACTGCTTTGTTATCAGCTGTTGCCGCAGCAGTTAGTTTTGTGGCTTGTGGTCTGTGTAACTGGGGGTGCACAGCAGTCTGTGGGCAGATGGGGAAAGAACAAAAAAGAAGTATATAAACAAAGGATCTGTTCATGACAGCAGTTATTGCCTGGAGCTATGCGGAAACTACCAAATCCACTGTATGCAGTATCTAAACCTCATGCAAATGCTGCTGTTCAGGTGTGCAAAAGCTGTGAGCTGATGCAGTAAATACATGGTTTCCTGCTGTTTGATTGTTCGGCTGCATTGACGAGTGAATGGACAGATGACAGTGTCATACAGGTGACAGGTGTCACTGCTGTACACTGAAGTGGAGGGGAGATATTATGGAAGCAATCTTGGTTTTCATGCCTTTTGACCTTATCTGCTGCTTGGGAGAGGCAGAGCAGCTCAAGGGAGGAGGCAGAGGCCGGTGGGGCTGAGATATGACAGTCCAGGATGTGAGTGGTGGCTGTGGGCTGTGACCATGGGTGCATGGGTGGAAGGAGACCTACTCGACATGTGGGGAAGGATGAGGGGAGCCGCATGCAGGTGGGAATTAGGTGGGCCAATGAGAAGGGGTGATTTTGTGCTGAAAGGGTTATGCTGGAGATCAGGACCTCAGTGTCCATCTGGTCTGGGCTGCTGGCTCCCTGGGGAGGACTGCCTCTGTCTGGTTCCTTCCAAAATGTGGTGCCAATCTCTGCTTTGTGTCAGTGGAGCTTTAAATGCTCAAATAGACTCAATGTCTGGGGTATTTCGGCCTTTGTTCATCTGTTTCCTCTTTCAAAATGTCACTAAAGCTGTTTTGTCTCTCAGAAGTGTTAGGAGAATAAGTTAATTGGCATGTATGATGTGCTCAGACCCCATAATGATAAGATGGAGTCTTGATACCTGTAGGAAAGAAGGACAGTCATTAGTTTGCATTGTTGCTGTATGTCACGCCGTGCTACTGTAATGAATCCATTTATTCTTTTTCTGTAAGCCCTATTTTTTTTACTAAAATCAAAATGTTTTGATGTCTTTTCTTTAGTTCACAGAAGCACTGGTTAGATCCAAACTCTGAATTCAATTGAAATGCTGCGTTCCCATCTATTCAGTGTTAAAACCACAATGTAACTACTTGTTTAAGTGAAATAAGGGCCATTAGTTCTAGCAGTTTTGCCAAAATAAGTGACTTAAAAACCAGTGAACATTACAGAAAGCCATGAACAGTGTCTGTGAAAGTACCCTGTTTCCCTGAAAATAAAACCTACCCCAAAAATAAGCCCTAGCATGATTTTTCAGGATTTTTTGAGTATGCTTGAAATATAAGCCCTACTCCAAAAATAAGCCCTAGTTACAGTTCATTAAAAAAGTAAATTTAAATAGTGTCCAGGGAGCTATAAATGTAAAAACGTAAGCATCTTTTGGAGCAAAAATTAATATAAGAACCTGTCTTATTTTTGGAGAAACAGGGTATGAGCTTCAGTGAATATAACAACTCGGTTCATTACACAACCATTTAAACTACCAAATCTTTCTCATTCCGTATGCATTGCAGTTAATAATAATTTGATTAATTTAAAGAATAATTGATTTTTCATTGCCTGGCAATGAAAGCAATGTATGTATTTCTGTTCATTTTCTAACATGTATATTGCTGATTAAAATCAGCTGTGTTGTGTCCTTGGATGTTGGGGCTTTTAAGTTACACCTTGATCTGAATTTGGTGTATCTTCAAAAAAAAAGGGTAGGCAAAATTATATTATAATAAAACAATGCTGTGAATTCAAAAAAAATTTTAGTTGATTGGAGAAATGGTTTAATTTTTATGCATGTATTGTTTTATTGGAAGAAAATCCTCTGTTTATCCTAAGAAATGAAATAATTTTTTCTTATTTGTTAGTCACAGCTGCATTAAGCTACGGATCCATCTACCACCCTTGAATAGCTGCCTTCTTCTGCTGTCACTCTTGCTGTTCTCTTATGGTTTTGCATGCCCTTGGTTTTAATTTTCAGCTGAATTCAGGGGACAGCTTGTGTGAACTGGATCATTTGGACTCGCAACCGTGTGTGGACAGGACCTCTTGGATGGCTGGAGATGTGTGGGGTGATGGTTTGGAGATGTTCAAGCGTCACCCAAGCCTACAGCAAAGCTCTGTTGGCTGGGGAAGCTGCCATTGTGTTTGAGGCTTTTATGTGTTGCTGAATCATGAAAAAATCGTGGGGTGGAAAAAAAAAAAAAAGTGCTGGAAGGCCTGTTTATAAAAGACAAGAAGAAATTTGAAAATGCCAAATAAGAAACAAGTTTTATTTGCCTCTCATCCTGCACTGAGGCATTCCCCGTGGTTATGTCGTTATTTGCCTGACCTAAACCTTTCACTGTCCAAGTTAAATACCCTCTGGCAATTTTTCTGTTTTATTTTAAAGCAAATTGAGCCGTATGTTTTTTGAAGGAGACACTTAAAGAAACCATGAGCCAACCATAATAGAATTTTATAGGGAAATAGAACATTTTAAATCAATCAAATTGTCAATAGGGCCTACTTGCAGCAGTTGTTTAGGAGCACGACACAGCCATCGAGGTGTCCTCTCAAAAGAAATACATGTGTAAGAAATCCTCTCTTCTCAAATCCCAGATGGGGGGCCCTTTTTGGATTTTAAGAGGCTGTGCCCTGGCCTGGGTCATGAGTAAGATGTAACAGGGACCTCAGCGCCTAGTGCCTAAAGGGAGGGTGGGCTCTGTGGCCTTGTGGTGGGCTGGGGGCCCATGGCTGTGTGGCCCTGGATGGCTTTTCAGGCAGGGCATGGTGCTCACTTGTGCTGGTTGAGCATCAACCTAAGCCCCTCTATCTCTCCATAAAAAGAAAAAAGTATCCTGTAAAGTGGGATTTAAGAAGGCAGTCTCTAAAGCCTTGATCTCTGGCATTACAAAAGCCTCCTACCAAGTTTAGCAGGTAAGGCCGAAGGATAACTCCAGACCTCCATGGTGGCCAGCAGTGTTTTGTTCCAAATTACAGCAGGTCAAGTACAAAACTGGGAAGAGGCAAGGCCTGTTCGTACTTCAGTACATCATGGAAAGGGAAAACCTTGGCTGGAAGTGAAAACATCTGAATGGGACAGACGTGGAACTTGCTGCATTTCATCTTATGCAAGGGTGGGAATCCAGCCGTAGTGAAGGCAGGGCCTTTAGGACATGCACAGTGTTATTTTTCAGGAAATGCCAGAGGGAGAAACCTCATCTCCTTGGCTCTCTGAATAAAAAAAAAAATCTTATCAATAAACATTTCTTTTTTCCCAGACAAAGAGGGCCTGGATCTGTGAGAGACTCTATGTGGAAAGCTAGCGGTTCAGAGCCTCAGCACTTTCTGAATAGCCATGAGCAAATATGGGCTTCGTTTCTTAGTGGAGCTGTTATCAAGCATTCCTACTAGGAAACCTAAGTCTGCTTCTGGCCCTCCAGCTCTGCTGGGACACACATCTGCTTTGGCGGGACCCTGCCTCAGCCAAGAGCATTAGGCATTTGGCCTGTAATTTGTGGATCAAGTCACTGTCCTGCATGGTCTCTCCAACTAAACCTTTCCATGTGCGACTGTTATGACCTCAGCAAATTCCTTAAAATCTGAGAATCTTTATGGTGTTAGGAACATACTATATATAATTCAAAAGGGGGGAATGGAGCTGTGTGTGTCTATGTATAAATATGCACTCACTTTTGTAAAAATTATATGAGAAGGCAGCAGTTTATAATTCATTCCTTTTGGTCTTCAGTAAGATAAAACTCAACTCAGAAGGAGCTTGCTTGGTTCCAAAGAGACAATTTGGTCATTGATTTCATTTTTTTTTTTTAATCATTCAGCAATGAGTTAATGATGTTTACTTGGAGGAAAAAAAACCAAAAACAAAATTACCAGGCTATATGGTGAATCTTTTTGGAACCTGAATTACTGTAATATACAGGAAGTGGCAATATGCTCAAGCTGAGCACTCATTAGTATGGTAAATATTTGAAAATAATACTCTAGAAAAAATCTGCGAAGGTTCTGATCCAGCTCTAAGTTTGAAATGCTCTGAAACTGAAAATGTGTGGATTAAAGCAGGAAAGTGATTTTCTTTTTTTTTGTTTCTTCCTTTTTCCTCCCCCCACCCCCAAACTTAATGTGTTTCTAAAAATATATATATTTTTTTTCCTCCTCTGCAAAAAGATAAAGTAAAAATTCGTCAGGTTTGACAGCAGAAGGAGTTGCTGCATAAAATACAGACACAAAAGCTGTAGTGGTGCTGGCTGGGTCCGGTGTGAACTGGGAGGTCTGAGCACATGGCTGTGAAAAGCAGCAGACCTGAGCATCCCTGAGACGAGATTGTTGTCTGATCACTTAGAAACACAGTGTCCCCTCCTCACTTGTCACCTCTTCCTTGGGGCCGGTGTCCTGAAGTATCTCACCAGCAGATATGTTTATGGGGTCTTTGGTGACTGTCATTGGAGTGGGGAATCACTTATTCCTCTGAGGTAGTGACAGGCCCTGGGGTTAAACCTCTTGGTGTGGGGTCAGTGGCACACAGGCATGGGCATCACCTTTCATTCCACTCCCTCCCAGGCTGTGCAGGTCTAGCTGCCGGAGGCGGGTGCATTTGCTGATGTGCCATTATCAGGGTGATGGTGCTGCTGTGTTCATCACATTACTGTGATACTGCTCACTTAACTGCTCCCTAGGCAGCACGCTGGATGTCCCCTGGAAGATTTCAGCCCCTCGCTTTGCCCCCGATGTGGGTGAGGATGCTGCCATGGTGCACATTGGTGGCACATACAACCTGGGAGCTCTGCGTGCTCTTGAGGCTCTGCGTGCTCAGTTGGAAAGCATGTGCTGTGCCAGGGATGACCACGATCTATTTTTTTTCCCTTTTCCCATCCAGAGTACAAGAAGAAGTATGGGGAGGAGCATGGCTCGTGCCAGGCGGGAATTGCAGGCTTCTTCACCGAGGTAAGCAGAAGCATGTAGATGGCAGGGGTGGGGTTGGTGAGCAGCTCTACTGCCGCATGCCTCAGGAGAGGAGCTCCAAGGATGGCTTGGACAGCAAGCTGAGCACTGAGTATGTTCCCTTCTCGCCAGAAAACACCCTCCTGCCTTGTCCGGCCTCCCGGGTGCCTGCCTCTCGCACAACACCTGCCAAGTGGTTCATGCATGCATGTGTCTCGAGGTCTGTGCATGAGAACTAGCGAATTAACTCTGGGAAGTGTCCTCAGGGAATATTTTTATTGTGTACATGTTGCATAGAGATATTTCTGTGTCTTTCGTTAACGCTTTACTTGAGGTGGTGATATAAAAAAGTCCTTATCAATCACATTTTTGTATGTGCACATGTAGGTATATGTATCTATATGAATGTATACATGCACATACATATACATACATAAGATAAATACATTTTTTTTCCAGTTCTGCTTCAGTTCTATATGTCAAAAAATCGAAGAAAAAATAGTATGGTAAAATATATGTTCCAGAGCTGTTCTAAATACCAGACCACATTCTTTCCTGGACAGAAGTCAGCCAGCCATGTTTTAGTTGTGTCAAGGATTAGTTAGTTTATTTATGTATGTTTCAGGGTTGTTTTTTAGTCCTTGTTTTGTTGTTGTTGGTTTGTTTGTTTGTTTGATTGTTTCTAAGAAAAAAAGCTATTTCAGTGTCAAGTTCCTTACTGTAATGTCAAGTATATACTCACTCCTAATTACATACACACTGATCTGCAGAATGTATTGTCCAGGCTAATATAAGCAAAATAAAGGTGTCCTCTCTGAAATGGCAGAAGGTGATTTCCGAGTAAACTGGGGTGGCAGGTGATGTTGCCACAGTGGCAGTGTCTGATAAGTGGATGTTCAGCCAGCAGCAGCTGTTTCCTGGCTTGTCTGCTCTCTCCAGCACGTTTCTGTTCCCATGCTTTAAATCCTCCTTTGCTACCCTAGTTTAAAAGATATCTTTGAACTTTCAATGCTGCAGCCCTATGGCAGCTTACTGAGCAGGAAATGCAGATAAATGGCTTTTTAGGTCAAAAAGGCAAGCCCCTACCATATATTCAGCACTACTGATGGTAGTCATTCCTGCCGGTAAATGATCCCTTGACCTCAAGGGCATGGCCCCTCCCAGGGAAAAAAACTGTTGCCAAGCACGTCCTGCTCTTTGATTTGATTTGCTGTCCTGTCCCTTTAGTCTTATTAGGAAAATCCCTTGTTTAATATCTCTCCCCAACTGGAACTGGTCACCCAAAGGGATCCTGAGCATGCGAGTGTTTTCCCACATGGGTGGAGTTTGCCCATGGCCTTGCATTGAACAGAGATGTGAGGCAAAGCAGCTGTCCTCATGTCTCCTCCAGGGACGGAGAACTTACCTAGGCGTAATACATCCCAGGCTTAATTTGGTCCCTTGCTGGAGGTATTTAAAACCACATCTAAGAGTGAGGTTTCCCTGCAAGGATGCTCAATGCTTTTGTGCAACATTTTCACAGTCTCTCTCGCATGTGAATGTACCTTTGATCTTAATTCAAAAGCATTATCTGTGAGCATCTATCTTTGGATGCTGGATGAAACTCTGCCTGATTTCTAGGGTTTTAAAATCCTGAGTCATGCTGGGTGTCTGTAATGAACTATTGCCAGGGTGTCTCTCAAAGAGCAGAGCATATCTGATGACAGGACAAGGCAAAATGTTCCAACCATGACATAACGCACACCCTGCTTGTTGAGTGCATGGCAGCTCTTTACCTTCATAGCTGTAAAAGCAAAATGCTTTGTGCTGTATACTTCATGATTGGTTGGTATAGCATGTCAGCCAGCATCGAGGCACAGTCCATAGCTGAGTGGTGTGTCTGGGTGTGCTGGGGTGCTTCTGTCACTTGGTGAAATTCTTCAGATGTTCCGGAGGATGGCTGAGAAATGCAGCAAGTGGAGAGAGATTTTTGGGAGGACTGTGTTAGCAGGAATAAGTTGGATGGTTAGTAAGGCTGAGGAAGTCTTCTGCTGAAGCAGCAGAACAGCTGAGCAGAAGTGGGCCATGAAAGGGAAGAAACTGTGCCTTTAGGATATGTGCAGTGACCTCCATGTTTGGGAAGAAGGATGCTCTCTACATGTACACAGAATTGAGATTGTTATAGATGGACTTACTTACAATTGGTGTTTTATTTTAATGTCCTGTCCCTTCTCCATTACTGTGTAAAGCATGAATTTTTGGTTTGATTGTTATTTCTTTTTTTCCCAATACCCTTCTGTTTTCCTGCTGTAGGAGCTGGTCATCATGGGGGCACCGGGATCTTATTATTGGACAGGAACTGTGAAAGTACTGAATCTCACTGACAACACGTATTACAAGCTGAACGACGATGCTGTGATAGCCAGGCGGTACACGTACCTTGGTAAGCAGCTCTCTGGTGCTCACTGAGAGAACAGATCAGTCTAATGACTTATTTCAAGGCTTTGATGTTATAAAGTTGATAGTGATGTTTTTTTGTGATGTATTTTTATGCAAAGCATGAACAGAAGAACATCTGAATTAGAGTTACTTACCTAAGAAGAAATACAAACAAAGAAGCAACCAGAAAATTCCATTGCTGTTTGCTTGTTTAAAAAAAAAATTTCTTTTTTTTTTTTTAGTAATACAGAAAATGCATTTCAACTGAAAAGCATCTTGGATGGTAGCGGGCTTCATTCATTCCTGCATTTGCCCTTTGATGGACAAATTATGTGTCATTGGTTAGGCTGCGTGTCTGCTTACACCTGTCTTTAAGGTGGATACAACACATAATTTAGAGAGTGTATATCCAAGATACAAATTAATTCAACAAAAATAGCACCATGCAAGTGAGTCATTGGCAACAGAAGGACGTTGTGAAAGAATTTGCTATAGGTTTGAAATATCTTTAACTCAATTGATTTTACTTGCTCAAAAACCAGTTAATGTCCCTGAAAGACTTAATTTAAAGGCTTTCACCTAATCCCCATTGCCTAGGACTGTTGAGACCTAGAAGGCATTTCAAACAGTCAGTAGTTTGACATTGTTTGACTAAAGACTTGCGCTGACTTCTCATTTTCCCTTCAACCTTTAGCCTTAAAAAAAATACCACTTGGAAGATACTACTTGGTGATAGCTGAATTAAGAGTTTATATATACATATTTGAGGACATAAATATGTTTTGCCACTGATAGACCTGAATTATAGTGTTTACCATGTAGACAAGAGCCTCATAATTTACAGCAGAAGAGCAAGGCAAATCAAGACATCCTTAGAAGGAAAGCACTCTACTCATCTTCAGTTATTATATATCTTTTTAATATGTCAAATAAGACTGAATCTTTGATCTCCTTTTTTTAAATACACTCTTTCTTTCTTTGATCTATCCTCCCATTTTTCTTCTTGCCTAAACAAAAATCTTTTTAAGCCATTAACTTCTCTGACCTCTCTGCCTACTGTCCTCCACTCTCCCACCCCCCCAACAAAAACGGCACGTAATTTTCCAAGCCTTCCTGGGCAGTGTATTTAGCCAAAAGAGGGCATTTCTCTCTGGTTGATGTGGGACTATTGCTCTTTGATGTGATACTCTCTCTGTAGTGATGTGGTCTCTTTGCTCTGCATGTGTGTGCGTCTTCCTGTTTTACTGCATCCCTTTCAGGACTTGTGGTTACTGAAATGCTCCCCGTATCCTCTTCGTTTGTCCTTCGCCAAGTTCCATGCACAACTCTTTCTTCTCTCAGCTTTGGAAGAGCTCTGAAGGGTGTACTGTTATTTCCCACTGCCATGAGCTCTTGAGCTGAATATTGGCACATCCTGAGCAGAATGGTTGAACGCTAACAACGTGCAGCCCAGGAGGAACAGTGAAACCCAATGAGCGTGATCCAGCTGGCTGACCTGTTTCTCAGGCTCTTCCCTTGTGTGATTTTTTATTTATTTCCTCTCTCCTCTCCCACCCCACCCCATCTCCCACTCAGGATATGCGGTGACAGCAGGTCATTTCTCTCAGCCGACTACCACGGACGTTGTAGGAGGAGCTCCTCAGGATGGAGGCATCGGAAAGGTGTGGCTTTTTGTCAAACAGTAATGTGGTCAGATGCAATGGGGCAAAAAAGGTACTACTGATGCAGTTCACATGTGTCTGAGGAGCCAAGAGATTTTCGCCGACAGGGTATTTTTAGAGCACTGAGCAGGGGAGAGCTGACGTAGTTTGATGAAGTCATCAAATTTTCTCAGACTGTCTCTCCTAGTGCCTCACGTCCCTTACCCCTCTCTCTCCCACTCAATTCTTACAACAGTTATTTTAACAAGACACAGGCAACATTTTTTTCATACTGCTTTTGTTTAGGATTTGTAATGTATAGGTATCACTAAAACCTTGCCTGGAAGTGAAAAAACTTGGAAAAGAGAGTTTGTCTTCTGCTTGTTTTCTTCATATGTTTGACTGTTTCAGTATTTACTTCAGGGTAGCATCTCTAATAGCATGAAAAGCCATTTACTAGGCAATTTGATGTCCCTCTTAAAACTTCATAACATGTTGATGTTTAGTGGATTAGAATCTGGGTTTCTGCCAGCTGTACTTAGAAATCTTGGTGACAGTCTCTTGAGAAGGAAAAAAAATAGTTTTTCTGTGGGCATACATATGTTCAATGTCCCAAATGTAAGCAAGTGAATGGCAAGGCATAGATGGCTGGTGTTCCTGTGCTGGGTACCCAGCTGCTATTGGGGGAGCCATGTGAAGGTGAGCGCTGCGACCCTTATACGTTTTTGAACCAAGGGTTGAGGAGTGGGAGTAGGGAGAGGGAGGGAAGGGATATAAAGGATCTGCTTTTGTCCCTCTTTCTTCAAAATATGATCCTTTCAGGACCTACTGCTACCATATGCTTGAGCAGAGATGTTCTGCAGCCCCCTTACATCTTCTTCCCCCTGGCTCTCCTGCTCTATGGGGACGTGAGTCATAGCTGAATCATAACAATAAGGAGCAAGAAGTCTTCATTACCAGCAACACTACCCCTTGGTTTAGGCAGATTATTTTTGGTAGTATCCATGTCCCAGTGGGTAGCAGCACAAATTGGTAAAATGAAATGAAAGTAGAAGATGAATTTGGTACATACACCTGATCTGGCATGATTAGGACATATGGGATATAGTAGCAGTGCAGTTGCTCCTGAGAGGACATGCATGTGGAAAAAACATATTTTCCTTATCCCAGGTACTCCGTTATGGCTGCTGCAATGCACCTTCCTTCCAACCTGTTTTTTCTGTGGAACAGATTTATTTTATGTACAAGGAGGGGGAAAAAAAACCAGCTGCTAACATGAGATCCATGAGAAAGTGTCTGGCCTTGTAGTTTGAAGACTACTCTGGCAGTTGCAAAAGCTCCCATTATTCTCCCTTGGCATAGGGTCTGGGTAGTGGGAACACATGACGAAGGGGCAGTAAGAGATATTGAGTAGAGGACATTATACTAAGCAGTCCTGTTCTTTCCACACTCTCTAATAAGCTAATCATTTCCACTTCCCTGGTAGAAAGTGGTTAACATCGTCACACCCTTTTCACTGACGGTAGAGCCAAGATACTTAATGAAGCTGAGTCATTTTTCCAAAGTCACCAAGAGTGTCATTAGTTAAGACTGGGTTTGGACTTGTAACACCTGGCAACATGTTCTCACTGCTAAGCAAGCCACTGCAAAACCTAGGGAGTCCTTCATGTCTAGAGCAATAGTCTGCAGTAAATCTGTACTGTGTTTTTGGCTGAAAACAGCTTTGAACTCTGTCTCATCACCTATTAATAACTCGCTACAAATTCAACTATTTTAAGTGCTTGGCCCTGCTATATGGCCTTGGAAGTAAGGGATCCTCTGTCCTGCAAACTGCATGAGCACCTGCTAGGATGAAGCCTGACAAATGCTGGAGGAGTCTCAAACGCTGCTGGAGCCAGCCTTTCTGTCGAAGAGAGTCTTGTTCTACAATCCGTGTATTTAATGTCTTCAGTTTTGGTACAAGATCTGTTATTGAACTTGGATCAATTCTATTAGCCCCGAGAGCTCTTGGTAAAACAGTTCCTCCTGTAGAAACGAGTGGAGAAAACATAGTGGACTATGTTTTAATAGTTTTCTGATTTACAGATTGTTTCAGACAGAAATGGTGCAAATGCCTTGGGTGGTCCAACTGGGGTTGCCACTCTGACCTTTGCTAAAGCATCGTGAAGCTTACAGTGCAGTATGTGCCCGCAGGTGTCCCTGAGAAAGGAAGGCTGGACACGGGAAGAGGAACTGGGCTATTGCCTTCTCAGGCTTTTGCCTGTTTCCAGGCAGTCTCCAGGTGCCACTTGTTTGAGAGCTAGGAAGTTCTGTTAACAGGTGCTTTTAAATACTCACATGTGCACATACACACGAGCACCAAAAATGTAGGTGCCAAGATACTATTCAAGCAATTCTTGTGATAAGAGGCCTGGGATTCGTCATGAAAATGGGGATCTTTATGTTTTGTCTTTTAAAAGAAGACTGAAAAATAAAGTGGTCTTGAAACTGGATCTTGACAGTAGCCATGGTCATGATTGTAAATTAGATGTACCAAGAAAGCACTCATGCTATACGATTATGTGCTTTGTAGTTAGCATTGGTTAACTTTTTTTTCCTTTCACTTTTCAGGTTTATATTTTCAGAACAGACAGGCGATCAGGCTCTTTAATAAAGATTTTTCAAGCTTCAGGAAAAAAGGTGAGATTTTATGTATGTGTGTTTTCTTTTAAGGGGTGAGAAGGGTAAATAATGTCTCAGAGCAACATTTTCATTCCACTGCTTCACAAGTTGTCAAGCAAATTCTGTTTCTTCTCATCCTCCTAGAAGACCTAAACCTATTGTACAGACCAGTCTTATACCCTTTCTCCTGTAGTGGTCATGACTACAAAGCCTGCCCAGTGTCCATGTGACTAAAATGTAAGGCCTTGCTGAACATTGCTAGTGGTTCTCTTTAGCCTTACACAAACGTAGCTGCAACTTCTGCTGTTGCCTTCAGAGATGCGGGACGCGGGATGTCAATTGAGCCTAGATGCAGAGATTTCCTTAGTAGATGTTGCTGGTAGATGGTGGTAGCCTGAAGCTTAGTTTAATACAGAAAGCCCCAGTATGTTTTGTTGTGTCTTGCTGTGACAGGGATGATATTAAGAGTTATGCTGTCTTGTGGAGGAGCAGCTTCATTGCTTCAAGAGATGATAATTTCCCCCTTCCTGCCATGAATCAGTCATACATTTTGCACTTAGGACTGCTGTCTTAGAGCTTACATCCCCTTCCCCATGAAATCTAGTGAATGTTAGTGAGATCCAGCTCCCGCCATGTGATGCTGTATTTGAGTGGGGAGCAGCTTGTGTTCTTCGCTGGTGGCATGCTCAAGATGTGTCGCAGGGGAAATGAAGTGGATGGTATGTCCAGATAGAAGTATCAACAAAAAGATGTCTTATTTGGAATAATGCAGTGAGGAACTGATACTCCTTACCTGGAGTTGCCTTGTGTTCTCCTAGAAGGCGAGGAAATGACAGAAGAAAAAAGCTGCTGGTGGCTTCTGACTCTAGGAAGACCTGCCATGGTCAGAAGGATCCAGTGACAGTCTGTATCATCAAGTTGGGAGTGTTAGCATGTTTTGTTATTTTTTCCCCAACAAAACACAGTTGCAGTCTTTAAAAACATGCCTGGAATAGAGGAAAGCTGCAAGAATGTGTGGGTGTATAGTGTGACTTGTATTTTAGGGCCTCTCCAAAATTTGCCTTTCTCTGCACTAGCAGAACTGCAGACATCTTGAAAGGAAAAGACCTCCCAGTTCATCCAGGGCATCTCCTGTGTTTGATTGCTTCCTGTTAATTTCTTTCCCTGTTGAGTTTTAAATGTCCCTAAGGATGTACTCCTGGAGAACTATTCCTCAGCCTAATAAACAGAACTATCAGGAAGTTTCCAAGTCTCAGCCAAAAACTTTCCTTTTTTCAATATAATTGCGTTATTCTTATATGTAACTTAACTAATCAAGTATTTACATCCTTCAAGTACTTATAAGCTGTTATCTCCTCCTTCCCCATTAATATCCATCTTCTACAAGTTCTCTACAATCCAAACAAGAATTTTATTTTAAAGAGGAGGCTGTCCATTTCTTTTTTTTTGGGATTGAAATATAACCAGACTTGCTCAGCAATGAGCACTGCCTGGAAATGAGCACTCACCAAATGCTGTCCTTCCCACTGGTGTGAGAGTTCATTGCACTGACATTCTTGTTAGACAGACGTTAAAATCAGTCCAGTTTCTTCCTTCCCTTTTTTTAATTGCTGGAGACTGAACTAGGAAATCAAATTCAGACAAGAAAAAAGAAAATGCAGTGCCTTATTATAAATGTGCACAAACTTCAGGTTCTCACAGCACTGTTAACTCACCCACGCTGCAGACATACCATGTTGCAATTGGGTAAATAATAGCCTTTCCCTGAAAACTGCCTGAATACATAGTGAAATGCTTTTCATAACTTTCGCTCCTGAGAGATTTGTTTTAAAACCTTAGTGGATTAAAAAAAAATAAACAAATAAAAAAATCCACAAGGGAACTTAAGCTACAAAATAACTGGAATCAAATGATGTTTGAGGTCTGACCTTAAACCCACACAAACACAAAAATCTGAACTACAAACTGAAACTCTATCCTTAACTCACCCTGCTGTATATATTTAGCAGGTTTTAAATCTTACAGACTGCATGGAGTAGAGCTGCTGCTGCCCATCTCCTAGCATGCCCAGTAGCTCTGGCTTGTGCATCTAAACTTACCAGGCATGGAAGGCTGTGAGTCAGAGATCCCCAATGAGGAATGTAAAAGCATGTGAGAAATGTGATTCGTTCTTTTTAATCTAATCAATTAATTCTGTAACCTCAGTTTTTCCTACTATGTAAAAAGCTCTCAATTTCAAGTAAGAAGTGGTATCTTTTAATTTTTCCTTTGGAAGTTGATTTTAATTTTGAGGCAGTGGTTTGTAGTTAGTCTCAAAGGTTATGCCTTGGGGTACCTTAGCAGAAGTGGATGAAATAAGGGTGGCATACCATTCTTGCTTTTGGTTTCCTTTTTGTGTTTAAATGTGATTTGAAATGTGTAATGTGGTGCCAGCTGGGAGATTGTTAGCATTTAATGTTAACCCATATCAAAAATTATGTAAAGAAATTAATATATTAAATTTAAGCAATTCAGTTTTATCAAGCAATAATACCTGGAGATTGAAAGTGGCTTAGGTTTTTTGCTTAGCAACTGAAAAGCTTTTATTGAAGGTCTCACCAGCCTGTACCTGAGAGGAAAGGCTATGATCAAAACCCACAACTAGTACTGGTATTTGAAGGTGACTGATATAAATAGACACAAATGGAGCAGAGGGAGGTAGTTCACAGTCAGAAGATAATTTTAGATGCCTCTTTTCATGGATACCCTATCCTTTGCCTATTTTTCTTTTTTCTTTATTTCTTTAAGGTATCTCTGGAAGATCTGTGGTACTCAACATCAGGTCTCTTTAGGAACTCTGGCACTGGGCATGAGTAGTCAGTACTGGTTTTGGAAACTTATTTCACTGCTTCCTGGTTTTAAGCATTTGACAAGTGAAAGCTAGTCTAAGAAACCTCTTTAAGTGTCTCACTTAAGCATGTCCCAGAGTATAAATTTTATTCTGTTAGTAAAACGTCCAAGCTGATGCACTGTTACTGTAAAGTGTTGAATTCCTGCCAGAATTATCCTCTAAGCTTTCTCTGTTGGAGTGCTTGTGAGTGATAAAGCAGCAAGTCATCATTTGAAATAATAATAAAAAAAAAAACACAACAACAAACCGAACACCTAAATTACTTCCTCCTGTGTGTGGGCAGATACTGAATGCTTTGTTGTGACTCGGCTTGGTTACAGATGGGCTCTTACTTTGGCTCCTCCTTATGTGCAGTTGATCTGAACTCTGACGGGTTGTCAGACCTGCTGGTCGGAGCACCTATGTTTTCTGAGATCAGAGATGAAGGTCAAGTCACTGTCTATATCAACAGAGGAAACGTGAGTATCTACAGGAGATGACTTGGTAAGGGATGAGGGCATGGGTCTGGGCATGGTAACACTAATGTCTTTCCAGCACTGCATGTTGAAACCCCCATGTCTCAAATAGTGGGGCTCCGGATGTCTGTAGCAGGGCATGAAGTCACGGAAAGCTCATCTGGTATCGTGGTTTCCCAGACACCAGCCCACATTCATCACAGAGCTGTGAATCTTTCAAGGAGGTCTGGGAAAGTGCCTGGTTTTATGTTGAAACTCGGTGGTATTTGTGGTTTTACATCAATGCGATGCCAAAACCAAGTAAGAGTCAGCAGCTTTGACTGAGTTTCCATTGTATTTTGGGTGGTCACAAGGACCTACAAATGTCTGGGGATTTAGGAGACCTTGTGAAGAGAAACAAGAAATTAAATTCTTGTTACCTTTATGTTGTGCCCCATATATATAGACTTAAGGGAAGTTCTTATCAGCTTGTACTGTCAGATTTCGCATGACCCAAAAACCATCTTGGAAAAGTCTGAACTTTCTTGCACAGGCGAAACAAGATCATTCTTACGTTGTATTTATAGGACAACAATTTTTTTTTTTACAAATTATTAAAGATTTAATGTTCAGGCCCCAAACCTGCTGTCTGAAAGGAGGGGTTGTTATGGACTAAAATGAAATTGGTTTGCTTCATCAGTATTTTGTGAACTTTAATATATGGCGTTTGTTTATGTTAGACTTAACATTCACTGTAAGTACTATAGACAGCATTTGGGACAATTCAGAAATGCTTTTGGTGTCATTTTATTTTGTTATTGCTTCTCTCTTAAATGGCTTTACTTTTTCAGTTTGACCCAAAGGTTGTCCCACTTGTATTGCAGCGTTGCTGCTGGGTCCTCAGGATAGGGTCCAGAACACTAAGCTGGTAATAGCCAACATAGTTGGCTAATAGCTCACAGTGAGAAAGTGCATGAGTTATTTTTTTATCTTTTATAAAAAAGTCAAGGAGCTAGCAGGAGTTTTCTTATACTTCTGCAGCAAGAATTGCTTGCAGGAGCAATGGTTTGCAGGCTTGTGGGTTTTATTTTGGGGTTTGAACATTTTAAACTGTTTCATTTTGCAAACATCATTGCTTAAGAGGTCGTTGCAGAGGATCAGAGAAAACTGCATTATAATACAAGCAGCATAATGATGCTAGATTTAACATGCTTATATTTTCCCCGTTCCTGTGAGGACTGCAAAGAAATGAGTCGCACATACAGGCCTGCCTGCCTCCTCTCTGTTGTGTTGCAATTTCATTATGTGGGATTTTCTTAAAGTCAGCAACTCCCTGCAGCCAAGAAAAAGATTTTATTACATGTTCCAGAGGGCAGTTTACTCTCATTCACAAAGGAAGCAAAAACAAAACAGCCCTTGAGGTGGGTATAGAGCTGGATTGCATAACTAAATTTTGTTTTCTTGTGGAAATGCTCCTTTCCCCTTGAGGAAAGTCTGCAAGAAAATGAAGCTTATGTATCTGACCAGAAAGTGGGTGGGCAAGAAATATCAGGTCCATATAAGGCTTTTCATGGCATAGGAGTACAAAGCTACTTTATTCTGAACTTTCCTCTGTCTCTTTATTGCATTAAGTCCCTTTCCTTATTCTTAATTTCTGAAGGGTTTATGGGGACTTTGCTTTAATCCTGCTGTCCAATACTTAAAAAGTTTTTCACATCCAGTTGCCTAAATGTTCTTTGCTTAGGGGAAAATTCTCCTTAAATTGCTGGCGTTTAGCTGAATAAGCCTGGACTGAGGATTTCACTGCTCAGGTGTAATCTGCCAGTAGAGCAAACTTTAGGCTGTTAAATTTTAGGCATCTTAAAACCTTCATGAGCTCACCAAACCCTGTGACTGTGTTTAGTTACATCGCTGAGTTACTATTTAGTTAATTTGGCATTTTATTTAATTTAGCATTTTAGTTATATCACTCATGCACTTCTCTCCCCTCCACCCCTTAAAACTAAAAGATAGAAGATGGTTAAAACACAAATAAATTAGATTCTTGGTGCCCAGGCAATCTGTGTGCAGTGGGGGCAAGAGTTAGACAGCAGCCCTGCCGCAGGTGCTTCCTGCAGTACATGGGCAGCTCCCGCAGGGAGGGCTCACCTCACCCAGGACTCACGCCATTTCCCTGACCTTGTTTTATTTCCTACTTGCTAGGGAGTGCTGGAAGAGCAGGTCATCCTGGACGGTGACAGCGCCTATAACGCCCACTTTGGGGAGAGCATGGCCGCCCTTGGCGACATTGATGACGATGGCTTCCCAGGTCGGTGCAATTTCCTCCTGGGACATTTCCCTCATGGCTTTCATTGCTCCTTCTGGACCCAGTCAGCACCTGGGCTTATGCTAAGGATAAATGTGCTTGCATATGATTTGTCTGCTAAAGCCTTTTGTAGCTGATTATCCTTGATATGGGTTTAGTCCATGTTCATGCAGCTTGCACCCCAGTCTCATTAACATTGCTTTGCTTTCCTTGCTGTTGCATTTTTTTTCTTCCCTGTATGATTTATGAAAGGCTTTAGATAACCATGCCCCAAACAAAATAGAAACCTATGTCTGACTTCTTTTTTCTTTCCCATTTTCTTACATCTTCAAGACTTTCCAGTTTTGTTGACATAATCACACTTCTTATCTTGAAGTGTAATTATGAAGTAGGTCCTCACTCCTGATAGCATATACTCTATTAATAAACTTCTCTCCTTTGCTTTATTCTACCACTTTAACAGGCTTCTCAGTGTGAGGCCTCATGCTGTGATAGCAATAGGTGAGAACAAAGGGTTGATGCTGTCACGTTTTTTGCCCTGATTTCTGGCAGCACAGATTAAGGACTTCCAAACAAAGGCCAGTTTACTCAGTGTATGGCTGGATTTATTTCTTCCAGGCCACGTAGTGCACAGTATCCCATTAATTCTAACCCAGCCTCGTTGCAGACTGATCTCACAAATGGTGGGCATTCTCTTCTTTTGCACTTGGATGTGCATTTGTGTGTTCTTGCTGCTGCTTGTGGGTCAGTTGTGATGATGCAGAGATTTCACATTGAGTTGAATCAGTCTGTGGGTGTGAAACCATCAGGAGGAGTGTAGTTTTAGCAGCTGTGTAGTCACTATGTCCTGCTAGGAGAGGAGAGTAGGAGGTGGGGCCACTCTTTCTTCAGGAGTTTGCAGTTAAATTGGATCAAATGTCATTTGAAAGTGCACCCTCAGCAGCCTTTTTTCTTTCTGCCTGTCCATTTAATATATCCAGCCTCATTTGGACCCTTGGATTTTAAAGCAAACTTAATGTAGAGCTACTATAAATGTTTTGCCAATGTTGTCTTGGTTCACAAAGCTGATGGTTGGAGATTTTGAGATGAAAGGACTCTAAATTAACTTTTTGAGCATGGTTGCTGGTTAATAAACACACTTTTTCATAACAAGCACATGTTTCTAATTAGGCACAACATAGCCACATGCATGTGCAAATTTATATATGTTTGTGTGGTTTTTAAGGTTTACCTTAACATGAGCTCTTCATTAAATCAATGACATTTCTTCTAGCCAGTTTCACATGAGCTGCTGATCATCACAGGAAGCTATTTTCCCATGGATAGCTGCCTTCTGAAAACAGGAAAAAGTTGGATTAATGGAATGGATTGTGAAATGTTTATAATCTGTACTGTTTTATAGATGTTGCCATTGGAGCACCTAAGGAGGACAACTACATAGGAGCAGTATACATTTACCATGGGGATGCCAATGGTATTGTACCTCAGTACTCTATGGTATGTGACACTATTGTTTACAATACCCATCTGAAGTCACTTTCCCAGGGCCTGCAGAAATAAACTGTACTTAAGGGTCCCTTTATAGGTAGCCTCATCATATCTCTACATCCTTTTCTCAATCCTGCTTTGAAGATGGCTTCTCCCAAGGTTTGTCTATCTCTATGCTGTAGGGTAAAATTATGTTGTTCAGGAGATATTTTTCACTGTATGTTGTTACAATTATCAGCTATAGCTTCCTTCTTGAAGCAAACAAAGTCTTGGGGGTTGAATGTCAGTTTTTAGAGACAGCACTGCTGCAGAGAAGAAATTAAAACCCTGGAGAGGTTGAGCATAGAAAGTACAGAGATGCCAGTGGGGAGCTGGGAGGTTACACTTTCTTCCTGAAGAAGCAGGTACTAAGTTTTCTCTTGTGCCCCGCAGAAGCCTCTTTGTTCATCTTCTTGGCCCTCCTGATGTGACAATATATCACAAGGTCGTTGTTGGGTGCCATGTCCCTGACCATTCTTATGAAGTAAAATCTCATCTGGGATAAGCTGTACCATCTTGTGTAGAGGTGACACAGTGCAATTGAGCTACTGTAGCCAGGATAGAGAAGATAAATTTATGCTTATGCTGCCCAATGTGTATCCCCTAGTCACTGTCTAGCACATTTCTTTATTCAGAGAGCCTGAATCTTCACTCACTCAGTGTGTTTGAAGTTCTGGTTGTTTTGTTTTGTTGCTGGGTGGGATCCTTCACAGTAAATAATTTTAAGCAGAATTAAAGAGTTTAGTGGTTATATTGGAGACTCTTCTAACAGGCCATAGAAGTTTAGTCTTTCTTCCTTTTACCATGTACATGCCATGTGCTGCTTTTTAGAAAAAAGGAGGTTAAATGTTTCTTTCTGGATACTTCTAAAATGCACTCATGTGTGGCATGGGGAGGATTCTGCCTGTTTCTTGCTGACAGCCACTGGTTGGGAGGTTCTTCTCTGGCTGCTGAAAAGCCTGGAGCTTTCCAGCTCTCACTGAAAAGGATCAGATTTATTTTTTTGTCTTTTGATCGTTCATGGGAAAATTTTACATTTTTGAAAGAGGCCAAATGAGCAGGGTGGGAAAGGAAACATCCTGCTTGCGATCTCTCCCTGCCCATTTGACCAAGGCCAGCAGACATGGCCCGTGCCTCTCCACTTGTTCAGTGGGACAAAGCCCAGCTCAAGAGAGTCAGAGTACCATGGTCATTGACTCTTGATACCATTCCTATAACTGTCCCGTGTCCTGGGGCAGCTGAGAGGACACCACTTGCGGGCAGTGCCCCTGTGCTGTTTACCAGTATCTGCTGCAGAGCACTAGACACACCACCAGTTCATCTCCCACATGCAGCCAAAAAAGCTGTGTAACAACTTCAGCGCTTTACCTACTTGCCCTGGATTTGAACCCAGAGGTGAAAGACTTTTTGTATCTTATTACTATACCCCTGAGCCATCTTAATGCCCTGAATTTCCTTCTTTAAATAAGCTGTGAGAGGTGGAGGGGGTGGGCTGCAGGGTATATGTTTCCACCCTTTTAATTTTGTTAGGTTTTTAACCCCCCTTTTCTTCATTTAAATTGCTGATCAGTGTTGTTCCCTCATGTCCTTTCAGCAGCTTTAGTGGCAGCTATGGGCCGAAGCAGCTTAATTGGCTTTGTGGCCCGCTGTTTTCATTCATGGCACTTAAAAGCAGAGCAGCGTTATACCTCTGCCTGCTAGAATGTAATAGCCTACAGATGTCCACTGGGATGTTTGCAGGCGGGATTTACCACCCTAACTGGGACCTCCCAAAAATGTGATGCAAGTGTAATGTAGTGAGGAAGCTACCTCCAGTTGTCTTAATCTTATCAGCCTCTGAATAGGAAAAGGAGATCTGTACGCGGCAGAGCGCTGGTTTCCCTTTAAACTCCCTGTCAGGACTGCAGGATATCTTCCCCTCAACTTGTCTTTTTTTTCCATGAATTTCCTGTTTGAACTTTTGTCCAATATTATGTCCTTTTATGGGAGGGCCAGGAAAACTGATCACATGTCACAAGCTGTGAAGCATGACCAGCAGTCTCAAAACTGCTTCATGGGATAGGTTTCCCCTGTAACGTCTGCAGTCCTGTGTTAGTTTGAGTTGAGGTCTTGCTCTGGTGAATGAGAGCTGGGAGACATCTGATTGCCTTCTTAGAAATTGAAATTTTGATATCTTAATTTGTGTCAGACAAAGGTATTTATGATTCAAAAGGTTTAGAGAAGGTTTTGATATTAGTAATTAGAAAAAATAAGCTATGTTAGAAATGAATTAATCTTTGCATTGAGGAGGCAAAAATGAGATACAGCTTCCAAACTGACACAAAATACTGCATAATAGCTGATGGAAACCAGAATTTCCAAGTGGTATGAAAATTAATCATTTTGACTTCGAGTATGCTGGAAAACTTTGTGAAAAGGAATGGTTGTGGAGGATTTTCTGTTTCAATTAATCATTAACTTCGTTAAGATGCTGCTTAAAACTTTTATTTACAGATATGAAGGTAGTGCAAAAAAAAAGAATTATAAAACCTCTAGAGTACAGTTAAATTTCCTCCCTCCCCCCTTAGAAATCTGTTTGATGTGTTCTTGTGTTTTTTATTTTGCTTGGGTCTGCATTAGGGCTGTAATGCAGGTGTGTTTTTTAATCCAAGTCAACACTGGCCTCCCCCTAGCCCAGAGCAGAAGGGCTTCCTGCAGTCGGCAGCCTTCCTGCTCAGGGCTGCGTGGGTGAAGTATGAGCCTGCAGATGTTGGCACTCCCAGCCCACGGAAAAGAGCCCCTGTGACCGTGAAAATCAGGCTTGAAGGTTTTTTGGGTTTTGTGGTTTGGGTTTTTTGTTTGTTTGTTTGTTTGTTTTTTCAGAGGCTTCTTTGTGTTCCTGACTGATTTCACTTGTGTGTTTTCCACTGCAGAAGCTGTCTGGGCAAACAATAAACCCGATGCTGCGGATGTTTGGCCAGTCCATATCAGGGGGAGTCGATATGGATGGCAGTGGTTATCCAGGTACGTCCGCTACTCTGGCAGTGAGAGCACTGGGAAAATGCAACAGCAGGCTGAGAAAACAGTGGAGCTGGTTGTTACCAGGTTTCTGGTTCCTGTGTTTGCAGGAGGCTGATGAAGCTGAGCGTCTTCTTCCCCTTTCCCTTGGTTATTTGAAGCTCCTGATAAGAATTTGAGCCAATTGCTTGATTCAGGTGTTTGGGCAGTCATGACAAAGGATTGAGATACAAAGCAGAGGATTTCAGTATCCTGCCAAGGTTTTAAGTTCCCTGGAAGCTGCTCAGTCATGATGACAGCTTTAAAAACAATGAAAATGTAGACAATAATCTAATAGTAATAGTAAAAATCAAGCAGTGAAGTAACATTACAGACCTAATCCTCCAGTTATAATACTTACGACATAATGATATTTGAAGGGACCAACTGGCTGATTTGAGTCCAAAAAATGCCTTTATTTTAGATATGTACTCTGTAATTTACGAACTGATTTGAGAGAACTGAATTCTATGCCTCCTTTGTAACTGTCTCAATGTTACAAAAATTTCAGATATGACCGTTGGAGCGTTTTTGTCAGACCATGTGGTACTTCTGAGGTGAGATCAATGTTTTTTCGTCCTCTTTTGTCTTCTTTTGGTGTCTGTTTTCTGTTTATGTATTACATGGTCTAAGTCCTCCACCACTCCAATTGTCTCTTTAGTTTATTGTTGTTAGAAGCAGCAAACTGCATTACTTTTTAAGCAGAACCTTAGATATGGATGGTGTCAAAGACTGCACAATCTAATTCAAACAGTGTGGTGAGGGATGACAATACACAGGACTTCCAGGGCTGTGAAGAAAACAGGGTTATAGCTGGAAGGAAATATGTTGCATCTCAGTGCCCCTTTAGAAGGGTAGCTCTGAATTTGTGAGAAGGCTTTTTTATTGTTCTTGACATTTGCATAAAGTAAATAAATTATGATGTAAGGGAATGCAGTTGAGCAAAAAGCCAGCTGCATATGATACCAGGACGTAATTTTGCAACTTATAATGGGACACAGAATGAAATAGGAGTCTTCAGGGAGATAAAATACAGAGATGTTTGCAATGCCCATGGGATTTGGGCTGCTGCTTCGAGTGTTATGAATTAAATGCAATTGCTTGTTTCATCTGATGGAGAGAGGTGTGACAGTTTGGTTCACCAAATTATGCAGGTAGGAGCAAGCTTGAGATGCAAAGACCTGAGGAAGAGAATGGGAAGCTTGAATTATGCCAGTAGCTCTATTGTTACACTTTTTAATATTTAATAGAAAAGTCCTGTCAATATGTAGATGCCATTAGAAGTCATTGGGGGCTTCTGCATCTTAATGGAAGTTAAAGGGATGTGTTGAGACTGGCGAGACAAATGCTGGAGCTGCAGAATGGCCAGCCCAGCCTGCTTCCTGTTCAAGGCGGGAAGAACTTAGCTCCATTTCCATTTGAATCAATTAAGCAAAACAAAAAGGAAAAGGAAAGGGGGCAAGAAATTCTCTTGATGATCAGTGTGGCAGGTGGTCACGTCTTCTAAAGAGTTTTCTGTGCCTTTGTTGTGCATGCAGAGGAAGCCAGTTGCTGCTTCTGTGGAAAGGCATGTCGTGGCCCAGCCAGGATCTTGCAGTCCCACATCTCTGAACACACTAGTAAAAAATCTGTGCATTTTTCTCCTGCTTTGTTGTTATTTTTGCAGGGGAAGAGGCAATCTGAAAGTCTTGCTGTGATGTTTAAAACAACATACATCGCGACAGCCTGGTGACCTCTGTCCACACGTTCAGTCGCTGCCTGTGTGTTTCAGAGGAGTTTAGTGCGTTACTGACGGACTTTGTGGGCAGCCTGATTAATTGGTGCTACTGCCAATTTGGAGGATGTCACTTTTGCTGTTTAGATTTAGATTAGGATAAAGAAATCGGTGTTTCTTTTTTTCTCTCACTCCTCCAGAAGCCTTTGTGAAGTCCTTTGGCCAAAACCAACAAATGTTTTGCCAAGTGATATTAAAGGCTTTGGTGGAAGCTGCAGTGACTTGGGGCAGATCGTTGTCATTATATTGCTCGTGTGTGCGTATGGCCGTTTGACAGATGCATTTTTTTTTTCTTCCAGTGAATAACCAAGTGAGCTAATGTTAAGGAAAAATCACACAGTGCCTCATGGCTGGATGCTTTTTCTTTTTTGAGGAGAAATATTTTCTAGATCAATTAAAACATTTACTCTTTTATGTTTCCTCAAGCATTTGGAGTGATTTTTTTTCCAAGGTGTGAAATGATCCTAGGAAGCTCACTCTTTTTCCTTCTTTTTCCCTCTATTACTGTATATGTTTCTAGGGTTAGCATTTATCTTCATGCTCCATCTCAAAAGGCAAACGTGCACTGTTATTTCAGGCTGTGATGAAAAAGTCTGAGCAGCTGTCTCAGAGATGGATGTGACGCTTGTTCCAGCCGATATGAATTAGGTGTAACCACAATCCATGCTCTTTTCCTCCCTTCTCCCTCACCTCTAAATTAAGTGGCTTGTGGAGTGAGAGTCCTGAAGTTTACTCGCATGGTATGGCCTTGCATGGCTGCTGGGACTACCTCAGAAGTGAATCTGCTGTTTTTTGCACATTTCTTTTCTACTGGAGTTGCTTTTGGAAGAACATGTTCACGTTGAATATGGACAGAATTGAAACCACAAAGAATAACACTCAGTGAATGTTTGGGCTGAAGTCCTGTGCTGGGAATGGTTCAGGAGAGCCTGGCTTTCTGGGCTGCTTTTCCCAACCAAGCTTATGTGTTGTGTGAGAGAGGAGACTCACCTGGGCCCTGATGGCACTCAGCTTGCTCTGTGATTCTAGCCAAGGTCTTCTTCAGCCAGAAACAGTCATAGTAATATTATATGTTATCAGTTTCCTCAGCTACCTGCCTACAGTCTGTGGCTGAGCACTGAATTTCAAGCTAATGCTATGGTTTTCATTGAAGCACTAGTAGTCCTTGCCATCTAGGTCAAGTACACATTTATCTTACAGTTCAAATGCACTCTCTTATTTTTCGTGTCTGCTTTAAATTTTGCAGTTTGCCAAATTTCCCTTATTTTCCTTTGGCTGAGAAACTTCCCTCTGAATGATCACTTAACTCCACTTTTCTGTTGATCTCCAGATCCAGGCCTGTCATTACTGTGGACATCTCCATTTTCCTGCCTGCGTCCATCAATATCACAGCTCCTCAGTGCCATGACGGCTTGCAGCCAGTGAACTGCCTCAATGTCACAGCATGCTTTCGCTTCAGTGGCAAGCGTGTTCCTGGAGAAATAGGTAAGGTACCTGTGCCAGCCATGGGCAGGCGCACACAAGCAGGCTGACCTGGAGTCGAGGGCTCCCTTTGGAGTCAGTAACAGAGCTTTTATGTGAAATAATTTGTTTTGAGGTATAAATAGCCGAGTATTTTACTGATAGCAAGAATATCTTCCACGTTAGTCTCTGTAAGACACATGTTGTTTCTCAGATTAATGGAATTGTGTAAGGTGTATAATTGTGCAAGCCTTTACATCTTGGTTGCATTAAAATACTGCTCATGTCTTCTACATCCCAGTGTTTTTGTCTTAGACATTATGTGAAGTGGTGTAGGATAGAGACTGCGTTTCTAAATGCTGTGAGGTCTGGATTTATTTAGTTCAGCCCTGATGTTTTACCCTTGCCATAGTTTTGGAATGGCAGATGGCTTGCAGCGTGCTGCTCGGGGAAGATACCTCAGCCTCACAGAATGCTGCATCTCTGCAGTGGGTCTGGTAAGGATCTAGGGGAAGCAGTGCCTCCTCATGCTCTGTGCCCCAGCCTTTCTGAGCTGCTCATCAAGAAGGGTGAGAGTTGGCTCTGTGCATCTCAGTAAGCAGGGCCTGCTGCAGTATTTGGATTTTAAATGAGTCGGAGAAGAAAAAGGCTGCTTGCTGCTTCTCCTGCCATTCATGTGGAGTGAGAACTACAAGCTGCTTGTTGAAATTGTTCTCTGTAGCTTTTCACTTTGTCACCTGAACAGCTCAAACAAGTGGAGTTACTAAATTTAAGATATAAGACTCTCAGCAGAGAAAAACATACTTTGATAAAGTATTTTTTGCATTGCCTACTGCTCTGTCAGTTAAGAAAACACTTATCCCCAGGTGCTCCAGGTGTTAATTCCTTTCTGAAAATCACTAAATAGTTTTTCTGAATATCTAGGTTTTCTTATGTTCCTGAGAGTCCTGTTTAACATGTGTCCTTTAATTTCATATTTCTGGACCTGTGGCTAAGAAACGAGCTGCCTTTTTTTCCAGTCTAAATATCTCTTCCTCTTGTTTGCAAAAGACTAGTCTTTCTGCTTCATCATGGTCTTGTAAGAGACAGCTGAATTCCTCTGCATTGTCATACAAACTGTACTCGTGATGATTTATTGTGGTGAAAGCACATGTGCATCTTCTTTGGCGAGTTACAGCCATCTCATTACAAGGAATTTTTTTACTATTAAGTAGATGATTATAAAACTTCCAACCATTGTCTTTTTGTACAATGCTTTTAGCAAAGGGATTTGTCTTGAAAAGATTGCAGCCAGAACTATCTGACTGTATAAAAGCCCTTCGGGATATGATTTGGATAAAGTATCTCAAATAAGCTTTCAGTTTGCAGTCTAGGAGTCAGGCCATTTTAATTATGTAGCAGTTGAAGAGTATCAGTTAACAAAGGGCAGAACAATTCATGGAAATATTGCCACAGTTCCTCTCCTGCATAGTAAAATGTGGGGAAAAAAATAGAATATCCCTGTAAGTACATCATTGTCCAGTTTAGACTCTGAAAGGCGTATGGAGTTATTAAAATGCTATGTCATGTTTTGTGGCTAAATGTTTTGGGATTGTCTCAGCTTCAGATGTCTGGGGGTGATCTGATAAACCAGAAGTTGAGAACACAGTGCTCACCAGGAACACTGGTCCCCTAAGGCTTGTCAGCGTGGAGATTCAGGACTGCTGCTTGCTGAGGAAAAGCTGGGTCTTGCTCTTGCTTTTGGGTAGCTGAAGTTGGCCATCTAATACAAAATGTTTAGAAAGTCAAGCTGAACATGCAGTCAGCATTCTTCTGTGGTAAATGTGTATCTTCAGTGCTTATTTGAATGTGTGGCTATTTCATTAACTGGAAAGTGAAGAAAAGCTGTCTTCATCTAGCACTGTCTCACGCTGATATATAAACCTCCCCACCCTCTCTTTTAATTTTTTAATTTTTATTTTATTTTTTTATTCTAGTGATAGATGCAATACTACTGGTCATTTAACAGCTATCTGAGGATCTGTGTTTATTGCTACTGCTTGATACTGCCAGTGACAGTATAATTCCTGTCCATTTTGTGGGTACTGTTTGCAGACTGTAGCCTTCAGAAGTATGAATTTATTGCTGAAATGGTTTCATCAGGACAAAGAGCCATGCCCAAGTGAAGCATGTGCTTCGCACTGTGTGCCAGGCATTGTCTGACCGTTCACTCTGCTTCCGTGCTTGCTGGAGAGCTGAGTGTCTAGTTGTATGCCTGCTGACAGAGACGGTCTCTGGTACATCTTGAATGTGTAAGAAATACCGCATTTTAAGTTTTCGCTCCTTCACCTTGGAATCCCATTCAGGCTGTTCCTCTCTCACTTGAGGGGCCGTTGCTTTGTCTCCCTGGGGTATCTGTATCTGCAGGAAAGACAAGGATGAGAGAAAGGCCTTTTCTAGCCTGGATGAGCAGGCTTCAGCCTGTTCAGACCATACGCTTCTGGGTGATCAGGACAAGAAAACAGAGACTGCTGGCACCTCTCTGTATCAAGTGCTGTGACTGCATTCATCTCCACAGGAGGATGGAAATTAACTTGTGCCCACAGTCTGGATAATTTCCTCAACAACAACAACAACAACAACAACAACAACAATAATAATAATAATAATAATAATAATAATGGTGCGAGTGCAAGAATTAGGTGAATTTTAAGTGCCTGTGAAATGAAGGGTTTGGGCCATTTGGCTAGAGTTAGGCAGTTGCATTAGAAACTTCTTCAAAGTTGCTCCTGTACTCTTCAGATGTTCATCCCTTGTGTGTTTTTCCATTTCTTAAGGTAGCCCTCAGGTCCCAAATACTGTTGCCTGAAAGACTAGCGTGAGATTTAGTGTGGGATAATGGGTTGCTTGACATTTTCACTCTATTTCGATACACTTCTAGGTCTGAAGAAACATGCCTGATCCAAAGCCTGAGAAAAGCAAACTCTCCTGTCTATATTGTGCTGTAGTTTGGTGCCAGAGCATTGTTTCTGCTTGTCTCTCACTTTTCCAGTCTGCTGGGATGTGAACCTGAGTCAGTGGTACCCTCTGAAAACCTCAGAAGCAGGGGTGCTGTAGGGAGGGATGGGTCGTTCAGTGTCTGCCTGGAGCAGTGAGGATGGATCCCTACTTAGAAGCTAGGGACATTACTAAGATAGAGGATTTGAAACAAGGTGTGAAGTAAGGGCAAAAGGAAAGCTTTTGGAAGAGGATTGGAGGAGTGACATATGTATGTTGTTGTTTCCTAGGGCAATTTTTTATAATGCTTTTGTTACTCAAGAATTTTCTCTGCAAGCAAAGTTCATGAATTATTTTCTCCTTGTAAGTACTGGTAGAGAAAGCAAAGAAACATATTCCTTTTCCAGTGGCTTTTTGTTATTTTTTAGCAAGTTCTTTGTTTCTCCCATGTGGTGTCTCCTCCTCCCTGCTCCTCCCTTCTTCCCCTTCCCCTTGCATCAGTATTATAGCTAGTAGTTTACCAGCACTTATGGATGGGCTTATTTCTGCTGAGCATTTTGCCGCCTGCTTTTTGTATGCTGTAGCTTTATCCAAGCAGGCGATGAAGTGCTGTGCGGGTGTCTCTGGGTGTGTATCCCCTCCATTAGCACAGACAGCTGTGCTATTCCTGTTTTAACTCACAGAATAGCACTGTCCAATTTCAATCCTTCCTCACTCCTCTCTGCTTCATCCTTCAGCCCTGTGAGGGAATAACTCTTACATCACAAGTATGTTCGTCCCACTTAGGATGAGAATCCATTGTAAAGTGTCTTCTGCCATTTACTTGGTTTGTCTGTTACTGGCTGGATGAGTAACTCTCCTGGTCTGCTGGCTGGGAGTTCTCTTGCAGTTATAAGCAAAAATATCTGAGAGGGAGCTGTTATCAAAGCTTTTAGGCATTTAACTTAAGTTACGGAAAAGGAGGAGTCATTAGAAAAATCAAGCTCTTCATCTGAGTTCATCAAATCCATGCTGGAGTTTTATCGTGAGTGTGTGAAGTTGGGTGGGCAGATCCCCAGGAACATTTCTAACCAGGCTTGCTTAAAGCTGCTGTACAAATATTTGAAGGCATTATCTGCAAGAGTTAACTTGCGAAAACTTGCCTCCCAATCTCCTACTGGGGTGAGCAGGAGGAACTTACACCACTAGCAGTGTTAAGTTTGGCCAGTTATCTCCCCACCCTGGTTGCTTTTTGGAAGCAATGAAGCTGGGGGGATGGGGAAATCCAAATCCTTAGTCATTACATTTCAGTTTTTCCACTGATGTGACATCATTGAATATAACATAGAAACAAGTTGTCAAAATAAAGGGGAGGTGGAGGGGGAGGATGGGAACTGTGCTGCTTGATTGAAAACATCCACTGCTGTTTCGGAGAGACAGTAGCTGGGTTTGCTATACTTGGAGGCCTGGTATGGGGCTTGTGTTGGGACACATCTCTGTGCCTGCAGCAAGGAGTTGTTCTGTGTCAATAATACATGGTGCTTCTTTTGGAGAGCCTCTGATCCTCCCCAGGCACCCCTGCAAGCTCTTCAGCCCTGGGTCCTTTTGGTGCTCCTCCTCTGAACAGGGCTGCACCTTCTCAAAGAACTTTTTGCCTCTATGTCCACGAGAGGCCTGGGTTTGCTAGCAGGTTTTCTTGTCTTTATTCTTGTGATGCGCATCTCAGCATGCACTCGAGGTCTTTAAAACAGAAGGGAGACAACCAGGAATTAGTGTGGTGTGTGCACACTTTAAAAAAAAAAAAAAAAAGAAAAGAAAAAATAAAGAGACTGCTGGGATTTTAAACAGGCTAACCCCTGTGTTTCTGTTTAAGTGGTGCTCTTTAGTGGAACTGGGCAAACACAACTTCAATGAGAGTTTTTAGTGCTGACCTTGTTAGAGTTTGAAAGCCTTTCAAGGCATTATCCTTCTGAGCAAGTTTTTCTACCAAAAGCAAGCAAAAAACATTCAAGTGGAGCCATGTGATGGTACTTATACTGATTCCTCAGCTGTGGCTTTTCTTACCACCTAGAGTATGTCTCTGGTTACTTTTTGTGAACTTGTGAATGAGCTTTCCATCAGAATGCAAACGCTGCAAATGGAAGTGAGGTCAGTTTGAATTATGCAAATTATGAAGTTCACAGAGACTTTTCTGCCAAGTTTTATAACATCTTTAAATAAATTCTTCAAAGTAGTGAAATTTTGATGGAGAAATTATTGGAGGTGATAGAATTGGCAGCTGTGCTAATTTAGAGAGATTAAGATTTTCATTGATTAAAAAAAAAAAAAAGCCACCATGGAACCAAATAAAACCACAACACAACCCAGCAAAGGCTGCATGCTGAAATTTGGTACAGAAGACCTCAGTCCAGGAATGTGTTACATTTACATTGATTGTTTATAAAATTCTGGCTTTAAAAAAGTTTACGTTTATGAGGAGCGTATTATCTGGCATCAGTCATTTAGGACTTAAAACATACATAAAAGCCAAAGCAATAATTTGGCAAGCACCCTACATATGTAAACAAATTAGCACAGGAGCTGGTGCTGGCTGTCATTTATGAAGATTATCAACTAATTAAGCCATTTATAGTGAGCCAATCTCATGGTATTCCCATTATTGCCTTGAAAGAAGCTGAAATCAGTCCAGGCTGTGGTCTGTGATGAGTGAAAGGACCTCACAGCCAGTGTTTCCCTTGTCTGTAGAGAGCAGCAGAACAAGCATTTGTGCTTCTGTTGCAGTTTCATTGCGTTGTTGCACTTACCAACAGGAAAGATGTACACAGTTTGGATTATTCAGACAATGTAAAACTACTTCAGGTAACAAATAAGTTTTCTTTTGGACACAGATACATCCAGTCACAAACCAACTGATTGCGTTAAGCTACCTGTCCTGTAGAGCAGCAGGAAATGGAGATACAGTTTATTAGTCTCTGGGTATGCATTCTATAAACTGCCAGGGATGCGTAACATCTAAGAGGGCAATACTGAGTGCAAGGCATCGACCTCTAGTTAAGGTCTAAATGCTAAGATGACTGCAAATTGTCAGGAAATGCCTCATCCTGCTTGACATTTGCATGGTTTGTGCTGTTCTAGAAGGAAAACAAAGCTTGAGGCTGCTGCTGTTGTTGTTTGTGTTTTTGACTTTACTGTTAGCAACAGTTTAAGCATCTCTTTTTTCCTTTTTTTTCTTTTTTTTTTTTTTTTTTTTAATTAATTGTGCATGTCTAGATGTATTTTTACACATCATTTCCTATGGGAAAGGATGGGCTGGGGAGCATAGGGATGTGAAACCTGGGAGTACGTCAGTAATTGAATTTGGTTTTGTGCAGCCACAGGAAACTTAATGATTGATTGAGGGCCCACAAGGGTTGACCTTTCTTCAAGCACACATGCCCCGGGGGCAACAGGATTTATTGATAGGTGGCTAGAAAATAACTATTGTTCACGGACATCCTTTGTTTTCTTCTTCTTCCTTTTTAAAACAGGTTTGAATTATAACTTGACTGCTGATGTGGCAAAGAAGGAAAAGAGCCAGCAACCCAGAGTTTACTTTGTGACTTCTGGAGAGACACTGGGGCAGATCACAGAGAAGTTACAACTGTCATACATGCAGGAAAAGTGTGAGCATTACCTGGCATATGTCAAGGTCAGTTCATTCCTGTCCTTGCTTACGTTGACCTCATTGCAATTCTACTTTTTTTTTTTTTTTTTTTTTTAATATATATTCAACCAATTAAAGGATGCTGCTTGGTTTCAGATGTTGTTTTCCTGACAGGTGAACAAAGTTTTTTGGTTGGAAGCTCTGAATTTCTTGCTTCACAACTTGATGCCTGGAATATGTGTTTATGTCTGATCAGGTGCATTTGTGAGGGATTTCTTTCTTCTTTTGGCTTGGTTTGTTGATACACTTTTTATACTCAAAATAGAGAGGCAAAGTTTTGTTTTGGCAGGAGCACCATGTTTAGTGTTTGGTTTTGTGTACTGGCTGCACAAAGGGCTGGTGATGCCATCTGTGGAATGTCAGGATAATGCGGGGTCCGTCCTGAAGCAATTAGCATCCTGGGTTTGAAGAGCACCCTGGGTTTCATCTGGGCTAGAAGACAGCAGTGGGATAACTTAATTTCACATGTGTCACAGTCCTAGGGATACAGAAAGTGCTTTCCATACATACTGGGTCATAGAGAGGGTCTCTTCTTTCTGTGAGAAACAATTTGTCCAAGCTCTACTAGGACTGTAATTACCTTTGCTTGGCAGCTGTTGTTGAAGAAATGTCACCCAGGTGCCATTCTGTTTGCAAAGTAAGTGTAATAGTTTTCTTCTCCACTGAGAAATGTACAGAATGGCTTTGAAAATTATATAGGAAGGAGATATATTTTTTTAAACTGTGTATGTAGTACAAGCACTAATCTGTATCACCAGTCTGGAGCACAGTATGAGGCAATATGGTTGCATGAGTTGCATATCCTCCTTACTGAAGGACATATTCCCGTAGTATGACCTAAGTTCGGTGGATATCACTTGGAACTGTCTTGTTTTGAGAATCCAGCAGGTTCAGACCTCCCTAAATGCATAAACTTTTCCAGGAAGCTTCTTTGTACCTAAAAAACTGTGAGAACTGGAGATAAAATTAATCCTTTGACTTTATCAACATTTTGTGCATGGCTGTTGAGAGAATATAACATAAATAAAGGGACCACAAAGGAGGAAGTGATGTCCTGTTAATTTGTGTGGATCTCTGGGAAGAGACTAGATATCTCCCATGTTTTTTTTGTTTCTGGAATAAGCTCGTAAAGTAAAATGTAGATGTATGAGATTACCATTACTTGGCAAATGTGACAGTGAGTTTATGAATTCTGGTCTTTCTCAAATAAGCACATCTGGTTAGGCTTTAATGTATTGAGTTGAGATGAAAAGGAGCATGTCCCTTTCTATCTTAACCCAATAATGATTTCTTTCACATTAGTCCTGCTGTAGGTTTTGGGTACTGTACAGAATTTGTGGCAAGGGCAACATATACCCAGGAAGCTACTTATTGTAGCATTTCTAACTGATGTGGGGAATGTGAAGGTAACCACTATTTTTCTCGTGAATTCCTGGGAAATTTGACTTTTATAGGTAAGCGAAACATTTAAACATGTTTAAAAATACCAACAACTTAACGCAAAACAGCTGGTTAACAAATAAGGCTACTGGCTTTCTATATGATATAAGCAACTATTTTTCACAGTTGGAAGAATAGCAGGAAGTGTTGTTTGTTCAAGTAAGGGAGAACGTGAAGCAGTGGAGAAAGATAATCCCTTTGCTTTCATGGGAAAGGTGATATGATCCACAAGGCTACATGACATTAGAAACATCAAAGAGAGCCCTGCAGACTCTGGAAGAGTGGAAATGGGGTCATGATCTTTCACTGCTATCCTGAAGTAACAGCTAGTAAAACAAAAACCCTGAAAAACAAAAAAAATCCTCCCAAAACTTCAACCGGAAATCTCCTTGATTGCATAGTTTTGTGACAGAATGGGTGACAAAAGATGTGGGCTTAAAATACATGAAGAATTTCACATAGGCTTTCCTCCTTCCTTTTTATTTTACTGTATGCCCGATGAATTCACCTCCATGGCTAATTGGGTTGTTTGCAGTTGCATCTTTAATCTGCTTTATTTTTGTTCATCTGTTTTATTATTTTTCATTTGAATCCTTGGTGACAAATAGTTTTACATGGTCACATGAGGATATCAGTTCTGGACTATCTGTGATCAAGGATAGAGAAGTTATTTGGACTTGTATGTGACCTGCTAGCTTGACAAACCGTACTAAATAAAGAAAAGGGGTACAGTCCAAATGGCACACAGCAGAGCTCTGTAGGTTGTTAGCTAAATAAAAGCTTGTGCCAGGCCTTTCTGGATAACATTGTCTTACCAACATATACTTGTAGCATGTTGGAGGCGTGAAACAGAGGGACTGAGAAAAGTTGTGGAAAATTTAGACCTACACAAGCTTGCTGCAATTTCTTTTGACAGGATTGCTCTCAAGAAACCCAATGAAACTGACGACTGAAAGAGCTGCCGGCTGCAAATGAGCTGACAGGGATAATCATTAAATTGTTTTGCAATTGATAAGTCTCAATATTTTGATCTTGACGCCTTTGCTATTTGTGCTCCCCTCTCAGGACAGGAACTACTGCTCTTATTGCTGCTAATGAATTTGAATGCTGAAGTCTGTCTTTCCTCACAACTGTGTGGCTGAAATGACCTGAAGTTGCATGAAGAGAGGTTTAAATTGGATATTGGATTGGATATTAGGAAAAAATTCTTCACAGAAAGGGTTGTCAGGTATTAGAACAGGCTGCCCAGGGAAGTGGTGGAGTCACCATCCCTGGAGGTGTTTAAAAGGCCTTTAGATAAGGTTCTCAGGGACATGGTTTAGTGCTAGAGTTAGTTTAGGTTATGATTGGACTCAATGATTCCGAGGGTGTCTTACAACTGAAATTGTTCTATGAGATAAATGGATCTTGGAAAGTTTGTAGGATATATCTAGATCAGAACTTGATCCTGTACAAGGCAGGGTACTGAACTACAGTTCCAGTTGCCAGAATTATGGTAATTGATGAGAAAACATGTTTTTCTGGTTGAGAATTAAATGGAAATGCTTTGTTTGATTTTGTAGTGAGTATGAGGAAGTAGAGAAGCAGTTTTCTGATTATTTTTTCTTTCTTTTTCTATCCCTTCTCCACTGGAACCTGTTTGATGTTTTCTTTTTTAAGAAACCTTAATTCTTTAGCATATCTAGACAGCAGTTCCAATACTCACAGTGCCTCAAGTGTCATCTGCAAAAGGTGCATTTGTTTTAATTTAAACCACCTTTGGAGGTTTGCCTGATACATTCAGTAGAAAATGGGCAGCTGGTGCAAGTGGCTTTTCATTGAGAAGCTGAGGAGCTTTGCTGGTTCTCTTGTGTGAGCGCATCGCTAATCCCCACTGTCCCTCAGGAGATGCTTTGCTGCTGGACAGTTCCTCCTCCGGCAGCTGGGGATGATTGTGCTGCCTCTACAGACCTCTCTTTCAGAGGGGACGTAGCTGCTAACAACAGATAAATGCATCACATGGTAAATGTCCAGCAGTTTTGTGGGAGGAAAACTAGGCTAAAGTGGCTAAAGTTTTAATCTGATTAGCTTTTTTTTTTTTTAAGGGGTTTGTTTTTTTCGTAGAAGGCATGACATAAATATGAGAAAATTGAACGTCATACGAAGAGGAGAAGACAGAGTTGCAGAATGGGGTAGAAACAGAAAAGATGAAGAAAATAATGGGCTTGGAGGCTTTACGAGTGTCTCCTTGATTTTAATATTTGGGCCTGCTGCTGAAATGTAGGGTTTTCTCTTGGGAACTGCGCTCATTTGATGGTGCTCAGAAGATGTGAGCTGCGTGTTTAAGACATGCTGTGATCAGGACATCATTATTTCCCCTTTCCAGTAACTGCCCTAGTTGTTCTCTGCTTATGTGGGCTCCCTGAATATTTAGGATAGATTTACCTGTGTATAGGACAAGACAATTTGATGCAGACAGCAAAGCACATTGTGCCTTCACATTTATGTGGGGTCAAATCTTATCTTCCTTTATTTGTCACAAAGGTGATGGTGGCGAAGGCCCTTATATGATTCCCGCATTTATTAAAGAAGCACCGTCTGGTTTCTTACCCCACCATGGGCCAGCTAGCGGGGCTCCTATTGCTACCAGTCTCTGCTCTCTGTGTGCAGAGTGAATGGTTTGTAATAACTCCAAACACCATCAGCAGTCCTGGCACATGATTAAACCAGACACAGCATTTATATTTTCAAGAGATGCTTATCTTGGTGACTGTCTGGTTGTTTTAAGCAGTCTCATGTTGCTCATCGTATTAACGCTTGATGGATCCAGCCATAGCTCATGAGGAGGTTGGGGCCAAGAAGCAACAGAGGAAAAGTGAAACCAAAGGCCCTTCATAACAGCATATAGGTGAGGAGCTAATGCTGTGATTGTACAGGCAGATTTGGAATAAAATGCAGCTCTTTCAACAGAAATTGCACAGCTATGATTTGTTCAGTACTGAATTCTGTAGCCAAAAGTTTGCCTTTTTGTAAGTATATTTCTGGCCTTTGTCTGCAGTGCATCACTATTATTTCAGGTCTCTAAAGATACTGTGGAGTGCTGATCTTGCACAACTTCACGTCTAGTGCTTGCCAATTTTAGTCATGGTCTGTGATTGTGATTGTTTCTCTCTCTATAGCTGTTTGATCTCATCTGAGGGAGATGCATTTATTAAAGTCTTTTATTCTTAATTCATAGTAATCTATTTTTTTCCTAGAGTCTGGGTAGCAAAGCAGTCAGTCTGTCACATGTGATGTGGAGATGGTATCATGAGATGGTATCATTTTGATCGTTTGCACAAAGCACTTTCTTCTGAAAGATGTCTGTCTGTGAACTACCATCTCTATGTTAAGGTTTGGCTGGTGGTGTAACAGGATACTGCAAGACAGCCAGAGACACTCAGGAGCTTATTCTGAAGTGTGTGTGTTTGTTTTGTTTTTTAAATGGGGTAGGTTTCTCCCATACTGTCAACAGATGGCCTTTGGGAGAGAGGCGTTATTGGCAGAGCTTGCTGCTGAAGCACTCAAATTAGTCTTGGTGGCTACAGGCTGAGCCTGGTTGCTTACATTTAGTGAGGCCTTTCCTGGGACATTGGTGTTACAAGTGAAGGGGTCAGGTATTGCACATGGGCGGTAACCACTGCTTGGAGGAGGAGGTGAAAACTGGTCCCTCAGCAAGTGCAGCTCCTATCGTTAGTGACTTATCTGGTCCTGCTCACCTCTCCCTGGGAGAGGAGAGAAATCAGAGAAAGTCAGGGGGATAATACTTGAACCAGAGATCGCTTTTGCAGCAGCAACAGCTATGAAAACTTCGTTGCTGTTATCCAGAATTTCACAGGGTTTGGACCACTGGGCAAACAAAGGCAACGGTGACCTGTGCCAGCCTGCAGCAGGAAGTTTTTATCATCACTTCAAGAAAGGCGAAAGCTGCTGTGTAGTTTTGCCTGGAGCAATCACTGCAGTGAGTGAGGTTCAAGACCAAGAGCAGAGTTGATATCTTTGCGTTTGTTCCTTTTTGTTGTTTTATTAATTTTTTTTTTCTTTTCGCTTTTGCTGAGCTGACTGGAGAAACTGTCAGGCTGAGCCAGAAGCAGTCAGATCATATGTTCAGTCTTAACGGACTGTGGGATAAGATGGGTGATCATGAAGCACAGAGGTTTATTTACAGAAGAATACTTTCCGGAACAATTATGTTTTTCAAAACCGTGCAAAGTGTGCTCATAATCTATTAGCACAGCCTGCCTCCCCTCCAGCAGAGCAAAATAAATACCATCTTAGGAAAATAAATCTAGTGTTTTCTGTTGCCTTACTCTGTTGCGAAGTGGTCAGCCCTCTCCTTTTGGATAAACTCTGTCTGGTGCTGGGTAGAGCTGATGTCTTACCTTGAAAAATAAGCCAGGGAGAAGAGAAGCTGCATTTTTTCCTTAGTAGCTCATATGGGCAAAGGAAAAACAGTTGTTAGCTGCATAACTCTGAGTTCCTTTTCATTGCTTCATAAGTCCAGGGATTTAGACGTACCAGAAAGAGTATTAAGAATTGGTGGGACGCCTGACATCTTTGAGCTGAACATTAACTGTGTCAAGATTTAAATACTATTAATGACCATGGAGTGGTGTTTGGCTTTTCCAAAGGTTTTTGCAAGGTTCACCATGACCAAGTAAGATTCTCTCTTAAGGGTGAGCTTATACTCAAGTTTGAAACTGTCCTGCACAATGTGTCTAGAATGAAGCTGCCAACTATGCCTGGCATTAGCATCGTTTCAGAGAGGACCAATGCTGCAAGTGGTGGAGTGCTGTATGACCTGCTAGGGCTGGTGATGCAGCTACATGAGAGAGCAAATTACAGTAGATATTGTGCTATTAACTGTTTGGGGGCTTTTTCCTGGGCAGTGTTGCTAGTAGGGCTGTTTGGTAACCCAAAAGGTCTTGTGCCCTTAGTCCAGTGGGAGACTTTCAGCTGTGAGATGAAGGCAGAGGTTTTGTCCAGATGCCCTTCCTCTGCCGATCTTCCCAGGTTTTTAAAGAAATCACTTTTCTTTTTTTTCCCCGTTTACCTTCACACTGATAAGAAGTTATAAGTGGATTGCAAATGTCTCCTTTCTGATTGGAGAGTATCTTTGAGTGTTTTCTGCTCTGTATGGAGCTTGTCCATTATAAAAACAAGGAAACAAACAAAAAGATCCCATCCTATTTCAAGTTTTAGCAAGGTAACTAATGTTACTTTAGATCGCTATTGCTCTTTGACTTTTGCCAGCCATCAAAAGGCCAAGTTTATGGCCCAGGCAGAAACTTGGTTGCTCTGATGGAGCTGCTATCAGACAAAGTGCCTGGGGAATCACATTCATGAATCCAAGTAGAGAGATTTTATGCTCTGCAATGAAATACATATCATCTTGAATGAGGCTCAAAGTCAGCAGACTTAAAGCACGGTGGGTGCTGAAATTCTGCTTTGCCTGACCTGGATTTCTTTTTACCTGCCTTTTTAAAACTGTAGTGTTCCCTGATAAACCCTAAAGGGATCTAAATCTTTAATCTTGAGCCCTTTCATGAACTTGTCCCTTTGATATATTCTGTAATGGGAAAGAAATATGATTTCTTTTTCAAGTAGAGTCTCTCAAAAATATGTATTTCTTAAGTTTTAACACAGCTGAGAATTGATTTTATTATATGTAAAGTCTTAATGAAGCATGATACTTCACTGCAGCACTTAGACCTTCAGTTGCAGGCAGGTACGAGGCTTTACTGTCTGCCCACTGATGTGTTTCTGTCTGATACTGTAGTTCCTCAAAAAGAAATTTAATTTGCATGTTAAACCTTTTGGAGACCCAGGAGGGGCAGATTTAGGCCTGGATGGAACATGGCTCTTTTAGGGAGGAAGATACCAGAACTTGTGGTTTGGAGATGCTGTCCATGGGCTTTTGTCTGGCAGGAGTGATTGCATTTCCCAGTGATGGCACTTTAGGAAGTCAGTGGCCAAACAGAGATAAGAGGTGCTGCACTTTGTGCTAGGAAAAGTTATTTCAAAAGGCAGGTAATGATGGATAAGAGTGTTTTTTGCTTTCTCTGGCACTCCTGGTTAACCAAGTAGCTTGTTTTCTCAGATGGAAAGAGGCAACACCATTACTGTTTTAGAAACTTCCTGAGCTTGATGTGTTGTGTGGTGTTTTTATTTTTCTTTTTGAGCAGAGTCATATAAACTGAACACATGATGGCAAATTATTCCGTAAAAGTCTATTAGTACGTCTTTGGGACAAGTTTACACTTAAGGGGAGTATGCTCAGTGCTAGAGTCTTGCTGCAGAAGATTACAATAGGGAACAACTTGTTTGTCTTAGTGTTTTTCCTGTTTATAACACATGGAGGAATATCAATCTGTGCAGTAATCTCAGACACATGCATGTACATGGTTGAGTTATCCCATCCAAACTGGGGAGTACCTAAAATTATCACCCTTTCATTGTGCTACCTTTAGGAAGCAATGAGCAAGGCACTTCATTGGGAAATACTTGATGCAACTTCCAACACAAAACTCCTCTCCAGGCTAAAAAGAAAACAATTAATTTTGCTGGCTGTAGCTTCTGGGTATGTTCCAAACATAGAATCTCCTCATAGTCAGAACCGGCTTGGGACTCCTGGGAGACTCTGTGTTCAGTTTGGTTTGGATGGCAACACGTAATGTTAATCCAGTGTCTTAATTCACACCAAAGTGCCTGACAATATGTTTGAAGAAATATAGGAGTAACAGGTTGTAGGCATGGAGCTTTTTTTGGCAGAAAATGCCTTTTCTCCCTTTCTCCCCCACTCTGTAATTTCAGTTGTGGAACTGAATTAATCTTGAACTCCTGAGGCCCAGAAACAGTTGAGGAAAGGCCCGTACCCTGTGCCTTTACTCTCATCCCCACCAGCCCACCAGCGTTTCCACATGCAGTGGGGTAGCTACAGATGGTATGGTTGTGCTGGTGAACAAAAGCTACATTCCTGGTCATAGACTTCTCGTTTGTTGCATAATTTTAATTGTCAATTCCCCTTGTAGAGCTCCATGACCTCTCCTGGAGTCCCACTTACTGTTTAGTATTTTGTACCTGGAACCTGCATATTATCCTATGCTAGCTGTGCTCCTCCAAAGATTTGAAAGGGGTAGTTATCTAGGAGTTCAAATTGTTTTCCACTTGCCCATGGTGTCTTTGACTGAATGACATATGCTGAAGCTTGTTTCCTGACTTATATACAAGATGTTCTTATGGACTGGATGAATCAGGCACGTTGACTTGTGCTTCTCTACTTCAGTGTGTCATGATTTTACAATGGCCTTTTCTCCCACCAAATGTTTGTGGCTGCTGTGCTTGCTTTTAGTGGTCACTTCTGTTTTGAATAAAGGTCATCTTTGAAAATAAGCGTACTTTTGAACGCTATCCTTAAAGCAGTGAAGTAGTCAAATGTTAGGAATATGTGCAAGCTAATTTTGAGGCTTCGTTTCTTCTACTGGTGTCCACTGACTGTCTCACAGTGTAATGTGCCATTTGTTTCCATCTAGTGTTAAATTTTTCATTGCTGCGTGTGAATTACACAGCTTTAAAAGAACAATCTTCAGAAGAGGATATTGTAAAGGCTGCATGTAACACAAATATCTGATTGGTCCTTCAGCAAAAACTGAGTGCTGCTGCGCCAAAGAGGTTTTTCTGCTGAGATTCCACCAAGGACATAATGTAGCAACCTCAGTGTTTCACAGAAAATTTAACCAAAGGATCTTCTACTCTGCCATTACTGTCAAGTTATTGCCACTTTTTCTGCCTAAATTGCACCTACTGGTGGTCATGATTTCTCATACTCAATATGAGTAGTTTCCCATAAAAGTCCTTGTTGAAATTATTTGTGAACATTTATCTTCTCTGTGAAAAACTGAAAGATACTTACTAGTGAATGGCTTTTGCATGCTTTTTTAATACAAGTTGGATTATTTTATTGCTGTTCTGTTGTTCTGGCTGTTTTAAATCTCCATTTATGCATAGGTTTTAAGGCACTGAATATGTTTTTACTCTTTGATATGTGAATGTGCCTAATACCATAAGGCTAGGACTGGGTGATGATAACAAATAATAATGAAAAGGAAGAGAATTTTGCAGTAGTTTATATTGCTTTTTTGTTGTTGTTCTAAAAGCAGACTGAGATCTGGTGTTAAATTCTACACTGAAATTTGAAGAGTTAGCTGTAAATCTAAGGGAATCTAATGTGCGAGTAAAGTAAATTTATGACTTCCTTCTTTTGGCACACACCCTGCATCACTAAAGACTTCCTTAGATGACAAAATAAGTTAAAAATACAACTGGTTAAACTTGTCATGACTTAGTAATTTTCATCCCATTAGCAAACACAGCTTCTCATTTGGCAAGATTGGCTGTAAGGGAAGTGTTATTAATGTCACTTCAGTGAGAAGAAAAGAGTGTAAAAATATAAATTAGTAACAAAGAGGGTGAGTAAGTTAAAACAGAATATGTCTTACATAAATTTATACCTTCTTTCACATATTTTTTTACCTGTTACGATATAGAAAGCACCAAGTGAAACATATCGTTAGCCATGAAAAAGTGGTTTTGGTGAAACTGAAGTATATAGGGACAACAGCCTGATGGAAAGGCTTTAAAATCCCCTTTGTGTAAGCGACTAAGCTCTATCACCTGTACCTGGGTCATGGCAACCCCTGATACAAATACAGGCTATGGGATGAAGGGATTGAGAAGGACTTGAGGGTCCTGGTGGATGAAAGATCGGACATGAGCCAGCAATGTGCACTTGTAATCCAGAAGGCCAATCATATCTTAGGCCGCATCAAAAGGATTGTGGCCAGCAGGTCAAGGGAGGTGATTCTGCCCCTCTGCTCTGGTGAGACCCCACCTGGAGTCCTGCAGGAGCCCTCAGCACAGGAAAGACATGGACCTGTTGGAGAGGGGCCAGAGGAGGCCACAGAAATGATGAGAGGGCTGGAACAGCTCTGCTCTGAGGACAGGCTGAGAGAGTTGGGCTTGGTCAGTCTGGAGAACATTTTGGGGAGACCTTATTGCAGCCTTTCAGTACTTAATAGGGGCCTATAAGAAAGATGAGGATAGACTTTTTAGCAGGGCCTGTTGCAATGAGAGAAGAGATAATGGTTTTAAAGTAAAATTTAGGCTAGATATAAGGAAGACTTTTTTTACAATGAGAGTGATGGAACAGGTTGCCCAGAGATGTGGTTGATGCTCTTCAAGCTCTGCTCTTTCATATACAAAGTGTATGAGACCAGAGTGAAAAATTGTGAAGCAGAACCTTTTTTGTTATTGTTTTCTCATAAAGATTTTCTTTATTCAGAGAAAACAGGTGGTTTCATGGAACTGTAATAGCTACAAATGTCTCCTTTTAAATCATTGAGCAGATCACTGAGTGGTTCTAAATCATTGTTTTGGTTATATGCTGCCAGGGAAAACTATTGCTTTATGCCCTAGTGAAGTACACAAGCCTGACAAATTCACATTGTAACACACACAATTTTGTATGAAAAATATTACTCATGTGAAAGTGAGTGTGTCCAGTTCCCAGTTGTGGTCTGTGACCACCCCACCCCAGAAGAAGCTTGCCCAGGAAAGGCTGCTGGTTTGCCTGCATGCAGTGAGCTCTGCAGTTCATGATGAAGAGGAGGTTTGAGCCCACCAGCTGCGACTGGCAACCCATGAGCTCCCTGTGCCTTGGAGATGTTAGTGGGGGCCCTGGCACACATGAGATTTGAACCCATCCACTGCTTGACTGCAGGAAGGGAGCTGGAGGAGGCGGTTTCCATTTTCTTGTGTTACCCATGTGATCGTTTCCATAAAAGCTGCCCCTCACAAATTGCAGCAGAAAAAATCATGACCCGGCTTTGAGAGGATGAGCCCTGGAGCACAGCCAGGTTTGGGGAGCCCAGTTCACACTCTGTGCTGAGGCAACACAAACACTGCAACCCTGGCAAAAGAAATCAATGGCAGAAACTATCCAGGCTTCAGCAAGGGGTGAGGATCTTGCCTGGAGACCAGAGCAGACTTTACTCACATGAGACAGCATTTTCAAAGCCTTTTCTGAACCCACTAAATATTTCTGGCATGGGAGAATGAGTGAGTGTTTAAGTTGGTTGGGAAAGTGCTCCCACCTCTGGTATTTCCATTCCTGCTAAATGCACCAGGTCAGGTTGTGCTGCCTGTATCTCTGCTTGACTGATACGTATTAAGCCAATTGTGGCAAAATACATCCCTGAAATGGAGATACTGCATTAAACTGTGCTGTGACACCATAGCCACTGCAAGCAATAAATACTATCCAAAGGGTTGGTTTTTATTTGTCCCTTTCAAGAACTTGGACAAATGCCAGGACTTATTTTTAAACTTTATATAAGCCACTTAAGTATTTGTGATGGCTCACTTTTCTGGCCTTACTATTTTGGGAACAGTCTTAATTTTGCCCTACTTTGTTTCTGTTGGTCATTTTTGACATTTGTTCTCTCTCTCCCCCCACCCCGTTTTGTAACAAAACGATCTAATGTCCTGTGTTGACTGAAGGCTAGTGGGTTCAACATAAGGTTGCTTGTGTCAGGGAACAAGCAGATTTACACGGTTTCTGCTGTGTCCCCCTCCTACTTCCCAAGAAAGCTATTATTAAAAAATCTAATAAGCTGTATGTATCTTTTGGTGTTAACTCTGCTTTTTTTATCTTGAAAGGAGTACTCCTGAGCGCAGCTGTGGAGAGCTGCATGGTGGGCAGCCAGTTTAACACTTAATTCTTTTCTGTTATTACTATTCATCTCCTGCTATAAGCATTCTCATTATGCCTGTCCCTAATTCTTTGATGCAGCCATTCTTATACTGTCAGCTTGAAAATGTTCCAAAGGCAATAAAGGTAAAATGCTGCTTAAGAAGGTTCTACAGATCTTGTTCAGTTGCTTTTCTGACTATCAGTGCTGTTGTGGGAGTCACTGCTCCCACCTACGCCGGAGGCAGAGAAGCTGCCATGATTCCTCATTGACTTCATTGCACAAAGTCAATGAGATTATTGAAGTACAGTAACACATCTGCCTCTCATGATGATACCTCCTAGGAGCTATTTGTCTCTTTAGTGACTGTGTCAGTCCAGCTATTGGGATCAGGGACAGCCTTTGGTACAGACCTTTGTGTAAGCAGCAGCAGTGGTCATGGCTATAAACAAACAGGGAGACAGTCACTATGATGGATGAGGAACTTGTAAGATCTGGATGTTCGAGGGGTTGTTTTCTTAAAATAGTGTAATGGTTTAACCCCAGCTGGCAGCAAAGCACCATGCAGCCACTCGCTTGCTCCCCATGGTGGGATAGGGAAAGAGAATTGAAGGGATAAAAGTAAGAAAACTCATGGATTGAGATAAAGACAGTTTAATAAGTAAAGCAAAAGTTGTATGTGTGCAAGCAAGCAAAGCAAAACAAGGGGTTCATTCACTACTTCCCATCAGCAGGCAGGTGTTCAGCCACCCCACGAAAGCTGGGCTCCAGTGTGTGTAATGGTTACTTGGGAAGGCAAACTCCATCACTCCAAATGCCCCCTATCTTCTTCCCCCAGCTTTATATACTGAGCGTGATATATGATATGGAATATCCCTTTGGTCAGTTGGGGTCAGTTGTCCTGGCTCTGCCCTCTCCCAGCTTCTTGTGCATCCCCTGCATCCTCACTGAGAAGTCCTTGAATTGGGGTAAACACTGCTTGGCAATAACCAAAACATCAGTTTATTATCAACATTCTTCTCATACTAAATCCAAGACATGGCTCTATACTAGCTACTAGGAAGAAAATTAACGCTGTCCCAGCTGAAACCAGGACAAATAGACATCCCCAAAATAATCCAAAGGAGTATATAAGCTGTCTAAATCTTTTAAGAAAGGTCAGAAATTATTAGTAAGTTAGTAAGAAAGGAAAAAACTCCAAAATTTAAAAAGGCTTATGTAGAGCTTTGTATCTGTGTTTTATGTTTGATATAGCTGCTGGTCGCTGAGAAAAAGGAAATGAAATAAGTAGTTATGAAGAAGAAACAAATATCATTAGTGATCTGTATATTAGATCTATAGATCACATATACTTTTAATGTCAATATTCAAGGACTATTTAAATTAATTTAGGAGATAATGTGTTTCTAATTGTTATACTTATCTCTTCTTCTTCAGCTTTATTTTTTTTTCCCCAGATCCACTGTGTGTAGGCTTGGAGAACTTCTTAGAGACCTGTGTTACATGTGAGACAGGGAAATCTGGTCAACCAGATAAATGCTTATGCTTTGTGATGTATTTTGCAAAGGACTTGTTACAAAATATAATAGATTGATACTCGGGAATCTTCTTCACAGCAAAACGAATGTTGTTTAGCATGTTGGTTTTCTTACTACTAAATCCTTTCTCATTCTGCTGAGCACATTCCTTCAGTACCAGTCTGGATGATAGGTGTAGGCCATGAGACAAGCATTCTGTAGCAGTTTACCTTGCCAGTAGCTCAGCATCATCCAAAAAGAGCTTGATTTATGATCCCTGGAGAGCATGGCATGTATATTAGCTTGGATTGCCAAGGAGCGTGCTGCCAAACTTGCACTCCGCCTAGGATTTCATTGGTCTGTGCTGGACCTACAGCTGGCTCTAGACTTTTGGCAGGGGAATTTAGTGTACCTCTGTTACAAACCCCTGCTTCTCTTTTAGAACCTTTTTGTCAGCTGACAAGTGTCGAAACTGTGCATCTATACTTACAGGTTGCAGTGTTTCAGATGAATCTGCTAATGGATATTTATTTGGTAATAACATAGTTAAGGAGATGCATGATTAGGTTTTGCCCATTTGTGTACCACTTGCAATTTTGAACAAATGGAGTATTCTTATTCAGTTTTGTCATCACTGTTTGATGTGTCTTCCACCTTCAGAAAAGCTTTTCCTTTTGAGGTGTTGCAAATAGTTATTTTTGTGGATTCATACAACTGAATCTGGGTATGAAAGACAGGACTACATTAAGCTGTGGGATGAAAATTATTACCTTATGTATACGGTAAACACAGATGATGGAAATCTTGACCCACAAGATTACTTCACTAGACAGATGGATTGAACTAACTAAAAATATGCAAGTTTATTGCATTCCCTTAGGAAAGGCCTTTGGGTCATAAAGTGTCTGTACAAACAAATCTTTATTTTTACTTTACTGTTATTACCACTAACTTACTAATATTTCGACTGATGTTTATACCTTTTTAGTATGAATTTTCAACTCATCCCTTATTTTATGCAGACCATACATTTCTGATTAGTGAGCTGGAATAAACTCCATTCATTTGCATAACTAAGCCTTCTACTCTTCCCCTTTTCTCTTATTTTGGAGCAGTCTTGTTCATACAAAGGGAGAGGGAGCGATACTGATTTTAATGTTAATTATATTTACATAAACCCCTCCTAATAAAAATTTGTTTGAAAAAGAAAGCCTGTTTAGAAGGAATTTTAAAAGACATAGTCTCTAGGAAAAGAAAAACACTCAGGGCATGTTATAGGAGCATCTAAAAATTCCTAACAAGACGTGAACTTTTACTATGCTAGTCATGAAAACAAGCACATATAGGAACAGTGTTTTGCCCTTTGAATAGAACAGTCTGTTAGGGCTGCTCTTACCCTCTTTGCTCAAGAATTGCAGCTGGGTAATCCAAGGAAGGAGAAATCACTGAAGGGAATGAGGTGGCTGCAGCTCTTGCATGCAGGGTGTTATGTTCCATATTTATCTTGTGTAGATCCCTTTCAGGCCTGGGTTTTATGAATCCAATTGCAAGGGGTAAAGGGATAAATATCCATGATTTTTACTAGCTAGTGATTGGGGGACTGTGGTGCTAAGCCATACTGCCTAGAACTATTTACCACCACATGCAAAATCAATGCACAGCGCCCTTTCCTATGGAGTCAGTGATGAGCAAGAAGGTGAATGTGGTGCTGGGAGTCCACACTGCCCTTCAGCAAGACGGTAGCTGTGGAGTTTACCACACGGCCTGTTGTAGCTAGATAATACACATGGATTAATTTTGTTTAATTAGTTAAGTCCTTACCTACAGCTGACTGAAACATTGTTACCTTCTGTGTGTTTTTATTTGTGACTTAAAACATCCATACACTTTTTTTTTTTAAAGTGGCATTCACAAATTCACAAATGGATTTTTTTCAGTTGCCAGTGTTTTTGTTGAAACACTGAAAAAAGGTGCTGTTTCCCTTTTTTTGCATACAAGAAAGTGTTTTGTTTTTTTTTTTTCTCCATGTAATCTCTTCCGCAAATAGTGCAAAGGGACTAAGCTATGATGCTAACCATATTTCATTCCAGTTAAGTCACTGAAGCTTTTTATCTCATAGTACTTTAGGCCCCCTGGAAGAAATAAAAGATGCTATTGCAGGGGAAGGTAGCATGAGCTAAGATATTTTTGAGGGGTTTGTCTGGAACAAGATACCAACAGTGGCTGTCTGAGAGAAAAAGTGATAGTAGCACTGGTGTAAATGAGGCTGATGTGCATGACTAAGTGATAGTCATCTCATCACACTTCCCATGTCTGCTGCTCTTTACCTTTGGTTGTCTTTACAACAAATGGAAAAAAAATAAGCATCTTTAGGGCACAATTCACTTTGCCCACTCTACATGTGTGTTTTAGGGTGAAACAAGCCAGACTCAATTGACTAGGTCTTCACTGGCTCACAAGAAAGCCAAGGGCAACTTGTTGGAGGTAGACATGTGTATTCCAGATGTCTGCATTTAGCCAAATAAATCCCACCCAATCCAGTCCAATGTTGTCTGACATTATTTGCAAGTTAAGAAGGAAAAATACTGAGCTGGTAAAGATGTACTGATCTGTTTCCAGTATTCTATTTATTAGGTGAATCAGATGGAATTTTAGCCAAAGGACTGGAATAGAGAAGTGGTACAGTCAAAAACCCACCTTCTACCCTCACCCTCCCCGCACCCCCAGTCAAATAATGAGAAAAAAAAAAATCAGGCTTTTCAGCTATAAATCTGAACACAACATGGGACAAACAAGGCCTAGTTGAGTGAAAAGAAATGAAAGCGAGCAGAGGATAACAGCTGTCCTGTGTTCCTGTCTTTTCTGTCTGCTGGTTATGGGGTGAAAGATTTGGATATATAAAAAACTCCTATATCCTACGAATTTTCTTTGGCTTTACTGAAATGTGATGTGATGGCTACCCATAATCAGCAAATTTGTATTCCCGTGTTTCAGCTGGGTATCCCACCTTGCTTTTAAAGAGGTAACCAGCACGTGTGGGAGCTCATCATAGCCTTTCTATTGGTAGTTGTAGTAGTAGCTGGATCAGAGCTCCAGCGAACAACTCAACAGCTGTGAAAGACATTAGCTAAATGGTTTTAAATAGTTTATATTACTCTCACTGAAGAGCTTAATGGTAGAATTGTTATGGTCTACTTTTTTGTGTTTGAAACGCCTGTAAAGTTACCTTGTGTTTGAAGCCAGTCATATTTTACACCTCATCTTTTGAAAATTGAGTGGGCATAAGGGTAAAATCTGCTTTGCTGGAAATGAGATGTACATGAAATGAATAGTACAGCTCTCTTGCAATTTTTGTCATCACCTAGGAGTTTGGAGAACAGATTGTGGAGTGCAGAAGGCAGATGGTGTGGTGTGGGAACGTTAGTGCAAAGGGCTAGCTGAGGTTTGTGTTCGGACTCTGCCAGGATCAAGTGTCACCAGCTTTTTCTTCTTAGCAACGTCCACAGCTGTCTTAAACACTAATGCAAGCAAACCTGTAGGAGTGCAGGCACAATCAATTCAGGCATTACTTCTGCTCAAAGCATTCAGAGGTGCTTCCAGCTTGGTATGGAGAGGAACACATTTCTTTTATTCTGCTGTGAAAGCCCTTTTCCGTCCCAGATTGGAATAAAACCTTTTGTGTGTGTTATGTTGTTGGGTTTTTTTTATGTGTATGCAATTTAAAGCTTAACCAAGAGGTGAAAACATGCACAAGGTGTTTGGGATTTCAATAATTGATATAAAATGTGGCTTTGAGAGCTAATGAATGGATTTATTCTTGTGTCTCCATTACTGAGTGGTTAGCTGCGTCTCCAGGAAGTTGCATTACACTCTCTTGGCCCTTCAAAATAGGTGTTGATGAAACATCTGTTGTCATATTCCAGTGTTAAACATTAGAGTTGAGATTTTGTGTCAAGATTTTGCTGACTCACTTGCTTCATAGGATTTACTACTGAGATCTTTCAGATCTCTGTTGCCAGTTACGAGAAAATAGGGGAAACAGCTAAAACATGTGAATAAGCATTATTAAGTAAAGCCATAAGAAAATTAATTTTTTTTTCCCCTTGTTTTGATTTTTTTCAAAGCTCTGGTTGTATCTCATAGTTTTATGTTTACGGCCTGATAATTGACTAGATTCATGACAAATCGCAAACCCCACAGAATCCATCCCTGAACAGTTTACCATCTAATTTTAGGTCTGCTGTTAGAAAGAAAGAGATTGGAACAGAGAGCAGCATTGACTCCCTGGCAGACTGAACTCTTAACTAGTTTCAGAGAGAGGTTCCTGGAGCGGTAGAAACAGTGATACGACCTTTATTTACTATAGTAGGAAATAACTATCTGTACAAAAGCAGGTAGTAAGGGCTTGGAGGGTGCATGGCTGACCTGTTGTGTAGATTAAAATAAATAAACATTTCAATGAAAAATATTAGTTACTTTTAGAAAATTTAACAGTCAGCCGGTTTGGTAGGTTTTTTTTGTTTTGTTGTTGGGTGGTTTTGTTTTTGTTTTTGTTGCCTTTTTTTTTTTTCATGGAAATTGTCAATTTTCCTTGGAAAGTAAACATTTTTGCACAACATCCACTGTTTTTCCCTGGAAGGTTTTTACTTACCCTCTTGTTGAAACTTTGTTACCTCTTTTCTTGAGCTGAAATGAGTAACTATTGAAACATCTATGTGAGACTGAAGCAATATTGGTAGTACGCGAGAAAGCAAAGGAACATATGGGCCTTGTCTCTTAAAAGCTGCTGTGTTGTGATTGATCCAAAGTGTACTGAAGTCAGCTGAAAGAGTTATGCTAATCTGAAAGGGCTTTTGCTGGGTACTGTGACAAAGTGGTGGTACTCGGTGGTGGAGAGAGAAGGTGTTATGGACAGGAATGAGAAATCATTGCCTTTCTGTTCTAAACAATTTTTTTTGCTGAGAAATTACATTTCTGCTGCAACAGATGTACTTCAGTCTCCTTCTCAAGTTTTATTGTTCCATAAATGAAGGGCTGGCTTGCCTTTGCCATGGCAAGAGGAAGGAATAGAGCTGGAGGAGCGGCCTGGAAAGGAGTTGTTCTTGCTTTCAGTGGGTGAACAAAATAACAAATAAGCTGCAGCAGTGACTTCTGGTGCAGGCAAGTATGTTTCTGCAACCATGACTACCATCCCATTTGCCCTGGTCCAAACTGCAGAGCTGCAACAGCCTGGATTTCAGGCTATCAACAGTATAAGGAGGGACCAATCTGCTGCCTTAGTGGTTACCAGTCTGACAGTGATGACACCATCTCTGAGGACCCAGGCACTTGCAGCGTTGCACAGCTCATGTGCACTCTCAAGCTCCTCTTCCCTTCCCAGGGGAGAGCATCATCTACCTGTAGGGCCCCTGGCGCAGGGGTAGCACAGTGCCTGTGGGTCATGGACCTGGCATTTCCATCACTGGGGAGCAGATGTGAAAATGCCTCCTGGGAAGGTTAACTTCGCTTTGGCTGACTTCAGTCTGTCATGTTTGCTTAACTTCCTAAATGCACAGTAAGGAAGTTGTTAAAACATGCTCTTCGTTTCTTTCCTTCCCAACAATGTTCATCTTAAAAGCTTTAGAGGTCCAGAGAGGCAGAGACCGAATTCCTCTCATTCTGTGCCAGCTCTGCTCAAGGCCAGGCTGCTGTGATAAAAATGAGTAACTCATAGAATGTCCTGAGTTGGAAGGGATACACAAGGATCATCGAGTCTGCCAGTCAAACACTGCTTTCAATGGAAGATGGTGGCACTTTTTATTTTTATTTCTGTAACCCTTAAAACTTTCTCCATGTGTTTCCTGCCTTAAATGATCAGTGAGTTTCAAAGGAAACAAGTGGACAGAGAAGGAACGTGTCAGCAGTCAAGAAAAGTCAAGCAGTTTTCCTGCTAGCAAAAGGACATTTCGATTTACAGGGCCTCCTCTGCAGGGATTAGGTAGCAGTGACTGAGGATGAAGTGGAGCTGGTAAGGGAACATGCCCATTCCTCTCAGTAGCAGTTTGTGTTTAAGCAAAGCGTTCTCTGTGTTTATATCGCCACCATTGCGCATGTGACATATCTAATTTGCCACCTCATGAATGGAAAAGTTAATCACAGTAATGTGGTTTATTTTTAGTTAGTCCACAAAAAAGTAAAACAGAGAGGCAGAGTTGGCCTCACAGCCTGCTGGATTAAAAAGTCTAAATTTGTGTGTAGCGCAAAAACTTTCAGAGTTTATTTTCACTCTGTTTCCTTTCTATAGTAAACACTGCTGCTTTTAATGTAAGAGCAATTCCTTCTCCTTTCTTAGCTCTGAAACAATATTTGAGCTTTTACTTTTAGTGATCTCTGCTTCATTTTAACTTACCGGCATGATTAGGATGTAGGGTCTTGATCCCTGGCTACACTGCAAAGAGGAGAGTCATTTGTTAAGGGACCCTCGCTACTTGGTCTTGGGATGCTGTTCTTGTAACACACTTCACAAAGGAGAGTTATTTCGGGTCATAGTGATTATTTCCTCTAAACGTGGAAAAAATACTTGTGCTTACTGGTGAGATTGAACTTCAGATCAACACGTCAGTGTCAGTAAACTCGAAGCTTTCTGAATTACACGTCATAATTTAAACTTCACCTTAGAACAACTGATTTTGCGTTCCTACTGATAAGTGTATCTTCACTGCATCCTTGCTGACATTGGCTTCTGTCTGGAGGTGAGGGAAACTGAGACTCGGAGGTCTTTTTGCTCTGCCTGCTTGCCATGTAGCCGGCTGGTGCAGCACTAGCTCAGAGGAATGAAGGTAATACCAGGCTGAGTCAGATACCAGTGCCTTCTGACAAAGCAGAGAGCTAGCTGTTATCTCCTGGTTCCTGCCTGTAGGACGTTTGCCTGCTGCCTGTGAGGATGGCTCTTTGTTCCCAGTGTGTGCCAAGAAGACCTGCAAGAACTACCACTTCTTGTAAGTATTTCCATAGTGTCCAGGAGATGCCAGACCTGCATGTGGAGAAGTGGGGAGAAGCATTTCAGTGTGTTAGAGATGCTTCTGTGGGAGTTGGGTCCTAAGCTCATTCCCCTCCTGCCTCTGGGCTTTGGCCTTCTTCAGGGGTCTCAAATCACACCTTGAAGAAGGCTTTCTTCCCCTCTGTGTCAGAATAAGATGGAATAGAATAGTTTATGGGCCATGGCATGTTGCCGTATGAATGAATGGTGGGTTTTAACAGTTTCCTTAGGAAATGAAAAAATAAATAGTGGGAACTTCACTTAAAAAAAAAAATGAACAAACAATCAAAAAACAAACAAACAAACAAAACTAAATAAAGCTCCATAAACCAGGCATAGCAAATAACACTGTTGCAGAAGGCTGCCTTGGGGCTGTTGAGTATGACTTTGTAGAGGAGAAGGGATGGTGCTGAAGATGCTGCCCATGCCTGTGCTCTTCTCCAAGATCTTTTCTAGGGCCACTCCCTTACTCATCCTTGGCCCCCTGGGGCAGCCTGGCCACCCTGGTTCGCTGCGACATGGTGCTATGCACTCGCCAGTTCAGTGGCTGCCCTACAGACCAGTGCCACTGCTCACCCAAGTGCATCTTGCCTATGCAATGGGTAGTTCTTGTCAACCCAGTCATCATAGAGTGTGGCCACTGTAGCATGTCCCAGGGTGTTGCCAGAGGGCTTGGGCAGCTGTGGCTCACTCACCTTTTTCATTCCTCCTCTACTTCCAGTCTGGGGGCATCCCACTGCCATGAGGCCTGGGATTCACATGCTACTGTGTAAACTCATAGGAAGGCTGGGAGATATGAGCTGGTGATAGTGGGCTCAGTGGGGCAGGTTTCCACAGGCAATCAAGACCTGTGTGTGTGAGAAGTGGTGATGAGAAAGCACAGTCATCCATTTCTAGGACAGCACTTGTAGGAAGGGAAGCTTGCAGAGCAGTGTCTGAGTGATAGTCAAGAAAACCCAAACCACTCCCCAAAAACACGTAATAATCCAAGCATTCTAGTTTAGGATTAAAACGTGACAGGGAATTTGTTAATTTAAACAAATTACCTTCATGCACTGGAGTGATAGTGCTATGATGTGGTTTATTAAAATGATGTGAGCCCTGCTCTTTGCTGCTTTTGCATGTAACCCTGCTGAAGGGAGCGTAGCTGTACACGCGAGGAAGGTGAGGAAACCTCCACCCATGGCACCTAACCAAGGAGTTCATGTTTTTGTGTAAAGATTTATAGCTATGTAATAAACATTCCTCTGGATTAGCATGATGATATTTTAGGTATCAGAATTGCATCAATCAGTGGGTGAAGGAAATCTTGACAGGGTAGCAAATGAAGAGAGAAAATCTCATGCCTGCAGCTGTAGCACTCACAGTCACTTGGCTTCACGTTTAGTGGAACCTGTGGCATAAGGCAGCTTGTAAAAGGAAAAATTGTCCCTGAAGGTGTCTGATGGGAGAACTACTATTTCCCTGGCTGCTGAGGGGAAGAAAACAGGCTGCTTTCATAATTGTTCCTAAAGCAGTGTGCTGGGTCGCATTGCCTGTACCCAGCTAACTTCTACTTACCAGTATCAACTGCGATATGAAAAAGATGTTGTAGGGAGTCTGGCCTTTCTAAGATGCCCAAATATACTGTATGAGGTTGTATATTAACTCTTGTGTGGCAGGAGAGAGGCTCTCTGTTTGAGGTCTTTACATCTGTTAGATGCTACTCTCCTTGCCCCAGGCTTCATCTTCCTCTGCTTTCTGTTGCAGGTCTGTCTGTCTTTGCTGCTTTCTCACAGCCCTTCATTTTGTTCCCTTTTCTCTCCGTGACAGCCAGAGCGGATCTGAGCTTTGATGTTTTTATGACCTTACTGCTTTCACATAGTATGTGGCTGCTGGGTTTGATCTGTCACCAGTCCTCCTAGACAGCAACTTAGTGTCGTGTTGAATGACCAAACTTGCACTCAGTCCAATGATTTCCCTCCCATTCATTAACCATTTTATGTCACCAGGTCTAATATTGGAGAATGATGGTTTTGTGCCGCATTATTTGCGAACACAGGACTGATGGTATTATGTAACAAAAATGTCAGTGTGATTAGAGTAACTTTTTCTTATGTCTAATCTTTGCTTTACTTGGCTTTCATGTCATGCAATAACACACATAAAAACATGTGAAGTAGTCTTGCACTCATAGATTTAACTTGCAGGTCAACTCAGGAGACTTTACAAATTATTTCAACTCCTGTATATTGTTTTCCACGTGATCAGGTCAAACTTCAGTGAGTCCATTTATACTGTGCTGTAATTTTTTTTATGTGCTAGTTGTACCATGTGGATTAATACTTTCAGTATTTTTCACATCTATAACTCAGTGGTCATCTGTAAGTGAAACAGTTATTATCATTTATATTTCTGCCAAAGTGTTGATTGTATGCGTATGCAGGTAATAACAAAGAAGAGTTCAGAGCACTCCCTTTTCTAGAGACCATTTTGACCTTAATTTTCTTCCTGTGTTCCAAAAAAAGCTCTTTATGTTTTCTGTGCTGTTGAGTGTGCTCTCTGGGGAGCTCACCTATTCACTGTCTTATTTTTGAGATTTGGAGTAAAAGGCTTCAGAGGTGTAGATTGTGTGGATAGAAATGTAGCAGTGGTGTATGCCCAGTGTTAGTGTAGTTTTGATCAGAAACAGCACAGGTGATGTGTCTGAAACCATTTCTGAAAATAGTGTTTCATTCCTTAGCTTATAATGTCTGTTCATCAAGCAAATTAATTTTGTCTTTACAGGAATGTGAGCTTTAGGATATATGGAACTGTGGAGTTTGTGGGTTGTGTTTAGTTTTTGTTTCGTTTTGTATTTTTCCCTACCAAATAAGAAATACGGTGAAAAGAAAAGCTCTTCAGAACACTAAATAACTCCTGCTTGTATCTCAAAGTGTGGTGGGGAAAACAGACCTCTGGATGAAATACTCTAATGCATTGCTTCATCCGATCCAAAGAAGCTGAACTTACTTTTCATAAATCTTTCATTATGTTGGGCTGTAGTGGATGTTCACTGTAGTTTTTTGAGTCCTGAGTCAGTATATTCATACTCAGTAGCCATGCTGTTGTATGGATTTATTTTTACTAGGGTTTCCAGTGCTTTCCTTGACTGATGTGATCTACAGACCTAAAAATGAATCCTTCTGTGGCAGAGACTGTGAGGCTAAGGGTTATTGGGAAGTACATAAGCTTTCCTATATATAAAAAATACCAAGTAGCACAGGAAACTTTGTAAGAATTATATGAAATTAGGTCTGAACTAAAACTTTTGCTAGAATGGTCATTTGAGGCAGGACTACCTTCTCTCTGTTTCAGAGCGAGACCCATAATCTGCTATTCACTGGTGAAGCTTTGGCCAGCTCTGCAGCTAGAAGACCATATTAGCCAGTTTCTAGAATAAAAATGGGGACTCAAGGAGAGATTAATTACAAAGAGCAGAGGAAACTGGTTCATATTAGTTAAAAGCATCTGTGCTTTTCATGTTGAATAGAAACTGCGCATTTAATTCAAGTGCTTTTTTTCAGGTTACTGCCTTACACGCTGTAGGAGATGGGTCTGCGTGAACCGCCCATAGCGCTACCCACCTCTTTCTCTTCAATGGTACCCAACAATATAAATTAAATTATTTCTCTAAAGTGGCTATTGCCCTAGGTTTATCAAAATTAGATTTAATGTTCCCCAACTATCTTTTCAATTTTCTATATGTTTCTGAATTTCATTGAGGCCTCTTCTAGTTTTGGCTAAACTCAATAACTTGGCATCACTTGCCAATTCAGTGCTTGCTTATTTTTCCTGATCATTTGAAATTGCATTAAACAGTGGTCCTCACTCTTTGAATGGCAGACTGCACTCTTAACCTCTTGCTATGCCTCTTATATTAATGGTTTAACATGATAAGAATTCTGACATGAATCATCCAAGGAAGGAGAATGTTCATGTGGAAAGGCAATGCCTGAAGCATGGACCTGAGGATCATAGAAATAAAAGCTTTTAGAAACGGCATCACATCATTGGCAGTTTGCCCTCATTAACCTGCCCCTCCCCCTCCCAGTGAGCTAATAAAGAAGCAAGAGATGCAGGTAAAGGTTTAAGATTTAAGATTTTTTTTTTTCTTTTTTACAAAGAAGTTATGTTCTTAAAAGGAAATTGTGAAATAATAGCCTTTTTTTTTTTTTTCCCTCTCAAACATATTCCATGCTTTGTAAATGAGTTTGGAAGCACTGAAATATCATCATTGAACACATAAAGATAGGAAACATCTGCTCATTTCCATGCTTGGTGTGAATTGTCTGGTCTGAATCTTTGCCTTTTGTCCCTCAGTGTAAAACATCCCAAAGTGTTCAGTGGTCCCTCCATGGGCCCCTCATGACACAGACAGTAACTTTCCAAGCATCCCCTGTTTGACAAACGCAATACTAAACATATCTGGGTAGTTACCACCTCCCGCAAAGAAATACTGGTGTTTGATCTCCAAGCCACACATCCCCACCATTTGAGCTGAAGAGATCCCTCTATTAGCTGCTACTACTAGCAGTCACCATCTCCTTTGTGAACCAGCCAGCAGCTAGCCAGTGTATGACAAGCACTTCTGACCACCCAGTTTGTTGTTTAAATAATCCAGAGAGTTTAAAAAAAACCAAAAACCAGGCCCTTGTACCACCACCACCAAACTTGGCATGGCCTAGAGAGCTTTGTCTGGAGCTGTCGTTGTTTCCCTAAGAGGAAATACTATTGTACATTTAAAGTCCTGGGCTGGGAGTTCAGAAATCTGAGTTGAATTCTCAGATGATAAGCAGTAATCTGGTGTGAAGCTGGGGAGGCCTGTGCCATGGGCTTTTTGCACTTTGAGGATAGTCGCTAACTTGCTTGCAGTTCCTATGGTGATAATTTGTTTTATGTATTTGTGTATTACTGGAACACTAATTCTCTGAATCCAGCTCAGAATTCAGTGTGGTTCTTCCAGAAAAATTAATTAGCGTGTTTGGCTCTCCTCTTTCTCTCCTCTTTCTCTCCTCTTTCTCTCCTCTTTCTCTCCTCTTTCTCTCCTCTTTCTCTCCTCTTTCTCTCCTCTTTTCTTTTCTCCTTTGCATTCTCTTTCCTCTCCCTTTGGGTGTTTTGGCAAAGGCAGACATTACCAAATCTCACTGCCATACGCCGTGGCATGGAGAGCTTGAGTGAAAGTGTGCAGACTGGTTACTCATGATTGCCAACAGTGTTGTAAGAGACGGAGCACTCCAGGGTCAGGGGCCAAGGCAATAGATCACGCAGATGCTTTTAACTTGAAGGCATTGATTGTTTGCTTTAAAATTCTTCTAATCTTCCACGCGTATTGTGTGTGTGCATATCTGCCAGCTGGGTTACATCAGCTTCATTCTCTAAATACATTTTTTTAACAATACTTTCAATCACGTTCTCTTTTTGGGACCTTCTGTTGGGCTGTTCCACCCAAATCTATTTTTAGTGCTTCGTGTAGTCATAGCTTAAACCGTGTACACCCTGTTGCAAATATCTGTTGATGTTTTTCAGCAAAAGCAGAATAAGCTTTTATTTGGCTTGCTGATAGCAAAGAAGTGCACAGAAGATCTCAAGCTATAGCACCTCCAGCAGTGACCTTGCCAGATCTCCTAAGAAAAACAAAGCCTAGAAAGCTGGGAAACCATGTGGGAAGACTTGCAGGCTGAAAGGCTGTAGCAAAGTGGGTGTAAGGCTTTGGGTTTTGGCCTTCTTTCCTGTGACTTAGCAATGAGCCAGTTTCCCAGTATGACAACACTCTCCTGTTGTAGGTGGCTTTTATTTCAAATGGGCCCAAAAACTGCAGGTTTAGATTATGGATTCTGACTTAAGGCAGTTAGCTGCTTTAAATTTAGGGCCTCATTGCTGCAGTCTGTCCGTGTTGCTAAGCGAGGGAGGCAGATACCTCCAGGAGGCATGCAACTTTGGATCTTGGTGACCAGAGAGAGTGTGAAAGAGAGGAAAAAACACCTAAGCTGCCAGTCATGAGCCTCAGTTGAAGGTGTTGACCTTGGAATATCTCAAGCCTACTTTTCAGGAGATACCATTATTACAGATGTTGGCAAAGCCAATATTTCATTTGCTTTTCACTGCCTCCAGCAGCTGGCTCTAGCTTAGCTCCTGAGAACAACCAGGGAAGGCAGAGATAAAGTTTTGGTTAAAACACAGACTTGAGAGGCAGTGTGTCTCATGGCTGTTTATTTGAATGACTCTCAGTTACCTAGGGAGTGTGCCAGAGCCCCTGAGTACAGCAGAAGGCAGCTGATTGAAACTGAGTTCTTTGTGAATGCCAGAAGCTTACCTGGGTTCAAAAAATGATCACATGAAACCATGGTATAATGGTTCGAAAGTAAACACAAAGATACAGCTCTTGACTCAGGGAGCCTTTACAGATTTCTGGAAGCTGGGACAGTGTGTTAGTGGGGTATCACTGTGCACTTGGCCTCTGCTTATCCTTCCCTGACAGGATTTGTCATTGACTGTGATTGGAGGTGGGCGCAGACTGAGACAGTCCCCTGGTCCTACCTGCTACTCTTACCCTATATGCTCATCCTTGCAGGGTAATAGGAAATCCTGAAACAGGGTTGTAATGAATTTAACATGTTACCTGGTGCTTCACTTGGCTGACACCTGTTTTTCAGTAACTGGTTGCACAATTTGTGTCTTCATCCGAGGCTGCATCCAAAGTATTTTACAGTGACAGGTAGAAAAATACAGAAAAGCTGTGTCTGTAGGCATGTTACAGGCAGGATAATCTGCAAATGGATAGGCTCTGGCATCAGAAGGAGCAGGGGCTGACCTGGGAGGAGGGATGGAGACTGAGTCTGTGCTGTAACCTGGAGAAGGAACAAAAGAGTTTCACAGGCTGAAGTGATTGTCAGCAGGATGCAAGACTGTAAGATGAATGAGTTAAAGCCAGAGGACTGTTCAAGAGAACATTTCTTCTTACTGTAGTTGTTCCTCCCAGTTTTCTATAAATGTCTCATTTAATAAAAAGATGGTGGCAAACAGTTCTGCAGTGTTCCTTTGCAGGTGTGTATTTGTTTCCAGACACCAAGACGAAGAAGGGAAGGGTTCTAAATTGAACATATTGTTATTAAACAATCCTATTTTTTTTAATCACTCTTTGCTTTGAAGAAAGCAGCTTTTTGCACTGCTTCCTGTTTTCACAATCAGCTGGAAGTGCTCTTATTACCTGAGTAGGAAGCAAGTACTTTGCTAGGTTGCAAGTGATATGAAAGCAAAGCTGGCTTGAAAACCCTTCTTCTTTTGCCACCTCTTGTTTAACATTTTCTTCTCCAAGTTATCATTGCAGAGTTCTAGGATGAGTACCTTAGCAATTGTCAAAGGAATAGAAAAATATGTAAGAAGTTGTCTGATTTTATTTTTAGTTGTAAAAATAGTGGCTGTGTTTGTGTCTGGTCAAACAAGTTCCTTGACAAGCGAAACAAATTCTTTTCTTTTGCTGGATCTAAAAGCAGTCCTCTGATTTAATAAAAGGAGGAAATAAGGCTCACAAAGAGAGGTTGAAATAACTTTGAAAGCCTATTGTGGTTTAGTATTTAGCATTTTAAAAATGAGGGGAAAACCTGAACTCCAGGGAGAATTACTGGACGGGGGGAGACAGTGTGATTTCAGACAGTATCGTTAAGCCCTGGCAGACACATTTTGTGATGGGTGAGGCAGCGGAGAAGTGCTCCAGAAAATTTGATTTTATATGGGGCAGTGAAGAGGAGCTGCAGCTGATGGCTACGTTCATCTGATTCTCAGAAGGGAAGAAACACGGTGACAGTTGGCAATGCTCAAACATCTGGGAGTGTTTGGTCCTCTCTTGGATTACGCTAAGATTATTAATGTTCTCCTTTCCTGCTACACACAGAAACACTGGCAATATCACAGGGATTCAGACTGCTTTGATTGTTTTCATCTGTGAAGCCCCAAGAGCTTCTGTGCAGGCTCTATGGCCCATGTAACTTGCAAGCCATTCATCTGGAGTTTTATATATCTACCATGGTGTAAGTCAAAGGGGGCATTTCCACTCCACTCCGGGACAAGTGTGCCTGATAGCAAATGGAGAACACTAGTTTGATTCTGTATGGTCATTTTGAAGAGGGGAAGTGAATGAGCAGAGAGGAGTGGTGAATCTTCCAGTGGTTATCTCAGGAAGTACAGTGCCAAATAGGAGGAAGTTAATGAGATCTTAGTTTTGTACACTGGAGTCATCATTGTTGTATCCTTCCACATCCCAGAAATTGCACCTTCCAAAATAAAGAGGTGTCCAACCCAACGATGATATCCACCATTTCTAAATGCTGCATGGGGTTTGAGTCCCAGGAGACTATAAACTGATTCTTTGCAGCCATATATGAAGTATAAGGGCTGAAACAAGGGGCTGATCTGAAGAGAGGCAGCTTACATTTAGCAGGCTTGAAGAGCAATAGCTGGGAGCAGAAAGGATGCTAGAGCAACGTGAATAGGCAGAGATGGAGACTGGCTGGGATTTGGACAGCCCATTAACACTGATTCAGAAGCAGAGAGGAAGCACTCTGTGGCTTTAACAAAGACTTTGGTTTTATGATTTATTTGCAAAACAGTACTTATAGTGGTATGTCATTTCCTTATCTCATGAGCACTGGTTAATTTTAGGCTATGTGAATGCTAAATGAGTTCTAGTTCAGCCCTACACTGGGAAAAGTGGGATGTAAGATGGAAGAAAACTAGAAGGCAGAACAAAGGTTCAATTGAATTGAGGTGTTCTTGACAAAACTGTCCATGAGGAAAAAAATAATCTTCAGGCATTTTCAAGTTAAGTATTTAATTCTGGTGAAAACAATAGTTTGGTTTGTTTAGGTTTTTTTTTGTTGTTGTTGTTTTGGTTTTTTTGTTGTTGTTGTTGGTTGATTGGTTTGTTTTCCATTTTGGAAAGGTCTTTTACAGAAGTGTAGTAGTAGAAAGTTGCCGAAAGGTTTTGTAGTGAATGGACAATAAAATGGCAGATTAAATTCCCACTAACTTACATGACATAAGCCAGCTGTAAATATATACACACAATTATAGGGCTTAAACTGGTGATTAAAATTCAATATAGAAATGTTGAAGTCATTATGACTAGCTCAAGTGGCAGCCAAAAAGTCAATTATTGATCGGTATTTATTAAGAGAGAAGTAGAGAGCCAAACAGAAAATTCATTTCTGTTCAGGATATCTCTGTGGTGTGTGCATATCCTGGACACTGTCATCTTTCTCTGCTTTCAGAAAATGGCATGACAAAGCTCTTACGAGTTATGGAGAAATAAGGATAGTTAGAGGAGCAAGATGTCTTCAGAAGGTGATTGGGCAAGTTCAAGGAAAAAAAGTCATGAAGGGTTAATAACAAAAAAGTTTAGGTAAAAAATAAAGTATCTGAACTTGGGAGTATATAGCAGGAATAGTCGTGTTCTGTCTTCTCCCTGCTCCTGTAGTCTCTTTCTCAATGTCCTTTATTGACTCCTGTGTATGCCATACCTACTGTTTCATTTGATACCATACAGCTGGCCTGAGCTCCTCGTTGAAGCTTCGTTTCTCGCTGGCCATGGGAGTACTCTCATCACAAGGCTGGCTCTGTGCTGAACTGGTCTGGGCTTTGCAGTCCACCAATGCTATTGCACCTCCAATCAAGTGTTGTAATGTAGGGGCAAAAAAGTAAGCCTTTGACCAAAACCTGATAGTTAAATCATGAACTTGGTGGTGTGCCTTGAGTCAGGCTGAGAGTGGGTGTAAACTGGACTTGCTTAAGTTACCCTTGCCCTGTGTCAGAAATAGGGGTACTTTGTGGGAGAGGAAGACTGAGAAGCATTTTGAGATTTCCCTTAGCAGTTTTGGCCAAAACAAGTATTTGTTTTGGATTCATAGTGAGGTGGCAAGAGCCTTTTACACCCTTTTTACAGTAGGGTCTGTGCGCTCCTTGGTGCATCCCAGCTTGAGGCAAAGGGCCCATAGTTACTGTCAAATCCCCTCATAGGCACTTAGGAGGGCCTATGTATTATATTTTGCGCAAGCAGAGCAGGAAAGGTTAAAAAATCATACCTTGGGACTGACTGATCCCCAGGAGGCTGCAGAGCACTGCAGCACTGATTGCTTTATAAGCTTGACTGGGGGGGGAACAAAAAATCCATGCAAATACTTGTGCATGTTCCTTCTAATTTCATTGTGTTGGAGTGTAATTGGCTACCACTCTTGATCATAGGAAAGATTTCCTACTTTGTAACTAAGACTTCATCGTTTCTCAGAAATTTTCAAACTTGTTTGTTTGTCTAGTCTTCTCTTGTGATGCCTGTTACGGTCCCAGCAGAACATGGTAAGGAACTCAGGTTTGTTTATGGTCTTTTAAAGAAGTGGAGGAATGCAAAACAAACAGCCCAGTAACATGTTCTGAAAGATCTTAGTTACGGATTCAAGTTGAAACAATTGACAAACTAAACTAGCATAAAACTGTGTTTTGTTTACAAGAAAAAACGCAGTGTGCATGTGGAAGGGAAAAAGTAGGTATGTGAGTGAAGACCCAAGCCCTATTCCAACAGTCTGTTTACATTACTGACATGAAGTATGGTTGTTTACAGTATTTGGCTGAGAATTTCAGAGTAGGTTCTTTGCTTTTATCTGCAGGGGGTAGGAAGTGCTCAAGCCATCGCTTGAGGTAGTTATAAATATTAACTTTAAAAAAACAGCATTGAAACTCTACAGAAACAGACTGCAGAACTCATTGATACAAAGAGACTTGGGAACTGGCAGAGCAGTTATAGAAGAAAGGAAAAAGATGAAGCGTGGAGGTTTTGTTACTTACCTGTAGTATTGATTTGGTCTCATGCTTTGATTCAGGCCTTGTTAGGTTGTACTCCTACATCTGATCGTGGCAGGAAAAGATAATACTGAATTAAACTCACATATGTGAGTTTTCACTGCTGTGTATCCAAATAGCTGCTTTTGTATTTGCTAATCTCTAGAGGCATTGAATTCAGGAAAATACTGTTGGAGAGTGGGAATACAGCATGGGAATGGCTGGGTTGCAAATCGACTTAGTGTATTTCGCTTCTGTATCAAGATGAACTGCAGAATATAATGTCAGGATAAAGAGAACCAGATATTTGCATCATTATGAGATAACGTAATGACTATGTTTTACTGAAAGGAACAAAGTTTTAGTGGCTGAACAAATCCTCTGGCAGCAGCTTCTTTTTCCATTCCAAACACTTTTTTCCCTCCTCAGACTGCGAGGAAATCTTGGGACGCTGCTTGTAAAAAGTAACACCGGTGAGTTGACATTATTTAGGGGACAGGAGGTCACTCCAGCTGCTCTTCAGGGAGTGCAACAGATGTTCCTTCCTAAAAAGGACATGCTGTACTCTTTCTCCAGTGTTCTGGTGTCTCCAAAATACTGGATATCAAGTGCTGCAGCTTTTGCGCAGAAGTTTTGGCATTAGGTATTTATAGTTACTCCTACACAGGGTGACTCAGCCCCTCTTTTACACAAAAGAACATAGTTTGTGAAAGCTTTCCAAAAAGTGTCAAGTGGGAAAACTTTACAGATGAAATAGATTGTGCCCCTGTGATTTCACCGCTGTATATTTTGTGTTGTTAATGAAATGGTGATGGTCTTGATACTTCGGTTCTTTTCAGTGGAAACAAGCAAAAAAAGGATATAGATATGCTCCCTTAATGACCTTGCTACTAAAAAAGCCCCAATCTGATGTGAGGATGCACTGAGTTGGTTTTAGGCTGCTACTGGTTAACATCCGCTGTTTCTGATGAAATATAGTATGTCCACTGGGAAAGAAAGATGCTGTAAATGTAGTGAAGAAAATGTGCTGCATTGAACTTCAGTTTTGTATTTAAACTGACATTATAGATGGCCAAGATGGTGTCCTTGCTACCGTCCCTGGATTACACCTGCTGCATTATGTGGTGCATCTTTATCCGTTTGCTTTGATAAATGAAGTGGCAAAACCATGTTTTTTAGATAAAGGTCCATTGTTCTGGTGCTCAGTACTGATTTGGCCAGATGCTGTGAAACTGCAAGGCTACTGAGCAAAAAGAGTGGTCACTTCTATATTGCTACCCCTACGCTTCCCCTGACGTTTGGGAGGGGACTTTCTGTTTGCAGTCCAAAGCAAATAACATCTAGCTAATAATACTTTGATTTACTGGAAGTTGGAGATAATGGAGAGGTAGTGTTTTCTCTGTGCCAGGAATTTTAAAATGTCAGATTTTTGGTTAAAAGACCAAGTCTCAAGATGAGGGAGTGATGCAAGAGGCTTATGAATGCATTCTAGAACGAAACAAGTGGATTTTTTTCATCTGATAATTCTGGAGTTAATATAATTATGTTCTTTTCTCTCTCTCTGATTTTTGGTTTTTGTTTTTTTGTTTTTCTTTTAAATTTAAACCATACTACAAAGGCTATATAGTCCTATTACAGCATTCAGTCACTCAACTTATACACCTGTACACTTCTTTTCCTGAGACTAAGGTCAGATGCCAACTAGCTGCAGGATGCAGATGCAACATGAAGCCCCTTTCTCACCTTAGGTTCAGTCCAAGCACAGGATTTGTAACTCATAAGATGCGCTTAATTAGCAAATTAAAGCGTTGCAGCAAGAATCAAGCATTACAAAACTGGATAGTTCATAGTCCCCAGTCATGTCAACCGGAGTTCGCTACATGCAGTCATTTCTCTGTTTGACTATATGAAGTTCAGAGAGTATAGTGGAGCTCGTTGTCTGATTTTTTTTTTCATGTGACTTAAGGTTGCACCAGGACAAATCTAACTGCTGCTACTGTGCTTTTTTAACCATTCAACTTCGTTCTCATTTAGTTAAAATAAATTGGAGAAGTCAGTGGGAGACAGACAACTTGTAGAATGGCAAATGTTTAAAACATTTAAAGTCTTTAAGTTTTGTTGGTGGTTTTTTTTGTTTTGTTGTTTTTGTTTTTTGTGTTGTTGTTGTTGTTTTATTTTACCAAAAAGAGAGGATATTGGTAGCTAGTCAGATCACATTTCTTAAACCTTGCTGTTGACAAGGTTCTAGTAGCAGAAAATAGTCTAAAGGACAAAAAACCACAGGTGAGTTTCTCATGAAACCTATAATCGTTCGTAACTGTCTTTTTCATATGAAAAGGTTTCTCCTTGTTTGGGTGTGGGTTTTTTGTTGTTCTTTTTTTTTTTTTTTGGGGGGGGGGGTGGGGAGAGGGGCATTGTTGTTTGATTTGGTGATGGTTTTGTGGGTGTTTTTTTTTTTTTTTGTATTAAAAAAGCCCAAGCCCTACCCTCTAGATACAGTGTTTCCACTCATGTTAGCAACAGTGCTGATCATCTGGTAGAAGTCCCATTTTTCTTTCTGATCTAATATCCCATTGCAACTCAAATTTTGAGATTGTGTGCCTTATTTAGTAACCATTCTAGTTTTCTTGCTGCTTTTTATCTGCGTGATTTTTCCTGTGCTCTATAGCAGCACACAAATCTTGTGCCAACATTGCATCATCCGTTATGCAGCTGAATCTGAAAGCAGCCTCAGACTTTTTGGTTTCTTTTTAATGGGAGCTGCAGTGGTTCTAAAAACTCTTGGTCTGGGAAGTCTTGCAAGATGAAATTCTCCAGCACAGCACAAGCTCTGGATGTGCAAGGTCTCCTTCAGTGCCCTGCTGCTCGGTCTCATCATTGCACGCCCTGTCTGCAGCTACTGTGGTAGATACGTTTAAGATTTGCACCTTGAAGCCCATCAGCTGTTAATGAGGACTAAACCCTAATTAACCACCTCCTCTTCAGGATTGCTGTGAAATGACAGCACATTGCATGGGAAAAAAAAAAATACCCCATATCCTGTTTCCTATCTCCTGAAGCAGCCTGCAACGAGGTTTCAGTAAGTCAGCTGCACTGGTGGCCGTGCTGTTGGTACTCAGGGGCTTGGCTCCATCCCAAGACCATTTTTCTGCCTCAGGAGCTTGTGATGCTGAATACACAGTGGGGTTGAGTGTTATTCACCCGAATGCCATGTTTGTATTAGTGCGGTTTGCTCTGAGCGCAGTTTTCTTTTGTGATACGAGTTCAATGATGTGTGATTACCCTGGAGACAATTTAGTATTTCTGTGAGCCTCACGGGAAACAATAGCCTTCTGCCTTGTTTTAGCTCAGATGTTTTCCCTTTGTTAATAAACAGGATGGCCATAGGAATTTAGGTTGAAAAATATTATCCTTAGCATTTGTAAAGGGTTTTTCTTTGGAGTGCCTCACAGACATTAATTAATCAATCCCAGTAAAATTCATTTAAGATAGGTGAATAGCATTATCTTATTTTACAGATGGGAAGATGAGATAGTGAGACAAAATAATTTACTCAAAACCACCAAGGAAATAAGTGTAGAAGTATAGAGTTTAAAACTCTGTATCTTTGGCTTGATTTCATGTGAGGTCCAACAAGAGCAATAGGACCAGGTCAGGGGAATCCTTGGCCACATTGCACATTGTGCAAGCTGCACCTGAGCACTGAGGTCCCCAGCAATGGGGTCATTGGAAGTAGTTTGTGTGAGAATGAGTTTTATTTGTTTACTCAAAAAGCTTGTTAGGTGGATATAGTGGAATTTGTTGCACTATTTTTCTGTTTAGCATCTGTCTGAGCTGTTTAGATGTGGCCAAGAGGCTACGTAACCTCTAGAACTGTACAGATCTCTTGAGGGAAGTAATTTTTGGCCTTTGTTCTCAGTTTTCTTGTTCTTCTATAGACTGCTGAAGAAATTGGAGTCTAGGTTTGATAGCAAAACCAGGCTAGGAGAGAATGCAGTGAAACACTTCACTCACATTTGAAAGCTTCCTGCAGCTGTGTTTCTCCTTCATGTAGGCTGCCTCCTGTCAGTAGGTTTTGGTAGAGAAGGGTCTCTCTACTTCATGCGTGTTACCTTTGATATTTTGAAACTTAGTTTTATTCCAGTTTAGAATGAAAATGGCAAGTGTCACTGGAGAGGGATGGGAACTACAAAGGTGTGTTGTCTTCTTTTCAACATCAGCTGCCTTGCAGCTCAAAGTTCCCAGCCTTGAGGCAATTTGTGTAGCTGCAGATCGGTGTATAAATATTTACGATTTTAAGCACAGGACTTATTTTTTTATTACTGTGCCTGTGCTACTGAATCGAGCATCACTGGGAAGCTTTGCTGGCTGCTGTGGTTCAGTCAGCTGTGGCACCACATTGTAGCATAGCTCCTGGTGTGGTTTTGGACAAACTAGCCTTCTCCTGTGATTCCCAGGCAGGCTTTGGGAGCTGGCATGCACTGTGTATGGCTCCCAGTGGGTTGCATGGTGTAAGGCTGGGAGGGAAGAGAGTTGCCAGATGTTTGCTTGAGGTCTTATCTGGCTCTTGCTGGGGAGGCTGCTCAGCCTCCAGAGTTAGAGCAGGGATGTATTTGGCCTATTAAGGATTTTAAAAGGGATTAAAAGCTTTTCTTCTGGTTTTGATTTTTTTTTTTTTTTAAATAGCTCTGTCAGAGATCTCAGTTCATTCTGAAGAGACTTTTTTTTTTTAATTGGGCATTAAGTTAAAAACAAGCCATTATACTATCTCTGCTGGTGATTCAGCCCCAGAGGAACAGCCGTGTCAGCCTGTGGGGCATTTCACACTGGGAACAGTGTTAGCAGGCACTTTGCCATCTCCTTTTCTCAGTCAAACTCTCCCAAAAGCATACCATGATTCCCCAGTGGCATCTTGGACAGTTATGGGAGCCCCAGGGGACCAACTTTATTAGTGCCCCACTTACGGTTAAAAGAAGAGGGAGGGAAAGCAGAAGTGGTGTGTGCTCTCTGCAGCAAAACCCTGATGCCGTGCTTGCACTGCAGCTTGCCTCACCTGGCCATGAAGCACATGCAGCCATGGTGCGTGCTGGCCTTGGGCACAGAGGATTTAGAGATGCATTTGGCAAGCGGAGGGTTTGGGGTTGGATTTGGCAGGTTTGCAAAGGCAGGTAACTCAGCCAGGGTGATTTGCAAGGGTGCCCACCTGGATCCATGTGGGGACCCAGAGGCCTGTGGCATCCCGCACTGATTTTTCCCCCTGTCCCTTCTTCCCCCAGTGCAAGGAAACCCTCTGCCCCTCTTGGGGCAACTCATTTGCTGTGTCTGTCTGCATTTGAATTCTTTATCCATAACACTGTAGATGAGGCTGGTCGTTAAAGTAGCAGCGTTTTCCTGGGGTGTGTGTTTCCGTTCAGGGGAGGCTCTCTGGAGCTACTCCAGATCACATGTGAAAGACTCTTTTCCATTTTGGCTAACCCATTTTTCCACAAGCAGTTCCACCCGGCCCTCATCCTGATGTAGAGCTGCGCCCAGAAGGGAGGAACCGCATTGCCCCTGACAGAGCCCCGATGGCATCTGGCAACAGGGTCCCCGCCACATGCTGGTGTGGCACATGAAGCCCCTCTGCTGCCTGGCTTCTGGAAACCAACCCTGTCTGTGGGGCTGCGCTTGGAGTTAATTTAAACCTTCATCTTATTTAATAACCCTCAGGGGACACAGAGGCAGTGGCCATTCCCCAGAGACAGACCATCATTTTTACTAGGGTAGGAAGTGAGTCCCTGGGAAGTTCTGGGTCTGTGCATTTGAGGGTTTCAGAGTGGAAGAGTGCAATGACACTTGGATAATTTTAGAGGGGAAGGACAATAGCAGAGAGGGTGCTGGTACAAGCATGTCCCTGCAGTGTAGTGTGTCCTTCTTTGATAGGATGGCTTTAATGAGAGAATATATGATTCTTTCAGTCAATACTGTGCATTGGTGAGGCCACACCTGGAGTATTGTGTTCAATTCTGGGCCCCTCAGTTCAGAAAAGTTATTGAAGTGCTGGAGTGGGTCCAGAGAAGAGCAATAAGACTGGTGAAGGGACTTGAACACAAGACCTATGGGGAGAGGCTGAGGGAGCTGGGGTTGTTTAGTCCGGAGAAGAGGAGGCTTAGAGGTGACCTCATCATTCTCTATAACTACCTGAAGGGAAGTTATAGACAGGTGGGGATTGGTCTCTTCTCCCAAGCAGTTAGCAATAGGTCAAGGGGGCATGGGCTTAAACTCTGCCAGGGGAAATTTAGGCTGGATATTAGGAAGAAATTCTTTACAGAGAGAGTAGTCAGGCATTAGAATGGCCTGCCCAGGGAGGTGGTGGACTCACCGTCCCTGGAGGTTTTTAAACTGAGATTGGACATGGCACGATCTAGTAAATGGACTGGAGTTGGACCAAGAGTTGGACTTGATGATCTCTGAGGTCTTTTCCAACCCAGTCAATTCTGTGATTCTGTGTAATAAATCAAGATTTCTGCATCCCTTCTAGAAGCAAGCAGTGGACAAGACTGTACCCAGGAATGTATTTGGAGAATTAAATAAATTAGAGAAATGTAAATATATAAATCACTTAGCCACCTCCAGAAATCCCTCAAATTGCAAAACTGCAGCTACGTAGTTATCAGTAAGTAGGTTTAAAGCTAGTTTAGATATCTCTACACAGTTATACTCTTGCGATATAACATAGATCATTGAATAACGTGCTTTCCAAATCCTGCCAATTATTCCCACTTCTCTTATTCTGAATGTTCTTTGCTTTATCTGCAGAACTCAATTTTTCTGACTTAAAAAATGTGTCTTCTCATGTTCACATTTTTTATCATAAGTTGCCTGTGTCTTGGATCTGCAAATAAACTGCCTTTATTAAGGTAGTTTAGGAAAACGAATAGATCAAGAGTTTAAAATTTATTTTTATATTATTTCCTTTTCCTCTGTTTTTTCTTCATATGAAATGTGATTCTTCTCAAAGGCATTACTTGGAATAGTTTGAAAGACTGTACTGTCTTTAAAATATAAAGAATTTTCTTATGAATATCATGCCAACCAGGGAAATGCATCTTCATTATTATGTTGCTCTTGAGGGCTTCTTCTCAAATTGAAGGGAACTTCACAAGTTGCAGTTTGCACTTGGTCACAGGGAATTTTCCATAACACAAATGGTGATATATAAGAGCAACATCTGACCCCTGCCCAATTAGACCCTCAGAACCCCAAACTAAAGCAATCTCTCTGTCAAAACCCTAGAGGAATCCCAAAACTATCCCAAACACAAGCCCTTTGTGTGTCATGTCTGTCTGATGACTTTGGGACCAGTCTTCATGTTAATTGGACAACTTCTCAATGGGAATAACATTGTGCTTTAAACACAAGCTTTGGTGGCAAGCGTGGTGGCTTTCAAAAAATGAAACTGGTGTCCTATTGTGGCCAGCTTGGCACAAACAATAACAAACAAAACAAACAAAAATCTGGTCGTTTTTTTCTTTTTTTCTTTTTTTTTTTTTTTCCGCTCTGCTGTGTAGTTTAAATTGAGTAGTTGTGAATGATCCCCTTGTTTCTATTTCCACTTTTTTGCCCTCAAATTCTGAATTAACTATTCTTAAATAGAGTGGTTTTTAAAAGAAAATTTTGGGAGTCCTTTCAAAATTTTCCACAGAGTCACAGAGTTTTGAGAATTTTTTGTCACCAAAGGAACTCATAATTTTTCTCCTTCAATTCAGCAGATTTTCTGAACTTTGCTTTTAACAACTTCTATCTTTCTGTCATGAGAGAGAAGAGCAGTTTCCAGAGTCCTGCTTATCTGTAATTACAGCCATAATCTGCATTAACCTTTTATCTCAAAGAAAATTGGTTTTATAAGGGAAACGGGAAGCTATGGAAGCAACAAATACAGACTTTGTATTTAAGTAGCTGACTGATAATTAAGTGGTTTGGGAGAGGTCAACTAGTTCTTTGCAGTAATATTTTAAAGTTCAAGTGATCAAAAATAGCACTGTTTATTCTCTTGTAAATGTGGACAAAATGATAACATGTACTTTGCTGCTTTTTCAAAATGGATGTTCAGCCATGGTACAAAATGATACATGGATGTTTTTACGAAGGTTTATTTGTTGGCTAAACTACCAATTTATCTCAAATACAGAGAAAATAAAACACATCCTCTTTTTATAGAATTTTTATAGTTTGGAAAAAAAAACCCAAAACATAAACCTTCTAACCAGCTGCAGAAGAGATATGAAGAACAACCTAAGGTGGTACATTTAAAAGATGTGGTTAAGTAAGTATGATCACGTTTAGTGTTTCCATATGATTGCCATTTTGACAACTGGGAATCCTCAGAGCTCATAAGCTGAGCCAACACTATTCACATTTAAAATACTACCTGATCTTGCAGCAGTGCTGGATTTTGGTCAAGTAGTTTTGCTCAACTCAGCTGCAGGCAGAAACCCATACCCTCTGATCTCTCACTGCATATAGTACGAGGGCTGAAACATGCCCTTTTTGAAACTGGGAAGTAAAGACTTAGATAAAGGGTTTAAAACAGATTTTTTTTGATTGCTAGTGTATCCCCTCATGCTAAGAATGAATGGAACCATGTCAGGTCAGTCTCAGGAATTTTCCTTGGGCTCTATGTATTGTGCTGAAAATTAAGAATGAAATCTTAGGAAAAAGCAGTAGCAAACAAAGCAAAACTGTTTTGCTCTCCAAAGATTTGATTTTTAGTTGGGTTGCTGGGTTTTGCTGGACTGTGGCAGAGATCTGGGAGGTCAGGTTGGTTGTGTGCATCCTTCAGCCTGCACTTTTCATGCCCTTGCAAGTGCGGTTGGCCTGACTGACTTGGATGGAGCTCTTGCATCTCCTCCTTCTCTTTTGCATTAGATTGTGACACTCTTCTGATGTACTCTGTGTAAATTAATAGCTACTCTTTGACCATAGGAATATTAGCCATTATGGAGCCTATTACAGGATTGATAATTGCCTTTTCTTTTTTTAAGACTATTGATTATTTAACTAGGAAGAAGGAGGAGGATTCAATCTGGGATATGTTCCAGATAGATGATTTACAAATATCCTCTAATTGCGTTATGTTGCAAAAATACTGAGGAGTCTGGATCCCAGTGGAGACCATTAACACAGCTTTCATGTGTCTCAATGACCCCACCCTTCACTACTTTGATTAAACAGCAGGAAAGGAAAGAAAACCTCCCTCGTAGCTTTCCAAAACAATTGCAGTACTTTTGTTCCTTTTGCTTTAGTTTGGCTTGCAAAAATTACAGCCTTGGCTTCATAGCAACTCCTATAATTACACCAGCAAAAGGATTTCAGTTATAGCACCCTTTTTTCACACTATCATGCCTTTTTAGTGGATTGCTTTTTGGGGAACGAAATTTTCCATGTGGCGTGGCTGTGAGAAGTAGAAGAAATGGTACTTTCTCTACTTGTCCTTGGGTTTGGGCAAGGTTGGAAAAATATACACTTGAGCCATTTTATTTTTTTCCTCTTTTTAATGCCTACACAGACAGCTTGCATTCAACATGATGAGTAAATGCAACTGCTGAAGACAAAATAGTCATCCTCAAGCAGTATTTTTTAAAAGTTTGAAAAATAAAAGTGCTTACTAGTAAGCTTACAGTAATAAAGGTCTAAAAGGTCTTTGAGTGCTTTCAATGGAAGGGCTTTTACAATCAGAGCCTGAAAAATGTCCCTTTTGTTACCAGTTGTAGTTAGGGTGTGACACCACAGAGTGAGGTTGCCCCAGGGACAGCAGGGTAGGAAGAGGTGGCATGGATCTCCCTCTAAAAGTGGCAAAGAGCTGCCATTCTGTCGGGATCTGGGGAATATCTGTGAAAGAGATGAAGGTACCCCACAGTGTGGTAAAATCCTTCAGTCTTCAAACAGCAGCTACAATAACCACCCATTCTGTCTCATGCAGGGGAGACAGTGAACCCTATAGTAATAAAATATGTATTTTGAAAGGAAAGGTATCTGAGAAGAAAGCAAGAGTTGACATCTTGTTGCTTAATTCCCAGGTAGAGTTTTCCTTCGCCTCTGATGGCAGGCTGTGCCAAGAGCAGGGATTTACCCGAACACACAGAGCTCCAGTGGGAAAGCCCACTGCCCTGGTGAGGAGTGCATTGCAGCCTTGCATGGCAGCACACCGGGGGGACGTACTCTTTGGAAATCTCTCACCGAAGTTGTGTGGAGCTCCAAGACCAGGCACATCATCCTAACTTGAGATTGGAGCTGAGACTCAAATACACAGGACTACTTCAGTGGGTCTGACTGGGAAGTAGGGACAGCATCCAGTGATATGAGGTGATATAAGTGAGCTTTTATTGCACCTCTGGTACATTTTTTATGGAGCAATTTGATTTTTTTTTTTTTTGGTGATATTTTTAGTTTTGTGTGTGTGTGTTTGTTTGTTTTTTAAATCCTCCTTGCCCAACTAAGATTGTGAAGTGCCAGTAGTTGTTTTTTGAAGAGACCGAGGTCTTTAAACTGACTCTTAATAAGATCGAGAATTGACTGTGAACTTAATGAAAAGGAGTACACATCCAGCTTGGACTAAAAGGTGAATCTGGAGATATAAACCTGTTCTCCTTCAGAGTGGCTTTACAGTGTCATGACTACCAGTGCATGCTATATTGCTCAGAGCACACAGAATGAATGTGAAGATGCTGTTTTCCTACAAGCGTTACCTGGTGAATGTAATGAATGAAATGTATCTTTTCAACTGTTTACATCTTGGAAAGTTTACCAAGATGTTAGTCTGAGCTCTTTTTGCCGAGTTGGAGTCTTCAGGTACTACCAGGAAAGGATAGGGGAAGAAATATACTTTATAACTACAACAAAGGCAGAACAAGACAATTGCACTTAGAAGAAGAATCCTATTCATGTGTTTGCTTTTTCCCACATGCACTTACACATGAGGTGGAGATGAGGTGAAAGATTCAGAAAACCTATGGGTAGAAAGGATTTGATTCATTATTCATGCAACTTGAATTAGTTGGCATAATCTGTGTTAGATTTGCAGACCAGGTACCTGGGCTTTAGCCATATTTCTGCCCCTGCACCATCACATGCGTGCCCTCTGTTATGCAGGACTGAACTAGATTGTCAAAATGAACTTGCTCTGAACAGACTTTGTAATGAGAAGGCACCTGAGCCCTCTCTAAAGCCTGGCTGTGCTAAGAGCTGTGCCATTGCAGCTGGGAGTGTGGCCCTGTGGATGTGAGAAGTAGCCCGATGTTCCAGCCAGATGTTGTGTAGCATGGAAGTATAGCTACCATGGTCAGAGGGGCATGATATGTCTGCACGGTGCCCTGTGGTCTGCAGCAGGGTTCCATGTGAGGGTCTCTGCGGCTGCTCTTCACGTTTGTTGTGGAAACAGGTTTTGCTTTTCATGCTGAGTTTTTCACACATGCTGCCTCCACTCATCCTCTCTCCAAAAATGTTTCCTTCCTCCGTTGCACTTCATACTTGTTTGCTACCTGGCTAGCCAGATATTTGTATTGTATTAATAGAAAGAGGTGGTTTTAGGAAAGCAAGGGTGTACTTTGCACTTCGGTTTAGAGATGAATGGCCTGGTTTAGATTTCTTTATGTCCTCCTGAAAAGAAGGCTGAACATATGAATTTTCCAGCAAGCACATAGGTAGGAAGAAAGGAGAGTTAAAAAAAGCACCAGGAGTTTTTAAGAATAACTTCCAAAGCGAGAATGGATAGCGTCTCCCTTTTTTGGTTTAAAAGATATGCTGTGTATGTCTGAGTGCTTCGTATATAAATGACTCCTGACAGCACTGTTGTAAACGGCTGTGGAGGTGTTCCTTAGGCTGACCAAAGACCAAGTGCTTTCACTAAGCAGGAAGTGCCACAGAGGTTTTATAAAGTAAAAATGGCATTTGTCTGCTTTTCCCACAGCTGTCTCCATGCCTCTTTCGCTTCCATGACACACCTCATTTCAGCTTCCTGTCGCTCACTTCTCTCTGGTGATGTTCGCAAGGTCTGAGTTGACGAATGAAGGTTGAGGAACTATGGGATGGGCTAGTCTAGCCCTGGCTCTGCTTTTAAAAGTCTAAATGTATTCTTACCCCCCAAAAGTACACAAGGTTAGGGATATCATTTTGCCTTCTTAAATAATTAGATATTGTGGCTGCATTTTATTCAAGTGGTAGTAATAGACATAAAGATGAGTCTCCATTACAGACCTAGGTTGTAGACAAACCTGAGCAGTGTAGTCCTAGGGTCCGGTAAGAGTCCTTTAAGAATAGGCTGAATGAGCTTGTGGTCAAGCAGTGCTGTGAAGAGAAGCTTGGAAATGGTTTCTTGCTGTATGTTACTGCCATAATCAGAGAAGTGGTGCTTTGTGTATACTCTTCATGTGAAAACAGGAGTTCTTGTCTGCATTTTCAGTCTCAGCTCCCAACAGAGCTGGAGCAGATTGTTTTTAGGAGCATTAGTTAGAACTATATCCAGTCTTCACTGTTACTGCCTAAGGTATTATCCATTCCCATCACATCCTTTTCAAATGGCCTGTATTTTTAGGTTGTCATGCATTTGATAGTCTGTTTATTAATGTACCATTTACTCTCTGTTGGGATTGCCCAAATCAATTCCTAAGTAATACATTACATCCAAACCATATGTTATGTCTTTCTTGATAGAAAGCCAGTTTTAATTGTACGTGGGATTTGTGTGTGTGTGTTTAAGTAGCAGTGTAAAGGAAGCCAAATGGGGCTAAGCTTGAAGTTTGAACATGATTGATAATTAAGTAGATGTCTTCCAGAAACTTTCAGGTGTCATGTTTCTGTAATGAATCATTAGTATATTACAGTATGGTGTAAAACACAGTGAAGAGAAGCAGGATATGGTACAGTTCTATGAAATGGAAAGAAAAACGGGGGCCTCTTTTGAACTGTTACACTCTTGTTGGCTCAAGGCTGGGAGGGAGCACAGGGTACTACCTAGGATTTTTCACTGTGGACATATGATCAGACCAAGGGCAGATTTTTAAAACTATGGATACAAACTACATCTGTGTTCATGTAAGAACAAAATAATAGCTAAATATGTGGTCAGTTGAAAGTGTAATAATTTGATTCATGTGTAAGTAGCAAGAGATCCAGAGAAAATGCGAATGGGCAGATGCCATGGGATTTCCAGAGAAAACTGATTTTGACTAGTGGTTTGGCTAAGTGTTTGAGTGTGACTGTACTGCTTTGAAGGTTGTCACCTGAGATATCAATAAGAGAACTCTTGGTCGCATGAGTCATTATTTGAAGAGTTTAGTAAATTTCTACCAAGTTGGAAAGTAAAAAAAAAATTATTTCTTTCACGAAGGGCTTTAATAATGACTATTAAAGGTGAAAGGGATTGAAAGATGTGTAAAATACCACTTTCAAAGTGTGTAAGATTTTGCTTGTGGCATGTTACAAGTGCATTTGAGGACTGTACAATGGCAGTGGGACAGTCATGTTCACCTGCACTTCACCTCTGAGACAACGGTTTCATCATTTGGGAGCCCAGCTTTTCATTTCTTTCTTTGCTTATTTTTCCAGTAGAAATTATTTCTTGACTTTTTGCATCAGGTAACCTGAATTTAGTTTGAAAAGGACAATTTTCCCCTCTTTGGGTTTCCAGGGAAGGAGATTAACCTTCATAACTGTTACTCTGAATCCAAGGGTAGCCGTGGTCTCTCATGAGTAGCCAATTTTCATTTTAAATTCCATTTACATTAGCCAAGACAGTAAACTGGCAAAACCTTCAGTCTTTACATAATTTCATCTTTTCAAAGCAGATAACATTATTGTGGTTTATGTAGTATACAGAGAACACCACAAATATCTCAATTATTATTTCCGAAAGCATTAAACAGCACAATGTGTTCGAAGTTTTAGCAAAATATTTCAACCATCTAGAAGAAGCTGGGAAACTGCTGGCAATGAACACTTGTTACTTTAGGATCCTCAGGAGGATTTGTAATATATTTTTATGTTGTTTTGTGTTTTTTGTTTACTTTTTAAAATGCCCTTTCCAAGGAAAAGAAGCGGTTGTTAATTTGGTCAGCTCTGAAGGTAGACCTTTGAGATTATATGTGCTGTAGACCAGCAGTTAAAGGACTGGAAAAGTCAATTGAGGCTATTCTACGTAACGGAAAGGGTTTTCCTCTCAGGGGCCTTGGAAAAACTTGTTGGAGGTGGATACTTACTACCGTAACATGATCTTTATTTTTCCCTTTTTGTTTTCTTTTTAAATGTCACATACTGAGAGAAGCCTCTTCTTTACTGATGAGTAGTGGTAAAAACAGCTTTCTGTGGAAAGAGGATTCCACCCACTTTAAAAAGAAAACCAAAAAGTCATTCCATATTTTTAACAAAACAGAGCTAAGTAAGCCTTTTCTTTTCATCCTATTACTTGTAATGTCTCATTTTATTCTTCCTTGTCTGAAGTCTTTTAAAAAGGAATCAGATTACCTGTGGGCGGCTGTAAATCATTTCTGCCATCCAGGTTTAAACACTTGCTGTGTTGTATGGAGCATTTAAAGGACATTTTTCCATTCTTAGTAAAAACCTTGGTGTCTATTGAGCCACACTATACCAGTAAGTCTAGGGTATAAATTCACCTTCCTGCTGTTATTTGTGGGTGTTTTCATGATTTCAGTTTACAGAGATTTCGAGTTGTCTCACCTGAAATCAATCTTCATGGTGAAGAACCTGTGAGTACTTTTTTGGTCGCATGCATTTCTCTTTACAGAGAAAAGGAAGAGGTGCAGTCTGGTTTTAGAGAGGTTTCTCAACACTTGTCAGTTCCTATGTCATTCTCGGAGATGCTAAAGCATTTCTGACATATTGCCTGGCTACTACATGGCATCCGTAACAGGGGCATCAGTGCTTGTACTACAGTACAGTACTACAGTACAGTACTACAGTACAGTACTACAGAATGCACACATATTTCATGAAGTTCATGCTGTGCTTTTAATGCATTTGTAAATATGGATGATGTCAAATAACATTTACCAGAAGTAAACACATTAAAATGGTCTGGAGACTTAAGAGTCCCAAAGACCAGCTGAAGAGCTCTGTGCCTCCGTTATTGTTAACTTTTTCCAGCTTCTTGCAAAGCAAGGGGAATTCCAGCAAGCAATAAAGGTTCTGAAGTGTCAATAAACCAAAAAAGGATAGGAAAATTGATCTGAAGAGCTGTAGATTGACATCATCATACAAACAGTATAATGGAAATGCCAATGTCATGTGATTGCTCAGGATATTAAAGGAACAAATACAGTTTGATTTTTAAAAGCCAGCAACAACAGAAAACAAGCAGAAAGAACCCAAACAAAACCAACAAAAAGCCCCCACACGTGAGTACTGAAACAATGAGGTTGCTCAATGAAAGTAGCTGTGAAGATGTAATAGAGGTTTAGGGGATTGCAATTTTGCTTTGCATTTTAGATACCCTGATTTAAAAAAAAAAATAGAAGGATTTGTATATACAAAATCTGTATATACAAAAGTTAATACTTGGACAGAAGACTAATATAAAAAGGAGATGTCAGTGTAAGGTTATTAAGTGGGGTTACTTCTAGTGACATTCTTAAGGGATCAATAGCTTAACATCAGTATAGTCATCAAAGATCTACATTTTGCAGATAACACAAAAATACTTGGTTAACAGGGGATGATAAGAAATTTTTTACAAAGTGCTTTGAATCAGCCACTAAGCTGAGCCACTCAAGCAAAGTTTATTTTAATTCAGCGAAGTGTGAGGTCATACAACCAGGAACGAAGAATGTGGGTCCCACCTACAGAGGGGGAAGGGGCTTGTCTCCTGGAAAGCAGAGGCCTTGAGAAGGATTTCAGGGTCATAGCTGACCAACAATTTAACATGACTTCCCAGCATGATGGTTGGCAAAAAGGAATAATGATTTCTTTGGGTATGCAAACAGAGAGAATGTTACCTTGCAGTGATTTTTCTTCTGTATAGATCTCTGCTTTGGCCAGGGCTGGAGCTGCGTGTTCACTGATGAGATACTTTCTGTTTAGATTATGTTGTAAACAACTATAAAACCCATTCAAGTGTCTAAGGGAAAGCCTTACTTAGAAATCTGAACTAGTCACAGCGTTTATTTTAATGAAAGCAAAGACACACCTAAGAAGGCATTTGTAATCTAGCAGAGAAAGTTATGACAAAAACCGGTGACTGAAAGGTGATGCCACATGCATTTGAAGAAGCCTGACCCAGGACTTTATAAATTCAAGAGGGATTACTGTAGGACCTAACTATATGCATTTCTGGAAAATATGCTGTAAGTAAACAAATGATTTCATATAGTGGAAGGTTAACAAATGAAATGTAATGACTGGGATTTACAAGTAGGCGGACTAAATGATGCAGTTTATTACTGCCTCTTAGGATAATTTATTTTTACAAAAAGGAGAATTTCAAGGAGCATCATTAGTATCCCAGTGTTTGTTTCTAAGAGTTTCCTGTTGATAAAATAGAGACAAATTATAACAGAGCAATATCTGTTTCTCTGTACTGGATTTTTGAAGTGGTACCAAAGCAGAGAGATAGGACAAAATCCCACAGCCAGTGGGTTAAAAAAGTACAGGATGTGGTTTGTGTCTGGGACTGGAGATGCAATTTCTGAACAAGTAATACAGACATTAAGATGAAGTTTAAAATGTTACAATTTGCCAGTGGATATGTATTTATTATGTTCACAGCATAGTTCTGTGAATATAACACGCTACTGATAAACGTCCAAGTCTAGGCTAAGTTGTGCAATGTGAGTTGGTGCTTGAGCAGGCTGTGCTGGGAGTCTGATGCTCACTTCTGACCTGTGACTGTTTCGTGAAAGACTCTCTCTGTGTCTTGAACCTGACAGTGGAAGTTTCCTACATAGCTATTTTTCTGTGTTTTCTTTAGGTATCACTAAGCACTTAGAGATTCCCATTGGTGATTTTCAGGATTTGGTATGTGCTGCTTGTAGGATCAGAGCTTTGCCATCCTGGCCTGTGTCTTCAGTTTCTTTTTCTTCTCCATCTCCTCTTCACTTTGGCTTTCCCGGGCTCTGAGTGCCACACTTCTGATGCTCTTGCAGCTCTCTCCCTGGCCTCCGCAGTTGCTCCTTGCACAGTCTGATGATTTTCCTCCAACGTGCTTACTGTTGTCTGATCTGCTCTTACTTCAGCGCTGCATCCCAGCCAATTTGGAAATGAACAGACCCTGGAAAAATACGTTCCAAAAGTTCATGCACTAAGAAAATTAAAGTAAGGTTTCACCCCTTAAAATGAAACAACCTCAGCTTTGACCTAGTTTCATAGCGAAGGCGAGCATATTTCTTGCTGTTGGTGCTGTGTGCTACAACAAAGCTGCTTCCAAGCCTGGTGCCATCAAGCACACAGCCTTTGAAAGCTGAGTTACCCAAGGGCAGTGGTGCTGTGGTACGTACTCCCACACTGGAGGAGGGCAGTGAAGAGCTTGAAGCGATATCTCTGTTGGCTGGTGATGTTGAAAGCTGCCTCCTGGCAGGAGTCTGCTGTGGTCGGTGTCAGGGGTGTTGTCAACCCCTGCTATGCAACAGGTTGGCTTATGCCCAAGACCTGGAAAGATGCCTTTCTCCGTGGTGTTGGCTCTTGTTTTTTAATGGGTTGCTGTTTGCAGAGGACATCATTTTGTATCACAACCCATTACCAAAAGTGTACGGTGTGTGCTTGGTATACCATGTAAAGGATGTACAAAGGAAAGCAGTGGTTATTTCTGGGACATCTAAGGAGAGCAGCTGGGTAAGAAGAGAAACTACAGAAAAGATGAGTTTCCTGGTAATGTTACATAGTACTCGGTTTGCTGTCGTCTCATTGAGGTTAATGTCAAGTTACTTTCTGCAGTGAAAAAGCAGAATCAGCAGATGAAACCACCAAGCCTCTGAATGTTGCTGAAATACAGCACAAGTTATTTCTGCTCCTTGGCTGCTGGTGGCTATACCTGCCCATACTTTCAGGTATACTGTGAACAGTTCACAAATGAAGTGGTTGGGAAGTCACACTAAGTTGCTGTCTTTGGCATTGAAACTGGCTTTCATTGCCTGATAAAGGCAACATTTCGGCCTCTCTGCCATTCTGGCATTTGTGTGGTTTTGTATCTCAATCTGATGCACGGAACACAAAAAAGAATCAGCTCTTGGGGTGAGTCTGGTTGGCTTTACCTCCACTAGGTAAGAGAAAGATGCTTCCCTTCAAAATAAGGATCTGGACAGATCAAGATTATTTTACAGTTTTACAGTACAAGATAATATCTAGTGCAGATAAACTTGTCTTTTTATGAGTTTTTGTTATGTCTTCCTCAAAGCAGAATTAAAAAAAAAAAGCCAGTCCCCAACCCCTAGCACCCTGCTGCTTGTGATACTTTCTCCATTATAGCTCCCACTGGTTATAATCTCTTTCAGACCTCTACTCAAGGATTTTTGTGTATTTAGCTGGCAGGGGCTGCAGTTGGGTAGGGGCTAACTCTGCGCTTTCCCAAATTTGCTGCCATCTCTTCCCTTGCCCCAAAACATGGCATATTCCAGTTATCTGTTTACTGTTGCTGCATATCATCTAGAGTAGTCCTCTGCTTAGGACATTAATTTCTGTTGCCACATGTTGTGGGAGACAGGGCTTCGAGGAAGTGCCACTGTTGGGATGAGCACTCTTGTCCCAGTGAATAATGTATTAAATAATCAAAAGTAAACCAGTGCAGGCTGCAGATGTGTAAAGTGGTAATACCTACACATAATCATATTTGGTTAAAACCTTATTCCAGTAAATGCAGTATTGCTGTTGTAAAGGGCCATTTTTTCCATTCCCCATGCATGCACCTCCAGCTTCAGAGCAGAGCTCTCGGCTTTGATCTGGGGAACTGCATGGTTTTCGCTTATTTGTGGAAACATTTGCCTTGTTTGTTTTTAAAGCCAGCGGAACTCAAAGGGAAAATTTTATTTTTCCTTGGTTCCCCTGAGAAACACTCATTCATCCTGCTCCCATCCACAGGTTTAAACAATCACCCTTTGTCATTGTGCAATATTCTCTAGCCCAGGCGTCTCTGAGCGCTGGGCAAGCTGTATCCACTGACGTGGGTGCTGGGCAGGAGGCTCTGCCTCTTCTTGAATGATCAGTGAAAGAAGGGGAAAAGCCTTCTTGCTGAAGTGAATGGCGAGCTTTGCATTCAGTCATGATTTCATATGTAAATGGACTAAAATGACTGTGAGGTTCCTGAAATATGTCGTGATTCCTTCCTCTTCTTCCTTTTGGTTTTGTGTTAGTTGTGAAGAGAGGCTGGGAGCCTGAAGAGAGCGGACGGTTGTTAGTGAGGTGGTGTCTGGATGATCAGAGGAGAGTGGGAAACAAGGAGGAAAGTGAGGAAGAGGGAGATGGCACAGAGGCAGGGTGTTACTGAGGTGGTCCTCAATGTGCTGATATGTAGGTATGTGCAGGATGGGAGGCAGGGAGGCTAATGAAATATCCTTGGAGTTGTCCATAATGCTTGTGCTATGTAATGGATAAGTTTCCTTGAACTCCTCAACTTAATTAATAAGAATTAATATTGTTAACCAAGTTAATAATTTGATGAATTACGCTGTTACAGAATAGTGATTGGGAATTTGTCATCCATAGAGATTTCTTTGTTTCTAGAACAATAGGGCTCCCGTATCCTCTTCAGATATTGCAGCTGATGTGTGTACAGATTCCATACCACAGAGGAGTAAAGAGCTCAAACTGCAGGTCCTGGTTTCAGAAGGTTTCTAGCAGGTACCTAGCATGTGAAATGTGAATTGATATTAAACGTGCAAGGAGATGTCACAGAGGAGCTTTGTTCATATTTTTAAATTCATGTGGCAAAGTAGACAATCATGATACTTTTACACATATTGATTTTAAGTCCTGCTATGAAGAGGATTAAACGAATAAATCCTACCTCTTCCATTTAACAGTGGAAGAATAGACTTGGGTCACATTATTGCAACACTCCCAGGGCACCATTGTGGAGCTATCCATTCTCCTGTCACTGAAAGAAGGATTTACAGTTTTGTCTGTAAAAACCTGCAGATTTCTTAAGTAAACTGTTCTCACCTCAATAATATGTCAATAAAAGTATATGAACGCCATTCTTCTCATGCACTCAGATGCATGTATGCAGGCAGGTGTTACTCTCTTTGGAAGATTTTCAAGGACCATTTACATCAGCTCTAGTAAAAATACTGTCAGTAAAAATGTCAATGATAAGGTTATTTCTATCTCTATCTATCCTCTTCTACTGAGGATGATCCTGCTTACTTTCAGTCCTTACACAATTCTATTTTTTTTTACCTTTTTTTTATAGGATACTGGGCTTAAGTTGAACATTTCTTTGTTCCATACACATGTTTCTTATAAAGCCATATTGATCAAATGCTTTTAGTCACAACAGTGTTGAAAGGATCAGAACAACTTACTGTCAGGCCTTCAATTCTAGTCACCTTAAAATGAAGTGCCCGTCAAAAATTTTTTCCCACCGCTATTGTGATATTTCATAGCCATCCAGGCTTTCTGCCTTCTGCTCTGACTCTTCTAGCAGATATTCAGCCACCTTGACCATTTGATATACCAGCATTAGAACTGACAGGACATAGGGACATCTGCCAGGTGGTACAGACCGATGCTTTTCTCAAACAAATCTACCGCAAATCTAGGGAATGCAGCAGGATCATCTCATTCAGCCCGTGGTTGTTTGACCTATTCATCATAAGGTGACCTGCTAGATAGACATACTTTATGACAGTATGAGATAAAAATATGCCTTAGGACCTGGATCCAAGAAGGGGTGTGGTTCCTGCCTCCAGTCACATAGACTCATGTTAGATGCTTACCCCCCTTGAGAAGTGAGAGACACCTCCAAATGGGAGCAGGCATTTAAAGTCAGCCACTTTGTGGGATGAACAGTGGGAAATTCTGAGAAGAGGAGTGTGTCCTACATGCTAGCTCTCCCTGTGGCTCCCATGTTCTCTACAGAGCTTGTGGGATGTGACTCCAGTCTGAGCTGCCAGACACAGTGAAAGGTGTATCGACCCAAAAAGAAGGGCTCCTGACCACCCTTGTGGGCTGTGGTTTTGGGCAGGGGCTAGGAGGGTCAGTCCTCGACCCCAGTCACCTCTGAGGACAGCTTGTGTGTGAGATTTTTGCATGGAAAGTTTGTTGGATGACACACATGCACAGCTGTTTTTATCTACAGCTAGAGGTGTACGGGAGGTAACCAAGAGAGTGAACAAGCAAATGCAGCACATGAATGCTAAAGTTAACCGTGATGTTTTGGCCAAACACCATTCCCCCAGGTCCATGGACATGTTCAACTTTTAGCAGATGTGTTGTCATATATAATGAACCAGGAGCCAAGAGCCTTAAACCGCTCCTCCTCCTCTAACAGCTGCATACATGGAGACCCCTGTGTTTGTTTTATGTATCAGGATTGGAGGGAGATGCTACATAAAGGGAAACAGGCAGTTGAATTAGCTCATATTCTGGACCTAGTGCTTTTTAAGACGCTATTAAAGGAAATCTCTTTAAAGCTTGGTTTTGAATAAAATCTTGTATCAGCAGAATATGAAATGTGTTAACTCCAGTGGAAAAAACAGGTATATGATAAGGTTATGCACAAAGAGTCTGGATTTAATTATTGTCTTAATTCTGCATATAATTCTCTGCTGAAATATATAAATTTTCAGAAAGGAAAAATAAATACATATTTGAATTGTTAACCCTGTTCTTCCCTCTTGGGTTCTCTTTGGCCACCTAAATTCAGGTCATCATTTCACAAATACCCACCAGCTCCCAGACTTCCTAATTATTTGTGTTTTCATACTGTCTGTATTACAGGTAGCCAGTCACACGTTATGGAGATTCGTCCAGCTGGTGCCAGGAGAAAGCTGGACATCTAAGCGGTGTTTACTTTAGCGTAGAATAATGTGATTTTTATATATTTGGGGAATTTTATTGATTTTTCATCTAAAATACCCAAAGAAAGGCTGAAAGTGAACTGTAAAAGAGAGAAAGGGAACAGGTGGTAAAAATAAAACTGAAAACATTAGGTCCAATAATAAAAGGCCCAACATTCAAATGTATTTATAGGATGTGAAACTATATTGTCATAATGCATTTTAGTACTCGGCTTGAAAATCAAGGTCTGAGCTCAAGAGTACCTAATATCTTATTTGAGGGCATGGAATGACTTTTCTTACTGATTACCATGAAGGGATTATCAGCAATACATTACTGCTAAGCCTTTTTAACCTTTGACATGGAACATTTAGGCTATTGATCTCAATCTCTCCCATACCGACATCAGTAATGCATTTATCACTCCCCAGCTGATAGCAGGAAGCCAGATGTGGAGGGATGGTGAAGACTTATTTAAACTCAGAGTGCAACTTGTACCCAGCTGCAGTTTGGACTTGCAGCTCTCCCATCACTGTCTCACGGTGTTCTCTCGGTTCATGCAGGCTCCTGGTGTTTATTTAGTTCCACATTTCTCCAGGATTTGCCTTTTTTTTTTTCCCCACAACATCTTTCCTGTTATCAGTACTTGTAAAGAGGGCTTGCTGACCTGATGGAAACAGTTGTGTGCTGGAGTAATGTTTTTGGGAAGAGGACAAAGGAAACACTCCCATACTTCAAATGCTAACCCTAAATAACACTGGAGGGTGTCACACCCTGCAAGTCCTTTGCTCTTCCCCCACCCCGCTCTAAACTTTGGGATTATTCAGAGGCCTTGTAATGTTTGAAGTTTAGCAACAAAGACTGTTTGCCTACTTGTTGAATTGTAGCTGTCACAAGATCTTAAAAGAAAACAGAAGCATGTATTATTGAAACATCAGGCCTCCGATCGCCTTTATCTGTTATTAATTTGACAAAAAAAATCACCAATAATGTTGTAAATGAGCTTTTACCAACCAAGTAAACTTATACTTCAGCCTCTTCTCCAGAAAAGTTTGCAGTTTGGTTTTGACTACAGTAACATCTAAAAAACCCAGCTTGTGTGCAGAATGGAAACTAGATATTTTCTAGACAATTTTGGCAGCACTGTGTTTTGTCCACCTTTGCAGTGGGGAGATATCAATGCTAAAATTGTGCCAAACTGGAATAAATTATTACAAGTTCTAGAACATCTTTATCAAAGTGTACGCAGGACAGAGGAAGGCTCTTGTAGGGACTGAGGTGGTTATTCTTTTACACAGGATTAGTAGAAGGCTGAAAGTTACTAACTTGTGCTGGGAACTGACATCAAGGGATCTAACCTTGGACTCAAAAAGTGTTGCAAGGAACAGGACAAGGAAGTTGCTCCTTACTAATTTTCGGGTACAAGAATGAGGTGTACACATTCATTCATTTGAAATGAATGGAAATCTGTCTTCCAGTTTGAAGCCAATTTGTCTAATTGATATTTTCATTGAATTGCATGGCACTTCAGCCTTGCATCCTGAATGGCTGAGTTTAGAGAGGAAGAGTGAGATAATAGGAAAAGGTAATTAATTTTAAAGTCAAGCACTGTCATCGTATTGATTCATAAGCCATAGTGTATGTTTATTAAGGCCTACAGCTGATATTTGATTTGATAAATTGTGGAAGTAGTGGCCTTTGGCTCTGAAGGCTGGTGGACCTTTGAGTCATTTTTTTATGTCACTGAATAGGGAACTATTTATCTCTTGGCACTGAGCTGAGGACTTGTGGTAGTAACTTGTGAGCTGATTAAAGTGTTTTGCTGGATTAGCATTAGTGTGATGGCTATGTAAATTTTGCAGCATTAATATGTTATCTATTAAATTGGGATTGTCCAATTTATTTTGTGTGTTTTAAGGCTGTAAAAATTCCTATAGTCTATTATTAGTGCTTGTTTAAAACTTGAAATAAATATGTTTAGACTAAAAGTTTCATGTTGAGTGTTTTAAAAGCCAGGTTCTTGAATTCACTGTTAGTCATCAAACTAAACAGAGCTTGATTCTCAGAAGTACTGAAAAGCTGTAGTGAATTCAGTAAAAGCTCTGGAATCTGTGCATGGGTTGATGTCCTCAGGATCAAGTTGGAGGGAGTAGAAAAAAGGCCTGACAGATCAGAGATCTTTCCCACAAAGAGGAAACTCCAGAAGGATCTGAACAAGGATGAAAGCAAGGAGCAACCATTGAAGTCACCCTGATGGTTACATGTATCTCTTAAATTGATTCTGTTGAAAATGACTTCATATTCATTGCTTTGAAGGACCACGTTTCATCCTTTATTTCTGCGGGACTCTTGCTGTAGATTGTGGGGATTATTTACATCTCAATTTATTTCTCAGCCCATTGGCCATGATTAAAAACGGAATTCATCAATCTCCAGAGCCCCTGCTAGAGACTTTCACCTTATAGAAGAAAGGGATTAGATGTGATGATTTATTGGCCTCATATACAGTCCCTTGACTGTTCTGTGGCACTGAGCCGAAGGAAAGCTGAAATGATATCCAGTCTTGTCTGGCAACCACTCACATCATGAGCAGAGTAAATCCTGTCCCTTGACTAAAACCCTGTCTTGTTCCATCCAAATTTGCCTGAATTCCTGATGTGTGTGGGCTCTTGGTAGCACAAAGTTAAGGTTGGAGAAGGCAGTGGCAGCCGGCCAATGAGCGTGCCTTTAGGATGTTGGAATCTGTGCCTGTGTTGTCATGATGTCCCTTAGACTGTGACTATGAAAAGCACAGAAAATGATTTGTTACAGTCATCACACTCTATCTTTGAGAGGGAATTGGAAATGATGTTCAGAATCACAGCTTTAACATTTGATCATTGTTCTGTGATTACTTTTCAGATTTTTAGGACTTTTTGGTACTAAAGCCAAACAGAAATGCAGTCTTGAATCTGGCAGAAGCTTTGCTTGCTTGCTTTCTTCTCCCGTGCTAGACTGGAAAACAAAAAGGAAAAAATATGTGGCCATGCCCAGCTTCTACCACAGCATTTAAAAAATGTGTATTTCTTTGAGGTGATTGTTCTGGGAGAGGAGATGAAAAGCCTGCTCTTTGTTAGGGTGAGCTTTCAAGACCATGGTATCTTTTGAAACATCTCAAAATGTCTTATTGCTTTCTTAGATGCTCTTAAAAGTGTGCTATTTTTGGACTCTGAGTTCTTTCTCTTTGCTAGATACTAGTGAGGCATAATCTGTAATACCCTTGATGAAAACCCAGCTTACTCCTGCCAAAACACCTTGGTTTTTTTCAACTCAAAGTGTTGCTGTGCAACATGCCTCGCAGGAAAAGGTGAAAGATTCTCACAAAGGGATTCAGCTAGCTAGGGCTGTTTAAGTTGCAGGAAGGGATACTGGTGGAAGGGTAGTTTACTGGGACTGAACTGTATATATTTCTGCAGAAGCCTTATTGCAAAAGTTTCTTATCTCCAGAATGAAAACTGATCTGAAAGAGAGTAGGGAAAAAACCCACAACCCTGCAGAAACTGCCAATGAGAACAAGAAAACTACATATGATAGCTGATGGTTTGTGGGAAATCAAGTCCCCAGTCTAATTCAGGCATAGTGAAAACTGCCAGTAGTTTAGTGACATCCAGTCAGTACAGATGGATATGTGTTGCTGTTACTCACTGAGGCCTTGTTACATGGTTGTTTCTGTTGATAATGTGAACTCCTTGAATGTTACACTTATTTTGATGTCCTCCAGACTTTTTTCCATTAATGAAACTGTGCTCTCTGTAGGCTATGATTTGCACAGATGCTTTTTCTTGATGATGAAATGTCTTTAACCTTTGACACTTACTCAGCATAGCAGTGTCATGGTGAAAAACAGTAAATACATGTAAAAGCCACTTGTGGAAATTATTTCCCTTGGCAAATCCACTTCATTAGGGCCATTTGACTGATACTAAAACCAACACAGTTTCCTTGACTTGAAGGATTTTTCAGTGTATCTCAAACCCAACTGTCATTGCATCTTTTGACTTCCTTTTAGAAATCAGGAATACTTAAAAGCAATCTATTGGCTGTGTCATCAGTATATGATTCAACCACTGGAAGCGGTATGTTTGGGTAGACTGAAAGGGAAAGAAACTGGGTGTATTTCTAACCTAAAATAGTACTTCTCCAGGTTGCACTTTGGCAAATAGTCATTATTCTCTTTACGTGCTTGCATCCCAGACTGTCTGTGGTGTACCTGCAAGGCAGGACTGTCTTGTCTCTTTCTTACTGAGGACAAATCCCACAGACTGTCTCCTTCATGTTGGTAGGATTGTGAACAGAAGGGACTGAACGTGTGGCAAAATTAATAACTGGGTAGCATTCATACTTTCATCCTTAATTAAAGACAAGTGGGTATGTGAAACATATTTCCCCAGGGCTGTGGTGAGGCAATATCCACACATGTAATTAATCTAGCTGCTGGAAGTCACTGTTTCACCACTAAAATGAAGCAGAAAGAGACACCAGCGAATAATACGAGCATGCTCCAACATTCATTGAAGTCAATGGGAAACTTGTCTTTGGACTTCAAAAGGCATTGGACTGAACCCTGCAAGATCATATTAAAACACTTAGAAGTCATTAAGCACTTATTCTTGCTACACTGAAGTAATAGAGTTGAAAAAACTATAGCTGGATTTTAATTTAATCCACTGCCTACACTTTTAATTGTTCCATGTTTACACAGTTGGTTGCATACAGTTGGACTAGGTGGCAATTTGCCCAATGATTTATTGTGTTTCACTGTTGCTGCATGGTATGCTTTTTATAGTCTTGTTTCTGTGTATACATAGTTGTCTTGTATGCTGATACAATCCTCACTTTAGTTACTACACATGATTTTCTGTGAGAGAAAACCTAGCAGCTTCTGTGAGTTGTAATTGTGTTATTTAGTAATTTCAGTATGGTACAACTTCTATCCTGAGGGTGGACTGTAGAAGGGGCTGAAGATGTCAGCATCTCTTCCCCTAAAAGTATTAGCAGCACCCTAGAGGGTACATAATCCTTTTTAGGGGATGGGGAAGGGGTTACAGAGCTGCTCGCTGCCGTCACCAGTGCCACGGTGTCTGACCTTGATCTCTATCCATGACTGAGAAAGCAAAAACTGCTCCAGTCAATGCACAGTCGAAACTTTGGGTGCTCTGGGCTGCTGCTGGGCACTGGTAGACTTTGGTAACAAGGGAGGAATTCAGGGGCTAGCTGGAGGCATCAGAGTGCCAGAGGGTAAATGTCATCAAACCAGGTCTCTGCTCTTCTTCACCTGGCTGATGATTTGAAAATTTGGTTAGCCACTAGTTTTTGTCTGGTTACAGAATTCTGTGGCTTATCAACATATTAGAGAGAACAAATGGTTGCCTTGAAACAGATTAAACAGGGTGCGTGGAAAGCCAGTTAGTGCCCAAGTTTCTGACATCTGGAAGATGCAATTTAAACAGCATTGCATCTCAATTGCTTGGTGTGCTTGGTGTGGTTGGCAGGCTGTGTTCAGAGAAGCCCACTAACTGATGCAAGCTGAAGTTGAAAGTTGGGCATTTGAAGATTTGTTGTGCTTACTTATGGTATTTATTTATTGCCTCAGTTTCATCTGTGCTGAATTCATGCTAAGTTTTCAAGTAGCTAAAATTTAAGAGGAATGTTTGCTTATGAAAAGGTAGAGCATTTGCCACTTCTGTTTTGTGGTAAATTGAATTTTGGAAGACAGGACTAAGCAGAGCACAATCAGCATTTTGTCCTCGCAGAGCAAACTGGCTTTAGGCATCACATATTGTGACAAACAGTGTGAGTTTTGTGGCTCGGGCTCCAACAACAAGAAAAGACAATCAATAATAAGGATTCATCCCATCAGACAAATAGTGTGGCACCATTTAGTACATCTGGTATGCATCCTAGATTATAGCTAATAAAGACACGGAAAAACTTCTTACTTTACCTAGTGAAATGTTACTGTGCTGGGGGGTCGAGCTATGAGTTTTGATTTCAGAACCATGCTGGAAGATTGCATTTCTTGCCCCTGCATGTCAGTAACCTTGTTTTATAGCAGCATTGGTGTCTTTACACTTCCATTTATTTAACTGATACTGCAAAACAACAGGGCAAGATGGAGTTTTCTTTTCAGGAGTGGAGCACTCTAGACGTAATCTCAGTCGAAGCCTAGGGTTAGAAACTCCTGAGATGGTGATTTGCTCTTTGCTTCCGCATTGTGAAAGACTAATGAAAACACAACCTTTTTTAAGAAAATGTCTTGGTTTTATTGAAAAACACTCCATCTATAGGTTTGCCAGATATGCCACTGCTTCTGTGGAACCAAGAGTAGGTCACAAAAGAATTACAGTTTTCGGGGGTTTTTTGTTTGTTTTAAATCTTCTGACTTGTCTTACTATAATGTGCTTAATCCTGTTTGGCACAGAGCAAAATAAAGAAACTAGAGGAGCCTGCTTCCTGTCTGTGGTGTTGAATATAAAAATCTGCTTTAATTGGATGTATAATCATTGTATATAAAAATCTTCTTGCCTGCATGCATAGGTAAAATATCTCTTTCTTTTTACAGAAAAGGGTCAAAGATGTCATATCTCCTATTGTATTTGAAGCTGCATACAGCCTTGGGGAACATGTGATAGAAAGAGGAAAAGAAGACAAGGAACTACCTGCTCTCAAGCCCGTTCTCCGCTGGAAGAAAGGACAAAAGATAGCACAAAGGAATAAGGTCAGATTTGGACTATGTTATTTCCCTAGAAGTCCTGTGACTGACAGCAGAACTGGACATAAAAGGGGATTACCAAGCTCTGGGTCGTTTGCACACAGTCGCCCTTTTGTACAGTCCTTGCTGTTGCTGACATCACATCAGTGCTTCTCCATGACATAGTAAATACTTCTGCTGACCAGGTTGGGCAGTGCAAGGTGCAGTTGCTTTTTTATTACAGGGTGTTCATGCTGGGAAGAAGGAGACTGAATAAGGGAAAGGACGAGAAAGGTCCTGCTCCTTCTGGTTCTTCCATTTCTGTAGAGGCTTCTTGTGAAAGGCTTGGCCCTGATCTTCTTTCCAGGTTGAGCCTTTGATAGTGCCAGAGGGACAGGGCTGGTTCCAGGAGGGGACACAGGAACTTGACCCTCTCTGTGAGGGGGACAGAATAAAGAAAAATTTACCTGGCCCAACTGCCCTCTCTTTTGGGGGACTCATCATGTCCAGTCATTCAGCAAGGGAAACCCACTCCTGCTGTTATTGTAGGACATGCTATACTAAAATAGGATGGTTTTGTTTCAGAGAAATTAAAGCATAGGTGCAGCCATGTACTTCTTGGGATCTTGTTTTGCTCCACTGCAATGCAGAAAACCCTTTTGTCTTTAATTCTGGTGAGAACAAGAGAATTCCCTTCATTTTGAAACACAGTGTAGAGTTTTTTTTTTTTTTTTTGGCCTCTTCCTCACAAGTTGTTCCCTAAGGAACTAAAGTGTATGTGATTATCCTGCCGCTCTTGTCTGTTTTGACCTCACTAGTATCTTTGGCAAATGTTGGGCAATTTTGTCAGGATTTGATAGGAGCGATCAAGACAGTGCTTATGAAGGTATTAAACACCTTCAGGGTTCATGCAACAGGCAGTCATGTTGAGGAGAGAGACCCTGTTAGTGACCTTTGAAGAGACTCCAGTATGAGTGCGATCCTTGTAGGTACGGGACAATCTGCCAAGGAAGGAGCTTGCAGAACAATTCAGCCTCCCACTGTGCCAGCACCAGAGCATCTGACTGTGAAGCTTGAGGCTCCACAGGGAAATCAGGCTACTTATGTGGCTTGAAAAACTTCTTGTGTGTCAGAATTGCAGGATAATTTAGGCTGGAAAGGACCTTTGTAGATCAAGTTCCTTGCTCAAAGCAGAGCCAACTTGAAAGTTAGATCGAGTTGCTCAGGGTTGCATCCAGTCAAGTTTATTTTCCAAAGTATGCTTACAGAGTTACAGGCTGGCACTGCTTGTGAAAAGGAAACCTTTTTTTTTTTTTAATTTAAAGGAAAAAAAAGCTGTAAAAAGTCTGTCTGGAGCCTGAGACTTTTAGCAATGAATTGTTAGATCTGTTTTTTAACCCTGGGAAGATCATGTCTATTAAGTGATGCTTGCATCATCAGCATCTATAACATTACTTTCTGATGCTACTCGTGAGGATATGTTGTTATGCTGAAATTGCAGGTCCTTGAATCCTACTAAAAAAACCCCAAAACAAACAAACAAACAACCCCCAAACAAACAAACAAAACCACAAAAAAAACCCCACACCAAAAAAACACCAAAAACCAAACAACAACCAACCAAACAAAATTAAAATGCTGAAAGAGATTTGCTTCTTTATATACCTAAGTGTTTTGAACTGTTTTCGGCTATAATCCTTGAACTTAGACACATGAGTATTTATTCAATTATGCTTTATTTTTATAAATGTATGGATGAAAGATGCACCTAAGAATTACTTATTTTCATGAAGAAGGATTATATGCCTGTTATGTATCTGAATGTTGTGTTGTTGCAACGATGTGATGGGAATTTGTGGAGAGCTTTGGAAGTTGAGCATTATGCTGAAAACCTAAGTGTTACACGAACAAAACTGCTTGGTTGCTTTACCACTGTGTTTAAACTCAGAAGGTCACATGTTGCCCTGCAGGCATAGTTTTGATATTTTAATGTACCTAAATGCCGAGGTTATAGAGCAGAAATACAGATATGTTGGGATTTTCCCTGAGTTGTTTTCTTGCGTAATTTGGATGAAAGAGAGCTGGTTTAACAATGCCTTTCCATTTGCTTTCCAGATGTTGTTCACTTAGCTTAGTAAGAGAAGGATTTTGACATGGGGTGTGCCTGCAAGTGTGCTTTCAGCTAAGGAAGCGGGAAGAGCTTCAGAGTCGGTGTGGCAGTTGTGGTGACAAAGCCCTGATGGAGTAGCCTCGAGGCATGGTGGTGGGGTACTCAAAAGACCGATTTTTTTTCACGGGAAAATCAGGGCATAGTGTTCTATTTCAGGATTCTTGTTATCTTGCAAGTATAAATTGTTCTAAATGACCAAAAGGGATAGTAGGAAGCAAAGTTAATAGAATAAAATATTTACATTCTCAAAGAATCTAAGAATTAGGGAGGGACCTGACATTTTGTAAGTCCAATTCAAAACAGATTTAGTGGGATTTGTTTTCAGAAGATACAGCACGGGCGAGGGCAAGTGGACAAGCTTAGCATTAGTGCCAGTACTGGAGTCTTTAAATATAGCTAGTTGTGTGTGGTTTTCAAAAGCCCGATCTCCGATTAGTCCTGTGAGAAGTGGCATTTTGAAATCAGAAATGTTGCATCTGTTGCTTTGAGGCACCATTACAATACTGTTAAGAGGCTGTCACTTTTCTGTGGTAGTTGAAGTAGCTGTAAGTAGTTGAATAGCTGAAGAAAGGGGAGGGAGTCTTCTGTCTTTCAAGATCCTACTGGGGGACTGCTAGGCCTACTTGGAAAGCCCATCATCTTGCAAATATGTGGACTTTATAGTCACCTAGATAGGATCTTATTTAAACTTAAGTGATGTTAAAGCCGAAGTGATCACTTTCACTGGGATTTCAGTTTGTTTCCCATGAACCTGATGTTTCCTGTATGCTTGTGTGACTTCCCAACAAGAGCCGTATGGCTCACAAACAAGGAGGTAGACTTGATCTTAAAGGTCTTTTCCAACCTAAATGACTCTATGATTCTGTGCTTTTATTTATTGGTCATCTTTATTTTAAAAGAATGCAGTCTTTACTGTAAGGCAATGCAAAATGCTGATATTTAAAAATAAGCCAAAACCAAACCTTGATTGTTCAGTGAAGAAGCTTGTTTCTATTGCTAAATCAACTGTGCTTGAAAAAATCAAAATTTGAACGTCTGAGTGATTTGAAGAAAAGGATCTTGAAATTTCCTGATGAAAGCCACACAATTTTGAGACTTTATGTATTTTTTTTTAAGCAAAGAGGCTCTGATACTTCAAAATGAAGTACTAATGTAACTAAATCGGCCTGAGGGACTATTTGGCCCAGGTAATTTCTCATGGACTAAACTATTTTATTGATTCTTGTATATGCTTAACAGAAATGACAGTTGCTATAGTTTGGTGTAATTTTTTGTGGTAGCAAAAGCAAATACTTAATGGATATGTGTCTATTGATAGATGCCATGGCAGCTTTTAAAATTGTTGGGTGGAGAATGGTGGTGTGGAGGAGATTATACCTTTCCAAGTTATAAGTTGCTAGTCAGCTCAATTTTGTTCAAACAGAAGATCTCTGATGGGTCAGGATTGGGTGGGGGAAAAAAAGATTCTACTTTGAGTGTATATTATAAACTTTAAAGCTTCCCACCCTGAGGATGACTTTCCATTAGCTTCTATTTTGCTTCCCAAATCCAGTTGCTACCTCCATCCTCTGGAAAAAACTAATAAGTCTTCTTACTTCAGGGAAATTAATGAGTATTTAGAACTTGGTTTGGCTTAGTTCGTTGTAAGTGGTTTGTACTATAACATTTATTTTTGTATACCCACTGTATAAATACATGTCAACCAAGGAGGAGAAATATCTCCTGCCAAATACAGCCCGGATTTGTTCCTAGTAGTATCCAGTAATGTATCTTAGAGTTCAAAATGTGGTATGCTAGAATTCTGCCTGTTCTAAATACTGTAATAAAATCACCTGCTGTTATGTGGATGGAGACACCATTTTGTTATAGGAAAATATTCTCAGGAGATTTAATTGCGTCAGTGTTTTCAGGACTTCGTGAATGGTCTGCTATAAAACTACTTGCAAGTTATAAGAAGAGACAGAAAATGTTTAGAACGTTCTGTTCCCAGCTGTGCTACTGACTTGCAGTGAGAATTTGGGTACAGTGCTGTACCTCTGGGTGCCTGAGGCTGCACGTCTCTGGGATAAACTTCACTTTTTTAAAGCAGAGAACTACTTTTAAAAATACTTGTGTTTGAAAAGCTAGTGAAGTATTTGCACATAAATTTGCTTAGTTGGCAGGTATGAGAGAGCATAGGGGGATTTTTATGGAACTGAATTGTGAACAACCTTCAGTGATTTTTGGTTTGCTGCATGAGTAATGCCATTATTTCTTTTAAAACATGCACACACACCACCAGAGTCATACTGAGGACACAGCAATGACAGATCTGGACAGGCTGAAATGTGGTTGTCCATACACACAGGATGGTCCAGGTTTGTCAGTGGTGCCTTCTCCAGAGCAGAGATCCCTGTATGCCTGCTTGAGTCAGGTCATGTCTCTGTCAGCAAACTGAGCTATGCTCACCACATTTTTAGGCATTGGAGTGACATCTTAATCCTGTTAAGCTGCTGGAATGGCTCTTGGCATGGTTTTAACCTGTGCCAGCTACTGTAAACCATTCCCAGGCATGGGTCAGGAGTTAGGATGCTTGTGTCTTGGAAGCCAGGGCAGTTTAATTTAGTGGCGCAGCTGAAGCCTCACTACCTTTGTATACCTGTCAGTAGCTGAGTAGGTGGAAAGTTCGAAGGTTAATTGACTTATACCCAGTTACATACGAAGTCTTTGTGAGATTGCAGGAGTCAGCCTAATTGCCATGTTCCAGCTGAAATGTGTTGCCACTGAAGTCTTTCCTCCTTGGGCAGGGCAAGCTCCCAAATTATCTTCTGCATTTACTCTTGCAGAGATCCACCATGTGCCATTTTTCCTGCTTAATTGCCGCTGTTTTCCCTTCCGTTGGAGTGGGATTGCTGAAAGTGATTATTTCCACTCCTCCCTCTGCCATACCTTTGGTGGTGTCTGTCTTCTGCTTTAGACAGGTTTGGTCAGAGTCAGTGCTGAACTGGCAGGGACTGGGTGCTGTTCGTGCCAGGGAATTTGGAAAGGACCCACCCTGAGCATGTACTGGATTAGGTTGAGTTACATTTGCCTGCCTTTTTTTTTTTTTTTTTTTTTTGCTTTGTTGAATGGCAATAAAGAGGAAAGATTTGCAACTCTGGAAGAAATTCAGAATTGAAAAAGAACAGCAGGTGCCCAGATGTACTGTACCTCTGAAATGTTTATAATTAGCAAACTTGCTGAGGTAAGAATGAGTGGAAATCAATGCCTCTGATGGTATGCACGTTTCTATATGCTTGTTCTTAAGCAATGACAGGCTAGGCCAGTTATTGTCCAACTTCTTCATATTCCTGTTTAAGAGTAGAGTAAAAACAACATAACTGAGAATGTGTAAGACATGGCTTAATCCCCAGGTTTAGGTCTCATGGTCTTCCTAAAGAACAATAGCCAATATAATATGCTAATATACACAGAGATATATAGACGTTCATCTGTTGGCTGTGCATATGTGCCAGGGGAGCGTCAGACTACAGCTTGATACTGTCTTAGGTGGTAGGATGTGAACTGTCTGATTTAGTTTAAAAGTTCTTCAAATAAATAGAGGGAGATGATCACATAGGCATTTGCAAACTGAACCCTAACTTAAAAATCCAATTGGGTAATTTCTGCAGTTCAGCATAACAGCATGCATTTCATTTCCAAAGTATTCTGTGGATGGAGAATTGCAAGTGTTAAAAAGAGGGAGTTCTTGCTTTTGTGTGGAGCTACAAAAGAAAATTGTAAAATACTCAAAAAAACAGAGGCAGGTGACAGCCTTCAGGAAGCCAGGCTTCATTAGCTCTGATCAGCAGTTATATGAAGGATAAGAAGAGCTTAACTGGAATACCTAGTACCTTGAGAGGAGATAATATGATAATATTAGTTCATTCAGTTCAAAGTACCTTTGCCACAAAATCCTTGTCCATTCGGACTAGCATTCATACATACAAACCCACAGACAAATGATAGGAGAGGACTTTCACATATCCTTGGGGGGGTCTAAATGAGTTAAAGGTAGACATAAATCATGTATGTGATGCTTTGAAGATTTTCTTTTTCCTTTCTAACTGACAAAACAGCTGTCACATCTGTTTTTCATTTCTAGTTGTTAATATGCTTTTATAATTCTAATTACACAATTGTGTGACGAGTAACAAAGGTTTTGACTCTTATGTTAAAATGTTTAAGTATGAAAGCATCCTGAGTAAAAAAGATTCATCTTACATGGTTCCAATTTAAGTAGTAGAAATAAGAAGGTTTAGAGTAGAAAATGTTCTCGAATATCATTAAAGAACCCTCCTGAGATTTTATAATTGAATTATTCTGTAGTCATCCAAAATAAATGGAAGACCATTTAAGACAAGACAGGAAAATATATTGAGAAACGTGCTGCAGAAATCAATCCTATAATGGTATAGGGAGACGGGACAATTAACCCCATAGGTCCTTCCCATCTATTGTTCTATGAATTTATAAGGTCTGAAGTCTTGTAAAATGAGAACACTATTTGGATCATTTGAACTGTTAATGATTCAAAAAAGAAAAAATTGCCTCAGCCTGAAAAATGAGTGAGTCAGACTAGAAATCTAATAAAGCTCTGAAAGGCTGGGGATATATTTCTATTGCCACCAATTGTAATTCTTCACCCCAGGAGAACATGAGGACAAAGACTGCATTGTTAAACCCGCTTACTGCTGTGAGGAATAACTAATACATATGTTTATTAATTTATGCTTGCCTTCAATAGCTAGCAGGTTTCTTGCCTGAAGCTGATTTCATTTGGGAGTTGTGTTTCTCTTATGTTCGAATGTCCTCTCTGCTTTTTAGCTTGGTGCTCCAGCCTGGTTTCTAACACTTACTGAAAGCAGGTTGCAGCTGAAATAGGGGAGAAGTGATTGAGTTTGGCCTTAGATGGCTTGACAAGTGGCAACGTGCTAGTCATGAGCTGTAGGACCAGAGTCTTCCACCTCAGTGAAGTGGATGAATTCCTCTGTGGCCTTCCCCAGCTGGAAGAGTTTGACTTGTGTGGTTGCACCCCTACTAGTGTAGCAGAATAATTATTACTGGCCAATTTCTGTTTTCTTATACTAATGCACTGTAAGTGAACATCTGTTTCCTTTGCATGAAGACATGCTCTGATGAAGTCTACATGGAGCTGAGGGAGCATGCTAGCTAACCTTGGTCCCCTGCACCATGCAGTACTGGCACGGCCCTTTGGTTTCATAGTAGGATTCTGTGGAATGCTTATTGTTCCCTTGGTATTCCTGCTTCTGTCATGTGTTCAGTCTGCCACTCACTAGGGGTATTGTGGAAATCATGCATTCTTATTTTAGCCAGCACATCTGATGAAATCCTGGAAAGTTTTCCACAACAGTAATTGCTTTTCTAGTGGGAATTTAAATCGACCGTTTTGCACTTGGCCTCAGCTGGATACATGAATGGACCATTTCCATGAGCGGTGTAGTGAAGCACAAGATGTCTGAGGAGAGCCAGTCACTATTTCTTTTTTTGTGATCAATAGATTTGTAGATAATAGCTTTATTTTGCAGGCAATTTGAAAATTTAAATACAAAATAAATAAAGGTCTAAAATCAAGCTCCTGTATCTATATTTAGGCACAAGGGAGCCAGAAGGCCTGCGAAGGGAGCCAGAAGGCCTGCGTGGTTGAATAGGGATCTGTTGGGTATGCTCAAGCAGAAGAGGCGAGTTTACAGGTCATGGAAGCAGGGACTGGCCACTTGGGAGGAATACAAGGCTGCTGTTAGAGGATGCAGGAAGGCAGCTAGGATAGCCAAGGCCTCCTTAGAATTACAGCTGGTGAGAGGGGTCAAGGACAGCAAGAAGAACTTTTTCAAATACATAGCAGATAAAACTAATACCAGAGGCAATGTAGGCCCACTGATGAATGAGGTGGGTGCCCTGGTGGCAGAAGACACAGAGAAGGCAGAATTGCTGAATGCCGCCTTTGTCTCTGTCTACTCCACTGGAGGCTGTCCTGGGGAACCCTGTACCCCTGAGACCCCGGATGAAGCCAGGTTAATGGAGGAGTTTGCTTTAGTCGATGAGGACTGGGTTAGGGAACAATTAAGTAGTCTGGACGTCCATAAATCCATGGGTCCAGATGGGATGCATCCGCGGGTGCTGAGGGAGCTGGCTGAAGTCATTGCTAGACCGCTATCCATCATTTTTGCCAAGTCTTGGGAAACGGGAGAGGTGCCCGAGGGTTGGAGGAAAGCAAATGTCACTCCAGTCTTCAAAAAGGGCAAGAAGGAGGACCCGGGTAATTATAGACCGGTCAGCCTCACCTCTGTCCCTGGGAAAGTAATGGAACAGCTTATCCTTGGTGCCATCTCAAGGCACATCAGGGATAAGAGGGTCATTAGGGGCAGTCAGCATGGCTTTACCAAGGGTAAGTCATGCTTGACCAACCTCATAGCCTTTTATGAGAATGTAACAAGGTGGATGGATGATGGCAGAGCGGTGGATGTGGTCTACCTTGACTTCAGTAAAGCCTTTGACACAGTCCCTCACAGCATCCTCACAGCTAAATTGAGGAGGTGTGGTCTAGACAATAGAGTAGTGAGGTGGGTTGCAAACTGGCTTAAAGAGAGAAGCCAGAGAGTGGTGGTCAATGGTGCGGAGTCCAGTTGGAGGCCAGTATCTAGTGGAGTGCCTCAGGGGTCAGTACTGGGGCCAATATTATTCAATATATTAATTAATGATTTAGACGAGGGAATTGAGTGTACTATTGGCAAGTTTGCTGATGACACTAAGCTGGGAGGAGTGGCTGACACGCCAGAAGGCTGTGGTGCCATCCAGCGGGACCTGGACAGGCTGGAGAGTTGGGCGGGGGATAACCTGATGGAATTTAACAAGGGAAAGTGTAGAGTCCTGCATCTGGGCAGGAACAATCCCAAGTTCCAGTATAGGTTGGGGCATGACCTATTAGAGAGCAGTGTAGGGGAAAGGGACCTGGGGGTCCTGGTGGACAACAGGATGACCATGAGCCAGCACTGTGCCCTTGTGGCCAGGAAGGCTAATGGCATCCTTGGGTGTATTACAAGGGGGGTGGTCAGTAGATCGAGAGAGGTCCTCCTTCCCCTCTACTCTGTCCTGGTGAGACCCCATCTGGAATATTGTGTCCAGTTCTGGGCCCCTCAGTTCAAGAAGGACAGGGAACTGCTGGAGAGGGTCCAGCGTGGGGCAACAAAGATGATTAAGGGAGTGGAGCATCTCCCTTATGAAGAAAGGCTGCGGGAGCTGGGGCTCTTTAGTTTGGAGAAGAGGAGACTGAGGGGTGACCTTATTAATGTTTATAAATATATAAAGGGTGAGTGCCACGAGGATGGAGTCAGGCTCTTCTCAGTGGCAAACAATGATAGGACAAGGGGCAATGGGATCAAGCTGGAACACAAGAGGTTCCACTTAAATTTGAGAAAGAACTTCTTCTCAGTGAGGGTGACAGAGCACTGGAACAGGCTGCCCAGGGAGGTTGTGGAGTCTCCTTCCCTGAAGACATTCAAAGCCCACCTGGACACATTCCTGTGCGACCTCACCTAGGCGTTCCTGCTCCAGCAGGGGGATTGGACTAGATGATCTTTTGAGGTCCCTTCCAATCCCAAACATACTGTGATACTGTGATACTGTGACACATTAATATCTAAGTTGTTTGATTTGCAAAGCTATAAACCAGGAAATATTTCATAGAAAAGGCAGTGACATTTGCTTACAGCTTAGTAATTTTGAAAATTGGATCACGTCATGGTCCCTAAATAGGAACCCAGGAACCTAACTTCACCAGATAACATGGTCATAGCCATACAGCATCAAGATCTAAAAAGTAAAGAATTATTAGACTAACAAACTTATCCTCAATCCTTTAAATAGAATTGCTTTTGTGTTATTACCATGATCTAATTCCTAAGTCATCCCTGTACATACCATAGGGTATGGTGACAATTTACAGCAAATCCATGTAGAGGTTGGAACACTGTATTCTTAACCCAGATTATTTTGCATAACCCAAGTTATCCTGCTGAAGCACATGGCACAGTTTATGAAGTTAAAGGGGTGGATCCTCAGTTACTGAAGGCCAGCTCTGCTACCTCCTAACTGGTGCTGTCTGAACCTTTTGTAGACTGATGTGTGAGGAAATGTTTAAAGGCCTGATCCAGAGTAAATCACTGTTCTCTTATCCAGACCATGAACTGACATGTTATCAAGGGTTCTTTTGAGAATCCAGTTTCTTCCCTGTCTCTTCAAGCATTGTCCTTCAGCTGTTGCTTTCCCTTTTCTGTGAAAGGATGGGCACAACTCTTACTGGTACACACTACTGGCAACTTGAAGTCTTGATTTTACATTTTGGCTACAACCTGAAATTTCTGTGTACTTCCCTGAATTTTGAGATGTTGAATGTCTTGAAATATTTTTTTTTTCTTTGTTTATTGGATGTTTTCCAGTATATTCTGTGGGCAGGAATGCCACAAGCAGAGATTTCTTCAGTTTTCTCTCTTTCTCATTCTCTTCCCTACTCTCAGAAACATACATGCCCTTAATTTTAGATGGGCATTGAAAGTAAGTAAAGCGATTTAATGAGCCAGGTTTGAAATCCTAGATGACCTTCCCTTGAGTGGAGAACTCTGGCCATTAGGCAGAAACCAGATTCATTGTTGCTGATTTTTAGCTCCTATCAGCATTCCTTAGCAGTCTAACATCAGCAGGAAGGAAAGGGACAATATCTTCATACCCAGTAGCCTTGTGCTTGGGATGTTTTAGACTGCAGGAACTAGGGATTCATCATCCTTCTACATCCCAAGGCAGAGGATTGCATATTTTTACTCCTGGCCTTTACTACAAAATGTGGAATTCAATCCACTCTTCAAGAGGCAAGTGTGGATGCAGAGGTACTTGCTTTGAGGCCCTGATCTGAATGCCTGTCTAGACAGATCCCTTTCCTTGTCAGCTGGCTCTAGGTCTCTCCTTACTGTACACTTAATTTTGTACAGATGTGAATATTCACTCTTTATAATGAGTATATCTTAATGCAGGCTTTTTACTTACCTTCTCAAGGATATGGACATCATCCATCTCTGGTAGGGTTTCAGGATATATCTGCCATTATTCCTTGACCTCCCAAGAAGCATCATCTTTAAAGCTGCCATGCAGAATTTAAGGAAATTGTGTTTACCTGGGAAGTTCAGTGACCTGGTAGGAACAGCTGTGAAGCAATTCCCTATTTCTGCTGGGATCTGTGCAGCAGGGGAGAGCACAAAGAGAAATTGTGGACCCTTGAAATACATTTGCTCTGTGCTTTGCTGTAGATCTGGTGATTGCAGAAGTCTGAAAGACTCACTGTGCATGTGCTTTACATTAGCCTTGTGCTTGTACAGTAAAGGTGTCCTAGAAACACTGACGTTATCCTGTTCCTACCACTGAGCACACAAACACCTATTTCTCTTTTGGAAATGCCAGACAGAAGTGCGGTGTCCTTGAGATAAGAAATGTGTATTTCTAACTCAGGACAAATTTTGCCCCCTTCCTTCCCCCCTGCCCCCCCCCCCCGCCCCGGGTTTAAATTTTCTTGAGTGTATTTAATACATGGAGAAGCTTCCTGACAATCTCTGATGTATGTAACCAAAACTGTGAGGTATGTAGTACAATCTAAGTGGAATCCAGTAACAATCAATTGAACTCTGGTAAAACCACTGTTCAGAATTGTTTCTCTTCACTTCAGCTAATGGTAACTGCAAAGATTATTAAATTTTTCCACAACACAATGATTTTTTTTTTTTTTTGTACTACCCCCCTTTTTCCAGTTCTTCATAAGACATATACAGCCCACTGGTTACCTTGTTCAACATTTTTAATATGTGAAGAGCCCTACAAATCCCTAAAACTGGTATTGTAAAGCTGAAATCACTGTAAAGATTGCTTATAGTTAAAATTAATGATTATATTGTAGTAGGGCCTGTGCATATCCCAGGAATGGTATCCTGCTCTAACAACATGCAGTGTTGAGTCAGGTACAGTTTCTGGCCCAAAGAAATCACAGCCCAAGTAGACCAAGTAAGGGCACAGTAACAATATATAAGCAGTGTTCACAAACGTTATGATGACATATAGTGTGTTTACTCCTTAATTCTTCAGGAGTGATTTGAACAGGCAGGAATTAGTAAATTGGAAAGGAAGAAGAACTAACAGGCTGAGGAAGTGGAGGCTCAAGATAGCAAAGAAGAAAATGGAGGAAGCAGACTGACTGTGAGAAGCTACAGCGTTGAAGCTCTTGCAGGCACACAAAACAGGGGAGGTGGAATAGAGTCATGGCAACCTACATCCAGACTTTCCAGGGAAAATAGTAGAAAATAGCAAAATAATCCATAGGTGGTGTTAGCCTGTGATGGAAGTGGGCTGCTGAACCAACTGTCTGCATCGGTATGTCCTAGCATCTGGCTGGACCCTTCTCCACCCAAACCTGAATGCATTTGAGATCCTCCACAGAAACAAAAGGTTCACTCCTACACAGTTATGGATCTGGATACTCATCATCCTTATTTCTTTTTCACATCCCAGTGCTGTGAAGGAATTTGAGTTTCTATGACATAACAAAATACTCCTATGTATTTCAAAGTAGCTTGCTGTCCAGTGCATGATATGTTGGAAGAGATACATGCTCGGTAGTTTTAGAAAATGAGGTGTTTGTTCATTCCTTCTGAAGAATGGCAATTACAGATTTAGTAACAACATTCCAGAATTATTATGTAGTTACTTAGATGTATTTACAGTACTTTGTTCTTTTAAACATGCAGGTCGTATTTTTGATCACTCTGTTCGCTTTGCCAAGATTTTTGCAATGCAAATAGGGAAACTGTCAGGCAAGAATATTTTTACAGTTTCTTTTTCTTTCTCCTCTGAAGGTCAAATGGTCTTTCTTATATATAGCTACTATAGTGGTTGAAGGTTAATTCTGAGGACTTTTGAGACTGTACCTTTGAAATATGCAATGTTTTTAGAGGGATTCCTTATGCTGGTTCCTCTCTCAGGGTTATAGTGATTATTTTCCTTTGGTATGGTAGTCTTTATTAAGGAGAAAGGATAAGTATAGGCAGTAATTTCCACTTTTGAGATTCTGAGAAAGCAAAAGGTGGGAAAAGGATATGTAAGGACAGAGTAAATATCTCCAAATGACCTGGCTGCCTCCCATCTATCTTTGCTCTTCTTTCCTTTTGCAACTTAGTACAACCTACACCATAGTCTGGTATCTGCTAGTCCAATACTGTTATAATTGACTTCATAAAGGTCCACTCCTTTTTGGAGAGCTCTGACAATACAGAAAAAGGAGCGCAACCGGCAACCTTAGCCAAGAGTCTTCCTGTGGAGAGAAAAGGCCTAGAAATCCCCATGCCCTCTGGGCTTAAGATTCAAAGTCTTTCTCCAATCCCAATACAGTTGGGCAGAGCTCTTAAAAAATTAATTAACTCTGTGTCGTTTTTGTTTTTTTTTTTTTCCCTCACCCCAAGCCTCTTTGTCCCTATCTGCCCATTATCTGTGTCCTGCACAGGTTTGTTCTGTCTTTGCATTTGTGATTGAAATATTTACTTTGGTAATAAGTCTTGGAGCCAAGCTTGTAGAAAGAAATATTTCATATTAAAGGAAGAGATCAGTGATTGTCAGGCTTCCTAGCTGAACAGTGTTGGCAACCCTCATTGCTGAACAGTGTTGGCAACCCTCATTTTGGATATTTGTCCTTTGAATATTTGATAAGCTGAAGAGCATTACAGCTATGAAAGAATTAATCTTCCAGCCTGAAAAGTATTGGTCGCTGTTGTCAACAGCAGGGGAAGGTAACCTTGATCTTAATGCCATTTAGGTTTCTTGGAGGCTATGAATGAATTCCTGCCCCCTTCTTTCACTCACTGATGGGTGTCTCATTTAGCTATGACAAACTGTCATAGAGATTTGTATAGGCTCCCGAACTTCTCATGTATTCCCCTTCTTTCTACCGCTTAAATAGCATACCTGTGGCTGATGGTATGTCATCCTTTTGCAGTTCCTAGTTCTATCAATCTGTTAAATTTCGTAAATAATAGTCTTCACTAGCATTTACAAGACTGACGGTGTTTCCATTATTTGAGGTTATCACTGGTACATAACAGTCCTTGTAAATTATTTTGCTTGCAAATCTAAAAATAAGGTTTTTAAAAAATAAAAAAGTTTAATTGCTTTTCTTTAATACAGACTACTGAATATCTTGGGCACATGATTTTCTTACTTGCGATTCCTAGGACTGAAAATAGTTTCATATATAGTCTATTTTTTGTTTCATTTTCATGCACATGTGGTGGGAAGAGAAATAAGAGTGCCAGAAATATTGTGTGAGCAGTAATTCTTGTCAGATGAGAAGCGGGAATGGACTGAGGAAAACCTCTGAGAGAGTCCAGTTTTGGTGAAACTTCTTCTTCAGTTAGAAGAGAATAAAAATGGTTCTGATAAGGATGAGATTTGACTGCCCTTGAATTTCCTTAACACTCACATCATATATTTCTGTATCACAGATTTTGGTGTTCTTTTATTTCATCCAAGCCTGTTCGTTCTTTGAATTTTCATTTTACTCTTTTCATGCTGTAACAGTTCTTTTTCTCTGTTTTTCACAGACTGTTTTTGAGAGGAACTGTCAATCTGATGACTGTGCTGCTGATTTAAAACTTCAGGGTAAATTATTGCTGTCTAGGTGAGTAGTTGAACTCCTTTTTTTTCTTTTTCTTTGTTACACACGAGTATGCCATTCATTTTATGTTAATGACATTGAAAAATCAAAATACACACACAGACGTTTTATATCCGGACTAGGAGGATGATGACAGTGATACCATCTTTAGTGCGGAAAGGTCTCAAGGATCTGAATTCCTGCAGCACCGAGCTCTGTGCACATACAGGGCATGACACCTTCACCTTCCCAATCACAATAGAAAAAAACTGGGCCAAAAATATAGCTCAGCAGAGAGGTTTCAGGGAAAGTAAAGATGCATGCCTAAATCAAGTACTAATATGGACCATGTAATTTTTCAAAGACAGTAAAATATGTTTATGACATGATAGGACTAACACTGCCTGCAGAAGGGCAGTTTTGTCCAGAAAAAAGGTCACATGGAATGTTAATAAAAACACTCAGAACATGGCAAATTATCTTCTTCAAGTTATCTTTTTCTGTTTCTGAACGTGTATGGTTTTGCTAACTTTTCCTGAAATACCGCCCTCCTTTGTCTGATTCTTTTTGTTAGAAAATTGGGATGGGATGTCTGATTACACTTTCTTCTGGGATAGTAAACCTCATCAAATAGACCAGAAGTAAAGTTTATGTTCTGTCCCTTGTGACTGGTGATCCTAGGAAAATGCCTATTGTTTTGCCAGGATGTAGTTGTTCAATTTTGGGATAAATCAGGCTAAAGGTGAACTTTACACATCACTTCTGTTTCCTTTTTTTCAGCACATTTTTAGAGATGGAAGTGCTGATGCAAGTTATTTAATTGTGTGCCAGAGGTTTGCTGTTTGATGGAGATGCTTTCTGTGAAATGCTTTGCTTTCAGGTCAGCAAAGAGAGGGGAAGATACTCCCCTGCTTGAAGGCGGGGGCGGGGGGAAGAGATAGTAATAGTCAGGAGATACGCACACATTTTATGTAAGTCTACAGCATGCTGTAACTGTACTTGGAGATGAAACTGAACCAGAGTCAAATCTGAGAAGTTATGGACTTCTCCAGACACGACTGAAGTCCACAGGAATGTTTCAGGGGATTGGCTGAAAACAGGATTAGGTCTCAGGTTGCCGAGTCTGAGCTTTGACTGCAATTAGTCTGGATTTTTTTGACCTTTTGCTTGATCTTCATGGTGAGCAAAATCTGTTAAGAACTGAAGACATGTTTGTGCAGACTAGGGAAGGCAGTGAGGTATTTTGTCTTTCAGTTGAGGAATAATCAATAAAAAGCAAGAGACAAGTCCTAAAATCTTGTCAGTCACTGTATAGTAATCACAGCAGTAAGAACTGTATTCACAAATGGAGTATTAGACTGTTTATTTTTACGTCTGTTATTTACGTTATCTTGGCAATTTAAAACCCACAACTGTTAAGAAAGCTTAGGATATTCAAATACAGTTTCTATGTTTGTATAGCAAAATGTCGAACAAATGCTCTCAAGTTGTCTTTATCCAGTGATACCCTGAAGTTCTCTTTGAGATAAACAGGATATTGTCAAATCCATCACACCTGCACAGAATGAGTTTTCTGTAGCTAAAGGGCTGTGTAAGCTTCAGTTATTAAGAAACATAACACAGTGGCTATCTCTAAAGAAAACTATTATTATTATTATTGTTATTATTATTGCACATAAGACTACAAAAACATGCTATGGACTCTGATTTGAAAGAAGTGCCTGACTTCAAGAATATGGTAATTTTTCCAGCACCATATGTTTCATGCTAAAGAATTGTATCAGCAGTTTTTCCATGTTATTCTATTTATGCTAAGCCTGTGTACAAAACTTTTTTTTTTTTTTTTTTTTTTTTGGAAAGAACAAAAACGATGACTCAGTACTATTTGCACTAAACAACTGACTTCATTGTTAGGAAGGTTATGGCAATGCTTTGTCTAAATAATCGTGTCTGACTAAATTTGGTGGACTTATTGTTGGAAAGAATGCAATTAATGACACACAGATATAATGGATTTAAATAAACAGGATGTTTATTGGAAGGCAGTGTTAAAAAGCTGCAGCAGATCTGAGAGACAGCACTTAAAGATGTCATTGGACAGGTGGATAGGCTGATCTGGTTAAGATCATCTCCCTGGGCTTGCCAAAGACTTTTATTAAGATTTCTCACCAAAGGTTCGCAAAGAAAGTGAGCTACCCAGTTCTGAGAGGAGTGGCGCTTGAGTATTACTACCTAATTAAAAGATAGTCAACGGAGACGAGTAAATAGTTTGTTTTCCTAGAGGAGAAAACTCCACAAGTGCTTGTGCTGGGGCTGATGGTAATCAGCATATTCATAGACAATCAGGGAAATAATCTACTAAAAAGAAGTAGCAAGGTGGTAAAGTTTGTTAATCATACTCAACTATTCAGAGCACTGAAAAAAAACAAACAAGGAGGTATGTTTTCATGAAATGTGTGATTGACCTGTGGATTTTACTGCTGAGGATGTTATAAATGCTGAGAGTTTACATGGTGGAGAAATGGCAAATATGTATGCTGGAAGCTGCAGAAATATATCAGCAAAGTAGCACTCTGTGCTTGCCTTGTTCTTCCATTGGCCTCTTGCTTTTAGACATCATTGGATACAGGGCCATCTGCTAGATGGACGACTTGGTCTGGCTGTTCTTGCTACAAATTCATGGAAAGTGTGTATGTTAAAGCCAAAAGCTATGCATATTGTGCTGTGTATATTGTAAGGTATAGTTTTGTCCGCCACTATATATAATGTGCTTTCTAACATGTGCTGCTAGAGCATATGTGTGCATAGGAAGTTCTCTCAGATTACATTATCATCGAGAGAATTGTTTGCTGAGGTCACTCTTATGAGCTTAAGAACTGCCCAAGCTATTCTGATTTAGAGTTCACCTGGGATGCATTTGAATCACTAGAATTACCCAGTTAAGAGATTGCATCCAGCTTTGAAGATGCCAAACACACATACCCAATGACTAATAGGAAAACCAGCCCATGCTGGCAAGAGCAAACCAAGTCTGCTCTGATTTTGCTTTTCTTGGGATCCTCCTTCTCTTCTGAAAACCTATTCATGTGCCCTTACATTGGGAGCACTGCACTTACATAAATAACAAATAGCCTGGGATGTTAACACCTGGTCTAGGAAATGACATAATATATGGCCGTTTATCCAAAATGCCTGAACCAAGCAAATCCTCATGTGTAAGTTAGAAACTTCATTACCATTCTGACCAGATATTATTGGGTTTGTCATGTTATTTCCTGTTGTCAAGGTGCTGCTGCATGTGGAAACAGTGCTGCTTGGCAAGCTGAAACCCTCCACTGTGCAGCTGGAGAAGGAGGAAGGGTTGGACTGCTTCAAAGTGGGCAATGACAAAAAAGTTTGAAGCCTTCTGACTCGGTCTGGAAGCTATTTGGGTGGGTGGGATGTGTTGGTGATTCTTGTATTTTGCGGGTTTTTTAATACTTCTGTTGTAGTGAAATGTGCCCTTGGAGACTTGGGCTGAAGACCAGGGTAACATGCTTTACTGGAGTGATGCAGAGTTAGAATGCATTTATTCTGGAGAGAAAAAGGCTTGTTTTCAGAGAACAGATTAATCTCTAAGTCTTGTGCACCTTCATTAGCATCAGTTTGTATGTAAACCCATCCTCACTTTATGTAAGGACTGCAGAATGAAAGACCTAAACTCTTCCTGCTTGTGGCATATGGCATCACAGGCAAGAGTCATGGACTGTGGCTTGGCAGGTTCAAACCAGAGATCTGGAAAAACCTTCTTGCATAGGCAGTTCTTGCGCAGGGGGATTAAGTGTGCAGAGACGGTGTGCTCTGCTATCATGGGTTTCAGGACTTGGCTAGATAAGGCCCCAGCTAACCTCTTCTGTTGTTGGCAATAGTCCTGTCTCAAGAAGAATGAGGATGAATTGTGTGACCTCTATACATCCCTTCTAACCAACTGTTCTGGAGTTTTCTGACTCATCTTTAGGTTAATCCTCTCTGTAACCCGAGCAAAATTGCCTCAACAAACACTAGCTCTTCGCCAACATGGAAACACCTGTCTAGGATGGTTATGGGCGTCTTCCAGTGCTGTGGCTGGAAATCTGCTTGTGGGATACCTCACCTCTGCCAGCGAGAACATGCATCATGAGAGGGGACAGTAATATCGAAGGTTGGACCTAGCAAAGCAAATGGTGCTAATTAAACTTCCTAGGGAAGACATCGTGAGGTAGTTTGTAGAAACAACTGCAATGGTGTGTGCTAGTATTGCTACAGACAGTCCATTAGTGGCTGGCCTGGACTTATTTGTAGGGCTGTTGTTAGCTTAAAAACTGCAGTTGACAATTTAAGAGCAGGAGAAAGGAAGCCATGGAGTGAGTGTGCTGGTGGCTTGGTGAAGACAGCACTGGGAAAGGCTGGAGGAGTAGAAGAGAGGTGTTTTGTTTTTCCAGTCATGACTGTTTTCAAATCAATTTTTCTCAAAGAATAAACATGTGAGGTTTTGGCAGCACAGAGCAGACAACCTACTCATCATCTCCCCTTTAAAGAGTCTCCAGCAGTAAATCTTGCAGCTGTCACAGGAGATAGCAAAATCTGGCCCTGTCCATGCAGCAATATCCCCTGTTGGGGGAAGGAAGAGAGATTTCTAAAGGAAAAGTCTTAAAAGTATCTTAATGTAAAGAAGACATTTATGCATTGCATACGGGTAACTTTAGTGACACAACCTGAAAACACAAGAGAAATAGGAAGGACTATTTTGCAATATGCTTTATTTTTATAGCCACAGCTTTAGGACAGCAATAGGAAACCAGTTTTCCTTTCCAGCAACCCAGTACTGAAAAGCAAAATGCAATCAAAGAGTGCTCTCTAAGCTATTATTTTCAAATATTGTTTAATATTAAATATATATTTATTACATATCATGCTTGACTAGACTGTCTCACTCTGTTTTCTCAGCACAGCAAACGTCTTTTCCGTCAGGTGTCTGCAGCAAATAGCACATTTTTTATTGAGCCTCTTTGTAGCTACTTGTTTAGAAGCTGAACTGCATCTGTTTCCTCAAGTTGTGTTGGGGGAAATTCTGAAGTGCTTGTTCTGTAGAAGAGTAGACCTCCCTAGCCTTTAAAATCTGCTTATCCACTCCTCTGGTACTTTGTATGGGAAAAAAGCAGTCTGGTCTTTTAAGAAGAACCTGAAAGTGCTGAGGGAGCATCTTGTATGACATAAGAAGGCAGATTCAGGACCTGATCTGATGCCTGTCCATCTGATTGGCATTCTGCAAAAGCAATGGTAGATCTCAGGCCCTGTTTAGGCCGTAGCGAGAGCCAAGTGAAAACAACGGAGAAGACATTTAAGTAACAGCGAGGGTGTTTGAAACAACAGACTTTCTTCCAGCTACAGTAAACAAACCTGCTAAAAACACCAGAGCAGAATGGGTGGTAGCTTCCCTGCAAGATGCAGCTAGGGAGGAAATCCTGTATGGCTGTGTAAATATACTGACAGCCTGTGTGTTGCAATGAATAGAGCAGCTTCACTGAAAACAAACAGTTCAAGAAGAAAGATGATGTTGCAGTATGTCATGTAGCTGCTGTGTTCCAGCGTGAGCCATACGCATGGTATGTGAATCAGGTTGTAACCACAAGACTATGAGCACCCTTGGACAGAAAATGTTGTAATAAATACTGCTGTAATAAATATTCTAGCAACAGAAAATGCTGTAATAAATATTACTTTTCCTCAGAAGGTTCCAGGAGGAAGTCTGTCTTCCATATACTTTTGTGACATGAAGTTACCCTTCATCTGTCATTAGAAACAGAATTACTCACCCATTGGAGTGCTTCTGCCTGTATGTTTGGCTGTTTGGAATAAGCACCTTGCTTTTCTATGTTGGTTTAGAGCATCCTTAATGGCCACAACTGATCAGACTCAAATTTATGTTCTTCCCCTACAGACTGGCTGAGGTTCCCATATATACTGCTGCAAATGGTTTATTTCAGAAATGAGAAATTGGAAGCGGAATTCATAGAAAGCCAATGCGGTGATAGGTGGATTTTTGCAGAGAATTTTAAGCTTTTTCCAAATAGTGAATTTTTTTTTTCAGTTGGAGTCAATGCTCTCAACAGTTCTTTTGTGAAATGGTCTTTTTGAGAAATGCCTTTTTCCAGTTGAAAGGTCAAGTTTGTGACTTGGACCATTTCTGCTGTTGTCAGTCCCTCTGGAATTAACCAGAGAATGGGCAAAACCCTGGTCTGTCAAAAATTTCATTGAGTTTAAAATGTTTCCATTTTAATGAAATGGTAATTTATGAAGAAAAAGTATTTTCTGGATACCTTCTGATCATCCCCACAGAAGGTCTTGTGTTTTGGGTTTTTTTTCCAAATAAATTCCTTCTGTGACTTACTAAGAGATTAACATGTTTTCTGCCAATACTCCCTTTGTTTCTGTGGTCTCTTTTGTCTTATGCATGGCTCTCTTGATATTCAGGTAAATGGAAATCTAAGCCTCTAATTTGATAGGCAAGTGAATGATTTTATGTGATCTTTTAAGATGTAATCTCAAAGTACCTAACCCAGACCTCACTGAAAGGGAAATGGAGATTGCACATTACCACCCCATCGTCCCCCAGCCCTTAAGCCTGCACCTCTGAAGTTTATAAGCATATTGTTTGTATTAATGAAGAAAGAATAATTTCACATAGGTGACTAGCTATGCAACTGCAAACCTGATTATTTTGTAAGTGGTGAGTATCAATGCAACAAAGAATATGCTCGTAGACATATTAAAATCAGTGGAGGAACTCCCTCTGGTTCATTGGGCACATCATCAGACATTAGGCACCTGGATTTGAAAAATGAACCTCAGTAGTTTCATATTGACTTGTAAAATTATTACAGAACCTGAGCTGAAGGAATCCAGAAATAGTAGATAAAAACATGTGTTATGACAGCTTTGTCCAATTTGCTTTTCACCAGCACAAGATGTAACAGCACAGAACAAAGGTTAATGCAGTAACAGTGAAGAAAGGCAGTGTCTTCTGAAGGAAGGAGCAATAACATAAAGTTATGATCAGAAAATTCAAAATTTTTTGAGTGTATCTCATTAATACAGTTGTGTTTTATATTAAAAAAAATAATAGAAGTTTTCACTGATCATAGGCTTTTGCAGACTCATGGAGAAGCTACAAGCCTGTGGTTTAATGTGGGAAGCAAAGCTGTTTCATAAATTTGACCAGGCTCACGCCTCAGCACTTATCTTCCTTTGATCACACAACAGGGATTTGTTTCCGAAGAGGCCTCACGTTTCATGGCACGCCTGTTGCGGTTTTATGCCCTTGAAGTGCATCTTAACAAAACAGTTCTGATGAGGAAAAACAATATCCTTTCATTTGGAGCTTAATTACATGCTCTGATAATATCTATTTTCCCTTTCCGCTTCATTCATTGCAGATGAAGAATTTGTTTTCACTTATTTTATCTTTCATTGAACAAACACTTCTTTCCAAAATATTTTCAACATGCTGTTTACCCTAGACAGGCTACCCTAAATAGCTGAACTGCTCAGATGGAGCTCATTTTCTGCTTCACAGCAAACAACCAAAGAAAAATGAGCAAATGCTATGGCTTAGCATATCTAGTGCTAGGAAAGTGATCTTGAGCTTTCAGTTGAGACCTTTTGTGTATAAAAGTCTGTGTATCAACATGGATAGTCCCAGTTCCCGGGACACAAATTTGGAGCCCTGACTGATCCAGCTGCAGTCTTGTGCTGCCTGCAGGTTACTTGGTCATACCCTAGTACTGTCCTAACTCACAGTCTGCTAAAATACCAAAAGAGTTGTTTCCAGGGAGGAAAGAGCGACAAAACAGTGGAAAAATCGATATGAGTAGATTGCTTTCTGTTTTCTCAAAAAGTCATGCTAAGTTTCACACTGTGATTTAAGTGATTTCATAAATTATAGCGTAATGTTATTTCGAAGTAATTTGCTGCACTGTAAAGGGTGCAATGAAAAAAAAAGCCTATATCATTTAATATATATTAGTACATTTGTAATTCAATTTAGTCTTCTCAGTGAATCCAGGAAGCAGAATTCAAATTTCTAATTTGTATTTACTTTTATTTGTCTTTTTTTTTTTTCCTACAGACAGTTGCTAGTGTATTGAAATACTGCATTTGTGAGGCACATGGGAAACTTTGTGGTAGCTCATCCAGGATCAGATTTGCAGTTTCCTGAAAGGGCTTCCCAGCAGAGCAAGCAATTAATCAGGAGGTAGTACAAGTTGCAATGGGAGCATCATCTCAGAAAAGAATGAATGTTTTCCCTTGTTGAGGGTGAATGCGGCTAAAAGAATGGTTTCTTGGTTCCATCTGGTTAGTTGCACTCAGAGCTTCATAAATCTCTCCCAAAATAAATAAGTCCAGTTTGATAGCAGGGGGCGGTCCTGCTCCTTTTGAACATATGGTGAGTGAGCCCATACAGATGGTAATAGAGCCATCAAGTGATGAGTGGTAACAAACGTCAGTGATCCACATCTCATACAGGAATAGAGATTCCCAATCTCTATCTTCTAATAACGGGCCACTGATGATCAGTCAGGGATACTGTATAAGCTAGTCTTGTCATTTCTTAAATACTGGTTTTGTTTTGTAAGAATCACTAGGCTATATCTATTGGACTCATATTTTGCTGGTGTGTGTATGTTTTGGTGGGGGTTTTTGTTTGTTAGTTTTGAAATTTTGTGTGTGTGTGTGTGTGTGTTTGTTTGTTTGTTTTAAACTAGACCCTAAAGACATGTTTTTTCATATAATTTGAATTCTTTGCTGAACTAATGTATAACCAGGCCCTCCTTGTGAACATCCCAACATCAGTATTTTATGGACCTAAGATCGAGCCACCATATTGTTTATTTCTTTAGCAACCAAAGTGTAAAGCTAACAAAACAAAAGCTTAACCTCAGGCAGTACTGTCATATATTAGCTGCCTCCAGAGGTGGAAGTTCTCGATATTGCACAGACCACAATGAAAAGCAGATACACCATTGTTTTCTATTTGCAGAATACATCTTGGCTGATGCATATGTGTGTGTGTATGTATGTGTACATGCATATGCATGTATTCTTTCTTGATGAAGCTACATGAACTTTTCCTTTAGTATGTCCTGCAGTTACAAAGTCTGGTAAGGCTGAGGTTCTTCACAGGTCACTGGGTAAATCATCTTGCCGTTTCTGCATGAGCTATAGAGGAAGTGTGCTGATATGTGTACATGTTGCTTATCATGTTTGACATTTAGACATAACTTACTCCTGATGTGTAACACCTGCTACTGCAAAAACAAATTTCCTAAAGTAACAAACCTGTACTGTTTCTAACGTTTCATCTCTGATCAAATGCTTTTTATTGACTGCTGAAAGTGACTGCTGGATAGGGTACTGGTCTTTTTCTCACACATCAATGCTCAGCTGAGTATGCTTTTTAAAGTACATATTGCACGTCCACGTTGCAGGAATGGAACAAGCAATTGAAGCTGGCTAATAAGAGGAGATCTGTTTCTAAAGGCATGGTTTCTATGGTAAATATGTGGCTTGTGTAATGACTTTGTTAATCTAATTCCTATAAATAGTGTGTTAGAAAGTGCTACTGATTCTTCCACAAATTTCAGGACCAGAGCTATGATCAACCATCACCTATTTCAACATTGCTCTTCAAGTATTTTAACAAACAGGGCTCGTGCATGCAACTTTCACGTGTGTGCCTACCATTTATCTTTTGCATTTCTTTCTGCCGCCAGTAACTAGTTTTTCTTTGTGTTCCAACCATAGGATGCTGTCTTAAACACATGTGCAGGGATAACTTGTCCCAGGGGCACAATGCTATTGATTTCAAGGATGCTGCTTGTGGTTATAAAAGATGTTGTTTTGTATGTGTGTCTGCAAGGATGAAAGATTAGATTAGAGCTTCAGTAGATGTTGTGCCTCATCTTGCTTTCATGTGACAGTTTCATAAACCAGAGTAAGTCCATTCAAACCAAAAGCTGCTCCCTGGAGTAAACACTGTGTGAAAACAGAGGCGCTCTTTCCACATTGATTCTTCAGTTCTGTTTGTAAAGGGTCGTCAACATCTGGGTACAATTGAAATTACTGATAGTAATAAAAGGCTCCAGATTTCTGTAAGCTGATAAGATAAAGGGGTGTTTTTATATGGATGTTGTGCCCTGCCTTGTCCTTTTTACTTAAAAGTTTGAAGACATAGGTGGCTGGGGGTTAATTCTGTTGTGTAGTTATGGGGGAAGAACTACATTTGGAGCAGTGAGGACAATTTCCAGAGAAGCTTTGAATGTATGGTAACTAGCTGTAACTAGAAATCACACTGTTATTTCAATACCATAATAAAGAGCAAAAAGGATTTCCTAGAGTGGTTTTTGTCAGATGCATTCATTTTTAAAATGAAAGTGTAGGAAAGATGGAAGAGTAACAGTCTTTGCCATACTCCTGAATTGTGATATATATGGCAACTAAAGTGCTAGAGACGGCAGCTCTGCTCCCGAAGGGTACGAGCGTGAGCAGTTTCACATCCTTGGCCCTGGATTCACTGGAGCAAGCATGTGTTTCGCATGGGATATTGGGTTCCTTGCCATGGGGAAATATCGACACATTCTTAACTCAGTCTTCATAGGGAGCAATATTGGTATGATGTTACTCCCAAACTGTGCTCTACTGCCACAGAACCTAGCTTGACCACTCCTAAAATCATCTATTATGTTCTTCCCATCACCTCATGTTGCTTACATGCTACATAGAGCATAATGGAAACTTTCCACTTGAGAAACAGAAATAGGAAAGATCATTAACGAAATGATCTGATGGGCTCAGAGCTAGTTTACCATAGCTGGCATAGTGCATCTTAGGCTGTGGTCATCACCTGCATGGGATCTCTTAGTGCCTTTGCTAGTGTAGGCTTCAGTGTGAGAGGGGAAGGCAGCAGGTCAGCTAATGCAGAATAAGCCATTGTATCTTGAGCGTTTGGTTAAGTCCTTAGACTAACTGTGAACTTTGCAGAGATGAATGACCTTGAACACACATGCAATGGCAAGACAGTGTAACCATGTGGTGTGCAATCCAATAGCTTTGCCCCCTGTGGGATTGTTTAAAATTTTTAGTTCATTTGGATTTGTTTATGGGGCTGCTACCTCTCAGTTTTGCGCTGAGACATAAATGATCCCAGAAGATCAGCTGAGTGTTTCAGCTTTTTATCAGCCCTTTTGCGAAACTCCTACCAAAGTTCAGCTGACCCTGGAGCTGGTGATAAAAGCCCAAGAAGAGAGGTGTTTTGAGGGTTGATGTAAAGAGGTTGTGGTGACAAAATTAATTTTCAAGTAACTGTGAAGACCAACTGCAATGCTGCTTGGTCAAGGTAGAAATCTGTTTGGATCTGTCACAGGACTGATGTTGCTGACTCACATCTTTTACTGATTTAAAAGAAAAGGGTGGGACTCCTATTTAATGTCATCTGAAAGACATGAAGGATAGATTAGACTTTAGTCTGAAGCATGTATATCCACGTGCAGTGTAACTGACCCCAGCTATAGCTTCCACTGTTCATTGAGCAATAGCAGTGATTTATCCATGGAGGTGCTGATTTGCTGTAAGGAGTAAAAACCTCTTAATAGAGAAGGGAAAATCAGTGACCTGGACTAACAGGGTAAGTGCGACGCCATCACATTCCTTGCCCTATGTATGATCTGTGCAGGCTGAGGGGAAACATTAAATGCTCTTTCAATTTTTTAAAGAATACTCTCTAGTGCAGGAAATAAAGAAATATGTCCCTGAGTACCTTTTGGAATGCAGATTGTGTCTCCCCTGACCAGTGTTAACAACACCAGCATCATGGGGGGATGGGGAAATGAAAATTGCAGGTCTCTTCAATCTGCCTTTCCCAGCTGGTCTTTCTTTCCTTGCTGACCATAGTGCAATGATGTGACACCAGCATTAACAAAGAATGTTAAAGCATACTGAAAAGATACTTGTCATATTGTAGAACTTTAAAATTCAGTTTCCTTTGATTAATCACTTAAGAGAAAAATGTTAAATATTTCTGTTTATATTTGATGTGCAAGACCAGGGCCAGTAAATTCAGACCTGTGACAGAGTTTCTAGAAGTCAACTGTGTAGCATAGATCTGGAGCCTGATTTTCAGAATTGCTTGTTATCTGCAAGTCTGAGTCATGTGAGTGAAAGCTGCAGGTATTTAGTTCTTATGAATGTCAAATGTCTTTCCGTGCACACATTGGTAGCTTGACATCCTTCATGTGCCTGCACATATGTGTGTGGAAATGTGATTGCCTATATATAATGTGTATATATGTCTACAGTCTACCCAGACCTTTTACTCAGTTCATTGCTTGTGTGTAGTACTTGATGCAATGAGATGGTGTTCTGTCCATTTATGTGAACATATCTTGGTACTTTTTCCTGTTAATTTTTTTCCCCCTTTTTTTGTGTTTGCTTTTATTTTTAGCCTCTATTCCTTGGTGTGAGCAAGGTTACAAGGGCTGTGGTGAGAATGTTGGCAGCTTTATCATTCTTATCCAACAAAACATAAACTGAAAGCCATTGCTTGATTTCATTTTTTAAACTGTTTGACAAACCTTGTCCAGATGAAGAGGTGGCTTTAGTCTGTTTTCATGTTCCTGGCAGGTGACAACACTTTAGTTGAGATATTTTGACGTGGCAGCGGGGCTGCTTGCTGTGGGCCAGGCGCTGCGGGGGAATGGCACCAAGTAGGCAGCAGAGCTGGCCCAGCACCGCCACAGGCTGCCTGTGCCCCATGATGTGACCCTCTTGAGCAGCAAACACAGGGCCTGGGAGCTCCCCTGTGAGCCAGGAGATTCCTAATCCTCACTGCAAGTGAACCTGATTCATTCCAGATGCACACAGATTTAATGACTCAGAAAGCTGCTCTCTTAAAATGGGATTTACAGCACAATCTCGCATAACCTTTCAGAGGAAGACCTGAACTCCCCTGTCAGCCAAAAATCAATGAGGTTTTTCAGAGTTTATTAGTGTGAGAATTTTGTGTAGTAGCAACTACAGTGTGCTCTTAGAAAGCTGGTTTTGTTTCTCTGCTGAGGAAAATGTTACAAACATCAGTTTGGTATAATGCCCTTTTGGCAGAGGAGTGATAGCATTAGAAAGGAATAACACAACCTAATGGTGTTTATTTTGACATTTTTTGTGAGGTTAGGTTTTAGGTTTATCGTTTTCATTCTGAGAGCTTTTTATTATTCAGCAGGAAGGAGAGTATTCTTGGTTGTCTTGACTTTATATTAAAGTGCTTCTACTACCAATTCAGAGAGGATTGTGTAACGTGCATTACATTTAGTATCAACCCTGCATAAGATAAATATCTTGTAACGTTCCTTTCATTACTGAAGGATTTTGTTAATGGATTTGATAGATGCTGATTAAGTTTTGAAGTGATTGCAAGAAGTGTGATTATAAAGTTCATGAGCAGTAATTCACAGTAGTAAACGGCTGTTTAATGTCTTTGCTTCTAAATCTGTACTTTTGATTATTAGAAAATCCCAGCAGATCGTTTAGTATCTTCATCATTTGTCTGCTTTTCAAGAGCAAATGTTGAAGTTGGAGCCAAAAGTTTAAATGCTTTCAAGTACTCTTGAATAGTTGTGCCATTAATTTGGTATATAAGGAGCAACAATTCAAATTATTTGGGCCTTTCAAACTAGTTTTGCAGTTGATCCTGGGCTGTGTACGTTTTTGCAAGTGTTTATTTGCACTGATAGTTGATTATGAGAATTAACCATAATGTTTAGAAAGAAAAATATCCAATTATTGGTAGAATTGGTTGCTGTCTGCAGTTCATTGTAATTGTGAAAAAGCAGGCATATTTCCTCGAGACTTATATCTGCCTCACAAGAAGGTGTCATTGAACTGTAAGCCATAATTTTGGGCTAAATAAATGAAGGTCATCATAAATTAACTAACTACAGGACACAAATATGCTATAAATATCATCTTTGTTACAAGGGAAAGTTACAGTCGCTTTAAAGCCTGAGCCTAGACCATCTTGTCCTGAACTTCTCCCTCACCAGAAACCCACGTCTAGAAATTCCATGGCAAACGCAGGAAGATGGAGCCCAGTGAGCTCTACCTCTGGACGTCTGGTATGGCTGTGGACTGCAGAAGATGCTGAAGGGTTTGTAAGCTTGCAAAGCTGGAAGAGGAAACCTGGCTGCAGTAGAGGGACAGGCTGCCTTTTTAAACGTGGGTTTCATCCTGCAACCCTGCATTTTCAGAGAGCTGCTGCATCTGCAGCACAGCCATTCCCTTCATGGAACGTGGGTGAATGAAAGGCAGTTTTGTCCACTACAGAATTCTCTGTGCTGTTGCGTGCTGCTACATGCATGTGTGTCATGCAGCAGTGTCTGGCAGGCTGGGTGGCGTGAGGGCATGTTTCCTCAGAAGTTCCTTCTGGTTGTCAGACTGGCTGTGCCTCAGAGGAAATCATTTGGAGCATCTCTCTGCTGTGTGGCTGGAGGTCTCTGCCCTTTTCTGACCAGCTACTCAGTGTTTTCCATGTGACACTGTCACTGTTTCTCTGGAATGTATGAATGGTTTTAGATTCCAGTCATAATAACTGTAGCCAGTTCGATTCTATTTTTTAATTATTTTTGATTATTTTTACAACTAGTATATTTCAGACCACCTTTTACTGTACTTTTAGTTCCCAGACCTGCAAATCTGTGCATTGATATTATATTTTCCTTTAGCCTTTATTCTTATTTGTTAGCATATCTTCTGGACAGACTAGTATGATTAATTGTATACCAAATATCAAATAATGAATGTGTGTATATGAGTGTTTATATTTCACTCTGTGTGTGCATGTCTGTGTTTGTAATCTGTGATGCATTACTACAATAGTGTATTAAGTCATGATGTAGATTTTTATTTTAATTCAGCCATTCCCTTGGCATTCCACTTATAGAAGATGACTCTATCATGTTAGGTCTGGTATAAACATCCAAGGAAATGTCTGTCACATTCAGCGATTATAATTTTCATATATTTTTCCACTTATACCTGTTCCTGAATTACCAACTACTGAGCTTTTAAGCAGTTGAGTTGTGACACTTCCATAGCAGGAATAAAGAATGACCGCAGCGTAAAGGTTGCCCAGAGTTAAACCAATGTAATTGTTTCTGCTTGCAGTGTTGACGACAGAACTGCCTACCTGGCCCTGGGAGCGGTGAGGAACATCTCACTTAACATTTCCATCTCTAATGTTGGGGATGATGCCTATGACACCAATGTTTTCTTCAATTTTTCTGGAGAGCTCTTCTTCATCAAAATGTGGCAAAAGGTAAGAAAAGCCAATCTCACTGTGAGCAAGTCTTTTAACTTTAAACCAATTCAGTTGCAAGATGTAGGGACAGAGGGGGGCCTGGTCCACACCAGTGAGACATTTAGAAGTTATTTCTGGTTATGCTGGGCTTGAATTTCTTCCAGGCTCTTTACTGAGTTTTTTTCTTTTGTGGGTTAGATCAGTGTAAGTTACACACCTTGTGTTTCTGTAGAAGACACAGCACTGTTGTTTGGGGTCCACTAGTGAAAAACAGAGTTTGGTTGAGGTATTAAGGTAACAAGACTTAGAGAGAGACTGGTTTGGAAACCAGTATGGTACCAAATGATGCTGAAATACAAAGGGTACCTCTAGTTTGAGTGGTGCCACCCTGCACTCAGCAGTCCTAGTTATCTCCTGACCTGGGCTCCTAGGTTTTTCTCCTTGTTGAAACTGAGATACAAGGCTGTTCTTTGCTTATGTCCTGGTGAAAGTTTGGGTTGTGGCCAGGGCATATCGCTAGACCCAAGAGCTCAAAAGTGTTTTTGATTTCACCCACATGGAGTCAGGTGAATATTTTGAGCTTTAGTCTACTTACATTTAAATACTCAGATGTTTTCATTAGCATGAGTTCATCTAGAGATAAAGTTGTTGAAATACAAACACTGAATCAAGCTTTTTACAAACTGATATCCAAGAAACGTGTCTGAGTGTGGGTAATGTGAAAATAATTATGTAAAATGGGAGGTGTACAATAATAACAACATTCTGTGTGTTCGTGCTTTTCACAGTTGTTTGTCTCTCTGCTAGAGCTTTGCTTTGTAAGCTGTAAGAGCAATATTTTTAAAAGTAGTGATTAACTCAGTCCATTGAACCAATGACATTTTGCCATTATTTGTCATGTTTTATGATAGATTGTGGTTATTATAAAGCTCTTAAATTAACTCATTACATAATAAACCAAAACTTCTTATACATAGTAATATTCTTGGTGTTCAGTTTTGACTATTATTTTTAATAAAGTCGCAAGCCTCAGGAAGTTGTCTTTGTATTATAAGCATCGTTTTCAGACATTATGTGCTGCAAGTGTGCAGTTTATCAGGATGGGAAAAAACGGGATAAAATAGAAATGCCTTCCACTGAGGAGAAGTTGTGTATTGGTGTAAGTTTATGTGAAGACTTTCAGGGCCTGGCCCAGCTCTTGCTGAAGTCAGTGGGAGGATTTCCATTCCTTTGCACTGGAAAAGAAACAAAGCTTGATGTATATTCTTTTAAAAGGTTGTTGTGGTTTTCTTTTTTCTTCTATACTTACATGTTCAATATTTCACTCACACAGATTAACTGGAACACCAGTTGCCTTTGTTGTTCTTCTTGGCCAACACTGCAAGGGAACAAGCTGAAGATGATGTGCTGTTTCCCTTGGTAGTTATACCTTGAGCCTGAGTCTATAACAGACTTGAAACATCTGTGCTGAATGCTGCCTAGAAAGAGTAGTTTCTGGAAGCAGATGACATTGTTTTAGGGTTATCTCACTGCTCAGTGTGTCTTCTGCTAATAGAAACTAGCATTTCTTTAAAAAAAATAAAGTACAGCAAACATAAAGGAAGCATGTAGGCTTCCTTCTTCCTCAGGTCTTGCAAGCAGGATCAGGGTATAGTCTGCTGTTATTCTTCTTGTGATTGATTTGAGAAAGTTTGGGTTTTCTTTCTGATAATTGTTTTAGTTACAGTTTTGAAAAATTGAGTCGCAGGGTTGCGTTGGGCTATTTTACTTCCTCTGAGTCAGCTTTTGCTTCAGGAGAAACTAATGTACTGTTGGCCTCACTGTTTGTCCAGCTGGGAAACTGAATTATGACCACATAGCCTCAGTTACTATGTTCTGTTTTCCCTAAGCTCTTTTAACAATGATTTCTCTTTTTTATTTTTTTAATTTTTTTGGTAAAATACCATGAATTCCATGTTTCACAACCTACTCCCATCCCTTGACACCTATGCATAATACATATTGTGAATATACTTTAAATAGATTTTGTTTCTGGTTGAGCATTGCCTAGGCAAAAATCCAGAATGTAAAGCCAGAGTAAAAATGATGACTCTTAAGATTTCCTTTAGCGGAGCAATTTCTGAATCAAAAGAGCTTCTTCTTGTGGGAAACTTTCAGCAGCAACTGCCTTTTAATGAATAACTCTAAAGTGGAAGAGAATGATCTATTCCATGTAGTTGCTGGATCCTTTTTCTGCAAGGTGACTGCAAATGGTGACCATGTGGTGGGCTTTCATAACTTGTGTCGGGAGCCCTTTCAAGATGCTGTGAATCCCCTGTTTTTTTTTCCTGTGTCCCCAGTGGGGACATTCCTAGCAGGTAGAAAGTGGTTTTCTTTCTTTCTATGGATTGATTACAATGAGACCTGACAGTGCAAAAGTGAAATGTTTGGGTTGTTTTGGTTTTCCAACAGTGTTATTGAGACAAAATGCCTCATCTTATGTTTGAAAATAAATGAATGGCCCAGCTCAAGGATGATGGTGGTTGTGTTCCCTGAAGTGTGTTAGTGGAGCTACCCTTTTCTTTTCCAGGGACTGGGATTTCATGAGATGTCAATAAAGAGACTAATTGGCAGGGCTTTACCACTTCTATGTGAGGTGAAAAAGCGTTTGCCGACTGATATTTAAGGGACTACACGTATTCCACTGTCTGATTTTCCTGTTGCACTGCAGCCAGTTCTTCCCAGCTCCATGGACAAAGCCCAACACTTTCTTTCCATAGTTCGTGACAGACAGTCCTTCTCTTGAGAGGCACAGTATGTGGCATACACCTCAGGGGGCTGACTTCTCATTGCTGCCTGCGCTCTCTGTAGCACTTTTAACTCCTGTGTCACGGCTCCCCTTTGAAAGGGCAGATTGAAATTCACTGCAATGCAGTAAAACATAATGTGTCCACCAAGAAAAATATTCCTTTTGAAATGCAGAGAGATGTAATTATGTTCTCTTTAAAACAGAAAATAAAAAAGGAAAAAGAGAGAGGGAGAAAGACACTTCATATGGTCACTTGGATTTTTTTTTTCCTTTACTGTGTTAACAAATAAATCTTCATCTCTTTTTCTGTGTAGAGTAGATAATATTTATTTTCTTCTTAATCTTAAAGTTTACAGTCTCATAATATTAATTCAGGTTCAGGAAAGCATCCTGTTTCAGAGTCTGAAAAATGCACTTCACGGAAGTGCTACCACTTTCCTATCAAAGAATGCAGAGTGCTGCTTGTGTGCTAAGGAGTCTGGAAAAATAATAAAAATATATTACTACTAATTTCTATACCATTTTGTATCTATTGGAAGTGCCTCCTGGCTTGTGATGCTTTGGTGAAAATGCTTGTCAGCAATAGGCACTCTGCTAACCATTCATAAGCTGTTGTTCAGCGCAGAGTGCTATTTGCAGTGCGATTGAAGAGAAAGAGCTGTAAGCTTGCTGGCAGTGGCACTTAATGGGGTACTGCAGGGCCCTGTCTGCATTAAATCGGTTCAGGTATGGCTTGTGATTTTATAGCAGCCATATAAAAATAGCATATATAACATAATAATAATAAAAGCAACAGCAATAACCCAATATGTATAGTATTAATCTCTCACTGCTCTGCAGGGTCTGGTGGGAATCTATCAGCTAACCCCATTTCAGCGTTGATTACAGAGAGAGCAGGTCAGGAAATCCCATTGCTGACTGCATTTCCAGCCATGCGTTGTTGTTGAATTTCAGACAGGCTCCCAGCATCCAAAGCCAGCTGTGTGTAACGTTCCTGCTGCTTCTCACAGCAGCTTTTGCAAGCAACAGCTGAGTGAAGGCAGCAGGGCTGGGCCAGGACAGGGCGACCAGTGAGGTTATGGTTTCCTTAGGTGCAGTGTTTGCCATGATTCCTTCATGAGTGTGTACTTGAAACTTTGGTGTTGAGTACGAATATTGCTGATAACCCGAGTCATGCTGCTTACAAACTCTAGGTTGTGTTCGTTTCGTGTTTTATTTGTTTTGTTTTTCTGATGAGTAATGCAGTACTGGGTCTTTTTGAATTAGCAGGAAGGTCATGCAATTTGGATTTGAAATCTTTCTTCCTTGCTCCCAGAGCACTTGCTGCCATCTCTTGACTAGGATTGCCTGGAAGAGCCACAGATGCAGGCAGAGTTTAATTTTTTCCAAATTGGAAATCCTCTTACGCCGGTTTCCCATACTACTCATACTTTCTAACTGTCCTAAGGCTGACAGGGGCAGGATACTCATAGGGCATGAGAGCCAAAGCCCCTCTTTTGGATCCTGCTGTACCACTGGAAGAAAATTTGGGTCCTGGGTATTCATTATGTCTCTTTTCCAGCAGTTACTGGCCCTTTGGATCTGCTGGCAGACAAGTTAACGTGATCAGTCTCAATGCACATCCAGCTGGTTACCAGAAACCTTTTAAATTAGTGGTTTGATTTAATCCAGCTGGGTTTTTTAGTGGAGAGAGTTGGACTTGCTCCTGTAAACCACTCTGCCAGAGGGTCAGAGGGGAGTGATGCCATGTAGCGTGGAAGCTGTGACCCCTCGCACTGACACAAGTGTTTCTGGAAGATTGCCTGAGCCATATATCACTTAGGTGAGGGGATTTGAACCCTTTTTCCAAGAGAGCTTTTATAGCCAAGCTTGGGAATATGAGAAGCGTGGCAGTAACCACGCCACATGCTGCTTCTCTGGTTTTGCAGATCTTATGCTTGACGTTTGCTCCAGAGTGCACCAAAACTTTTTGCATCCCTGGAGAAAAATTGTCAAGTTTTTTAATTGAGAAGGAAGAACACATGCAGTTCAAACTACATTGTTTATTTTTATATTCTTTTTCTGTGAAAACCTCAACTCTTATGCTTCTCTAGGGATAAGTAAGGAGCAGCACCTTTTTTCAGCTCAGAGGCTGTTAAACCCACCTAATATCCCCCTGCTCTAAGCAGGTAGGAATTGAAGGCTGGACTTCTGATCCAGACTTTCCACCTGGGATTCATGTATTACTCCCACATTCAGGGAATGCGCTTCAGAGACTGGGTTCAGTCATTTAATTAGTACTGATCAGAGTCTTGTAAATATTGCTCCTATACTCTGATTTATCATGTACATTTGAAAGAAATCTTTGCTATTTTTCCCAAGAAATTAACTTGATTAATAGAACACAAAGTTCCCTAAGTTTTCTGGCAAAATCGCGATTGGAATAAATTATTCGGGAGCCATGTTCTGCTCAGTGTTGGAAGAGCCTATGTGAGTTTGATAGTTAAATCCCATTTTCAGGAGCAGCTCAGCACTTAGAAATCTCATTGAAGGCTGATGGCTTATAAGGTTCCAAAAGCCTAAATGACTCTGACCATGCAAAACTGAATGCAGCTAACTCCAACTACCTTTAAAAATACAGGTTTTTGCAATCTTAAGCTACTTACAAGGAAACAATGAGTTGCAGTGAGGGATCACCCCAAGCATTTCCACAGAAAACAGAAACTTCAGATTCAAGAAGACAGGCCTTTCAATGTTATGCCTGTTTCTTTCAGGTGAGGTTAGGCAGAGTAAAAATTTATTTTGCAGTACAAAAAATATGCTCTAAATTTTTGTGAGGATTTGGGAAAGTGGAAGTTGTTTGTTTTTAAACAGCTTTCAATTACTCATAGTAAGCTATTACTGAACAACTCTGAAGTTCTTGATGGTCCTGGTATAACATGTGGGACCACATATATTGAGAAGGTTTATGCTGATCAGGTGGGGCTGTGCTTTGGGTTACATGATGTGGAAAGTGTTTGTCCTGGAAGTATCTCATCATGACTCTTAGTTTGACTGCTTGTGTATATATACATAGTGGTTTTGAGGAGCAGCCTGGGGTGCTTTGTGTGGCTCAGACTATTGAGGTTTTGTTTGAGTCCCTAGCACTGTTCTTCCCTTGGGGCTGTGAGAGGAATGGTTTTCTAAAGGAAGAACAGCTGTGTGGATGAATACAGGTACGTGGGATGGAATTTTTGTAGGGTCTAGAAGGCAAACTATGCTAAGCCTGTTTACAGTAAATCCTGACCTACCTGCTGGTGTATCACCCAAAGTGAGGTTTCTTCATGGCTGGACACTAGCGGAGGTCATGGAGCTACTGCCACAGTCACATCAGTGCTGGCTGTGGGAGGGGGCTTTGGAAAAGGGATTCTGCTGCCTCAGTTGCTGAGATCCAGCCACCACCATTTAGACAGTTATACTGATAAACTGTATTTCTGGGAGAAAGGGGAATAACCCTTAATAGAGAGCAGAGCCCAGTATGCAGAGAGCTTAATACACTTGATCTTGGATGTGCCTATTTGCCGACTGTGCTCTCCCTGAAGGAAAGGTCACCAGTGACTTTCCTGTATCCCAGTGTCTCTCTTCATTATCATCTTTTGCTCTTAAACTCAGCAGAGAGAGACTCACCAACATTTGAGGTGAAAAATCTATGGGACAGGATTTGTCTCCTGTGCTCCTAAGGATAAGGCTTAAAATCATCCAAAGTTTGGCATTCTCTGTAAAACACTTCAGTGAGAGTTGGTTTGCGTGGCTTTCGGTGGCTTTCATTCCAGCAAGAAGCTGTTGGGTTTGGGGTTTGTTTTTGTTGTAACTTGAAGCTTAAAGTTTATCGAGTTGCTGGTATGAAAGGTCAATTCTGTTCTTGCAGGCATTTCTTTTAGTAATTTTTAAGACAGGCGGCTCAAGATGGTGCCAGAAGATAAGTGATACCCCAAGTGGAAAATCCTATAGAATTGTAAACATATACATATATATGTTTACACTATATAAAACCAAATATATATATTTACATTATATGTATAATATACATGTATACATATATACATGTGCATTTATGTTGCTTAGTCCTGTGGGACACTATATTAATAGTTGCGATGCTCTGTGGCTGGAAGTGGTGGCAATTGCTCTCTTTTGCCTAGTTCTGGTTTCTCCTGTGATGCTAATAAGATATATAAATAAAAATGAAACACTCTTTAATTAATCTCATTGAGCACAAGGCATGATCCTGCAGTCATACTTCAGCTTTAGCCTCCCTGAAGTCAACAGCAGTTTTTTTCTGTAGCAGAAAGACTTAAAAAACAAACAAAAAACCAAAACCAAACAAACAAACAAACAAAAACAGCTGCACAGTCAAAAATATGAGTAAGGGTGTGAAGAGTTTTCAGCTGAAAATCCAAGGAGGAGCCAGCGCTGCTTAAGAAATTATGAGCTTTTCTTTCCTTGGCTTTGACATTGGGGGGCCTGGGATTTTCTGATTCTTGTGACAGCCAGCCTTGTAACCCTGCATTCAGGTGGCATCAGTCTGCCTTCTGATTAAGCAGAAGGCACGGTAACCCCCACCTCCAAAGGCAGCCTTCAGGCCTTAAATTTGTACTTTTTTTCCATTTCAGCTGGCTCTGTTGGAGGCTCTGGGGGTGGGTGGGGGACCCCTCTCTGGACTGTCTCTGTGGCCCTCCTGCCCGGGCAGGCTGCAGGGGATGCCGAGCCAGACGCATTCCCGGCCGGCAGTGATTTCGCAGCCTGCCTTTGGGAGGAGGCCAGAAAACCTGCTCTTCGCTTTTGGCTGTAACCATCTGTGGGATCGTAACGCGGCGATTTCCACTTAGCAGGGGAAAAAGGAGGAGAGCGCTAAAAAGCTGCTCTGTAAAGTAGAGCGGCACCTCTTAAAGTAAAGCCTTACGAGTGAACTGCTAAGCTTTTGTTTTAAAAAAATAAAATACATATATTAAAAAAAGCTGTTTCAATATCCCAGTGCAGTATGTAGTGGATTTTACCTTTGCATTTCAGTAGTGTCTCTAGGCTATGTAGTGTTTATCATCTCATCAGGTTTTCCTGTGAAAAAGGCCCTGATGCGCCTTGAATTTGAGTTTCTGAAAGACAAAAACCAAAACCCCCAAACTTGTGTGTGTTTGCAAAAGGCATTTCCTGGGCTTTAAGTTTGGGCTTTGGTTGCTGGGGATTGTAGGTTGGGCTAAGTTTTATTAATTTCAGGAAAATACCCAGTGCGAAACTCATTATCAGAGTTATTTTCCTGATATTTTTCTTTACACTTGAAAATTACCATCAGGGTAAAAGGTGGAGGGGGGAAGGGGTGAGTAAGGTTTGATTTTATTGATTGTGTTTCCTGATCCAGTTTGGTTTTAATTTTAATTATTTGTGAGGTTTTCCGCTTGCTTTTTCATTGATGACATTTGAATTTATTTCCTGAACTCAAGTTTTTTGTTATAACGGTAAGAGAGAATAGCTATGTTGAAGTTGAATATATCAATATTCAGTATAATTGATGCCTTACACACAGAAGGTTGTCTTACAGTATATGTGGGCATGTATTATCCATGCTTTCAGAAATACCACTAGGAAATGAATGTTTGTTCATTTATTTGATTTTCACAGCTTATTTTTTTTCTGCTTCTAATTTTAAGAGATGTTTTGAACATATGTTTTCATTATTATAGAATAATGATGTGTGTAACCCGTGTGTTATCTGTAATAATTAAAACAAATCCCCTTGTTCATGTTGCCATGCCACCATGATTTAGTAGTGTGAGATACATGTGTGCGTGAGCACATATGTACATAGATCTACATGTGAAGTAAGATGAAGGGAAACTTAGCTCAGAGCCCTTTCTCCTCCCAAAAGCTTCCCTGTCTGTGATTTTTTCCATGGATTATTGGAGAGAATGGACTCAGAGGCACGGGAATTCACTGCTGTTATTAAGTTTCTCTTAATATTCCTACACATAGAGGGAATAATAAAGATAAAAAGATATGTGTTTATCCACAATTTCTTTGAAATAAAGGTGTAATCAAATGCAATGCACTGCAACAGCTTATGTTGTTTGAATAACATGTAATGGTATTAAGAATATAGGAACATGCCCATGTACAATTCTAGACATGCTTTTTTTCCCACTATCAAGACCTATTTTTCTTTTCTGGATAATTGCATTGTGTCTGAACAGGCATTTAATCCAACAAAAATTAAAATTTCTACAGTTTTATACAGAAAAGTTTGGTTTTTTTTTTTTTGTTTTTTTTTTTTTAGGAGTAGCACAATCTAAATTACTGCTGAATTTAGCTGAATGCATCAGAGATACTTTGTGTAATTATTTTTATTGTTGCTTTTTATATATATATATCACTGTGGAGTCAGAAACCTGATTTTCCCTTAGTCTTTATTTTCCTCAGAGCTTTACTCTGGTTTTGTGTGTGGAGCCTGAAGGACATGGTGGATACATGGAAGTTGCCTTAGGCTTAGTAGTAGATTAGTATATGTACTAGCTAATGTAGTGTTTTCAAAAGGTGCGTGTTCACATTTTTATGAGCAAAGGTTTTATCTTGGTTGGCAAATGGGTAGTGCCTTACTAAGTAGGCATCATGTTGTAATGCTTTGGTACATGTGGATCGTGAATTTTCCCCGTTCTGCACCTAAGTCTCCCCTTTTCACGAAATGTTTGGTCTAACTTGAAAAATACTGTGGCAGTTCATGATTTGGGAGATAGGCAGTTGTGAACAGGGTTACTTTTTGTAGGTTTCTTTTTTAAGATGAGACTTGTAATCAAGTGATGCAGAGAAGAAATGAAAGTATGTCACGTTCAACTGTTTTAAGCGTCTCTTTTGCAAAGGGTGGTCGGTGTTGAATTCCTGTCACAGTTGGCTCTTGGTCCAGTGGTCATCCATCCATGGTGCTATGGGTGCTTGGCTAAAGCATTGGACCGGACCAGTAAAGGTACAAATTCTAAAATAAGGTGGAAGTACATGGGGAAAATAGAGTTTGGATTAGATTTAGTCCAAGTTTCCAGCTTTGTATTTGGCTGCATTAGTATCCCAGGGACTGTTCGTGATGCTGTGGCACTTGCAGCCAGCACTGGTATCCTGATGGAGATGAGCATCCAGACCAGTGCTCCAAACGGAGAGGAGATTACTGAGTCCATTTTCCATTTGCCTCGCAGATGGTGGGAGTTCAGCTGGCCATCTTACTTCCCAGTGATTTTTATTCCTGTTTACTCAATCCCTTTGTTTCCTGCATCATGCCAGGAAATGACACTGTGTGCCTTCAGAGAGGAGAGCTTTGCATCTCTTGAAATAAATGAAAAAGAGTATTTAAAGTAATGGCAACAAAATATTTGTTTTTCAAGGTGGATACCTGAGACAGCAGTTGGGGAAGACATCTGGTAAACCAGCAGAGTGGGCTTGGGGCTGGGGAGGGTGGTGAATTTTTTCTGTTGTCCTGCTCTCTGTGGTAGGAGGCAAACAAAAGAAAGAGGTGCCTTCACACCACATCTGATCAGGCTGCAGCACTCCTTGCCACTGGATCAAGTGGGTAGTAAAAGAATGCACGACTGCTGGGGCAGGTGAGCAGGTTAATCGAAGAAGAATCCCCAGAGGGTGAGTACACAGAAGTTAACTCAGGCTCAGGACACCTTTGAGTCAAAAACTTTTGGAGGTAGGGAGAATATTTTTGGGGAAATAGCTCTGTATGGTTGCCTTGCTCATATACACCTTCCCAGGCCCTCAATTTGATCACTGTGGTTACGGGGATGGAGAGGTTATTCATCTTCCCCTTGGCCTCTCTGTGCAGCTGTGAAGATAATAATCATGCTTTGCCTATGTGTGTGCTGAACTGTAAGCAGTCTTTGAAAACCTCCTGTGGTCTTTCTCCTGCTCAGTGATGGCTCTGTATCAGAGGCAGTGCTGATCAGCCAGATCTGTCAGTCGCCCAGCTCTGTTGGACCCTCAGAGGCACTGGGGAAGGGACAGTGCGCCCCCACCTTGGGCAGTGGCTTAGCTAACTGGCTCTGCGACCCATCACTCTGGTCCTGAAAAATAAGAATATTAAATGATCTATGTGCTTACAATTTGTGTTAGAAGTGATGGTTGCTATCCTTTCCACTATCAAGTTGGAAAACTTGTGCAAAAGTAAATGGTGTGTATAAAAATCTATTGAAAAGACTCTGCAAATGTAAGCGTAACCTGCATGTGCTTGGCTCTGCAATTGTAATATGTACTGAAGGTAATACCCTTTGGGGTACAACATACCTGCTGTAAAGTGTCTGTCTTCGGGTCATTTGCATTGTGTGTGTGTGTGTGTGTTACTGATTTTTGGCTCTAGGAAATAGTTTCTTTTGCTTGGCTGCAAGTGCACAGTTACCTTTTCATTTTGCTTTGTGCCTTGCAAATTAATGGGGCAATATATGTGTGCATGCGTGTGTGAGCATAAGGCAGAAAGCAGCTAAATTTTTTAAAAAAAAGGTACAATATGAATAGATGGAAAATGTAAGTACTTCTGACAACGCTGAGTCAACTCAAGGATCCTGTATGTCCCTAATCCTTCTCCAAGGCAGAGCAGTCTAATTGTTTTACCAAAAATAAACTAATGGTGGAATTGATGGAATTGTCAGAACTTCTGAAAGCTGAAAGATGGGTGTTTCCAGTTGTGTCAACTCTGATCCGACAGGAAAAAGAAGTCTTAGCTTTATTATTACCCCCATTGGTGCTTTTGCTCCTCCACTTTCCTCGCAGGAACCATTAATCTATCCATATGTATTTATAGGACAAGGAGTATAGCAAATGGAGCAACATATCTCTTGGAAATATCTGCAAAGTCAAATATCTGTGAAGGTACCCGGCATAGTGTGATACCTTACCACCTCCAATATAATCGTGATGTGCCTTCCTCCCATTTCTCATCTGAACTGCCTAGGGAGGAGAAAATAAAAGTTATTAGGTTATGGTCATGAGTGGCACCAATGGGTTAATCCCAGTTTGAAACCAGTATACTTTTGTCTGTCTGCCTCAGCTGCAAAATAGCAGGAGCAGCAGACCTCAAATGAAGGTTGGTGTTAGCTTCTTTCTGTCTTTTTTTCCCCAGTAATTATACGTAGTTTTGAAATGCTGCATGCAAAGAAGAGCAAGAGGGCCTGTTTATTGTTTTAGCATGAGTGTTCCAAGCAAGGAATTATTTTTCTTTCTATTCCAAGCAATGATTACATTTTTCCACTATAGAAAGTACTTGTTATGTGAAAGGCACTTGTGTCTTAATAGTGAAGGTTACAAAGGACCGATGAAAGCTTAGTCAGTGGAATTAGTTTTGTTTGTTTTTATTAGACTTGAATATGTATAGGCTTAGAAAGGTAGTATTTTCTTGGTAGTTTATCTTAAACTGTTCAGTAGGTATGTTGAACTTTCAAAACTCTCCTGTATTCCAAGCTTGATACTTCTTTGTGTTTTCAGTAGTAGTTTGGGTTTTTTCACTTGCAAAGTGACATTAACTGCCCTATTCTACAAACAGGCAGCCCTGTTGTCCTCGATTTTCTTGGTTCTATAGAGAGAGGAAGTGGCACAGCGAACAATAAAGGCCACTTCAGAGAGAGAGCTGATCACAAAACAGTCCTAAATGAAGTCATCTTGCTAGAAGTACCTTGTAATTTCTTAGCATTCTTTAAAGGAAGGAAGGACAAAACAAAAGGTCAGTTTGCAAGAGGGAAAAACTAGGAAGGGATCAAAGTGCAAGCAGTGCTGCCTGCCACAACCCAATAAAGATGTTTTTTGCTTAAATACCATGAAGAACAGTGTATTTAATCTGAATCCTTTCCATGAAAAGAAGGCTCTTCCTTTTTTTAGTGGAAAATGAATGAACTGACTTTGGTGCTGGTACTGATCTTCCCCCAACAAATCTTCTCAGGTTGTTCCTCCACCGAAGCAGACAAATCCCATCCCAAAGCTGCCCCTACCCAGAGCTGAGTGTTAAAATCAAGGAGCAGCATTGGCAGAAAGTGGTTGGAGAAAGCTCTCAAGCCCTTGCATGCTCCTCCAAAGCTTCAGATATCAAAACATCCAGGCAGTGGTGTAACAGGAGGCTTCCTTGGAAAGTTTCCAGTGCCTGCGGTCAAGGAGCAACTTTTCAGCTCAGGTGGTTCCTCCCCACTGGGATCTAGGAAGAGTTAGAGGCTTGTGGGGATGGGAGCGAAAAGGCAGCTTGAGCTTTCTGGCCCTGGGAAAACGTTTGGTTTGGGTTGTGTTCAGGAGTTAGAGGCCTTGAGGAGCCTGAGGTTATCCCAACTGGAGCGACAGCCCCGGCACTGAGAAAAAGGCTCAAGTGCCAAGCCTGAGCTAACGCATGTTCCCTGGGGCATGGAGGTAGCTGCAGGGGCCTGAGCCCCAGTTGATGATGTCAGTAATGATGTCACTTCTCAGATGCTAATTGCTGATGCAGGGGGGAGGGATGGCCCCTGGAGTACAAACTTGTCTCTCATTACAAGCCAGATTCCAAAAAATACATATTTGCTCTGCTGAGAACTATTTTCCTCCGTGACTGCTTTTGTATCACTGTCTCTGGAAAGGATATAAAAGCAAGAGTAAGGCTCTCATCTCTATTCCAAACTTTTATGAGACATAATAAAGACATCACAGGGCAAGTCTGATGTCTCCAGCCATTACTTGCCTGAACTATTCCACTGGGGGCACTGGTCATCCACTACCGTAAAATAAGCTACCATCCTGTACCTGGGGCACACTATCAGTTTATCCTAAATAAGAAGCTTTACATGACTTAGTCATACAGCCTTCTGTGCTCAAATTCAAAGGGCATTCCTTGTGTTACTAGTAACACCCAGGTCGTGGATGGGGGTTGTGTGGGAAACCTTTAAGCTGCTCCGGCTCTGCTGGCGGACTATATGTAGCCATACATTAACACATATGGAAAAGGGTCGTTCAGTCAGGCCTGACCAAACAGTGTAGCTGAAACCTGGCCAACCTCACAATGAATGAGGGACAGCTGACCTAACAGCTCTATGGGGATCTTGGTGAAGTTCCCTGGATTATTTTCTGTATCTTGAAGAAATTAATTTCAGCAGTTCTCAGGAATCAGGGAAAAGAAAGATCTAGCTTGTGTAGTGTGGTGAAAGCTGATGTAAGTCTCATTGGTTTATTAAAAATGATAATTAGTGTGACAGCAAAGGAAGTGAAACTTTTCAGAGTGGCATCAGATCCCCCTTTCTCCTTATAGCATTACCACCTGCTCTGCAGGTCCGTTAAAAGATGGGAGCGGCAAAAATGCAATCGGTTTTGTTGACCAGTTTCAAAACTTGGTTTTGGACTTAATCATTTATGTGGGCTAAGCAAACAATTTCTGCTGCTTCTTCAGCTTCTGAGACGGTTTGCTTTAAAAATCTGCTATGCTAGCTTTTTGCCAACTAAGACAAACATTTATGAGAGAGAAAGAGAAAGAAATATCAAGAATGTTGGGAATATCCAGTAAATAGAAAAGTTTTTGTCTTTCTCTCCTTTTTTACTCAAAGATTTGCTATGTCGGTTGGAATCGGTGAGCTCATGATCTATAAATAGGTTCCATCCAAGGAGGAGAAGGAAGAGGCAGGAGGCTCTAATTAATTATAGAGAAATAGTTCTTCTCACAAAATAAGCAGCAAATCCAAGATGTTTGAAGACAGGCTCGCTGAGCTTGGGGGCGGGGTGTGCCTACAGCATTTACTAGTGAGATCATGGAACAGGACAGGAAATCTCTCCCTAATGCCAAAGAAAACTTTTTTTCCCCCCCCCCGGTTCATTTTATGAAACAACTGTTGAGGTTCCCCAACCCCCTTTCAAGCTTATTTTCTGATAATGAATCAAAGGACTGACTCATCATCAGAGTACAGGTCCAGACGCCCTGCTCCCTCTGATCTTTATATGCACATTTGGCTGTGTGCATGTCAGTGTACTTGGGTATGCACTTTTGCTTGCTCGTGTAAGCGCTGGGATGATGAGGGTCTTCTCCGGTGAAACAGCAATTTGTGGAGCTGCAGAATTGATGATGTGTGACATTCACATTTTGTGATTTACTTTGTTAGGGAAATATCTGCTTGTTGAAAAGTAAAGGAAAACTTTTAGTCCCTGTTACATCTTTGAAACAGACCTTTGCAAAGCACAAACGTTTCTTTTTATTCTGTTGTATAATTTGACTAGATATCCAATATTGTTCAATCATTGCATTCAAGACATTGGGTAGATACTAACTTCATTACAATGTCTAGCTGAGCAAGTGCGTACTGAGTCTGTATCTCCCTCTCTGTAATATTTTTCCTAGCAGATAATGATTAACAATAATTTTCACACTATAGTTGCTATTGCTGCTGATCTATCATTGACTTCTCCTTCATGTTATTCACATTATTACTTGCACTTCATCTGTGTTTGGATATTATTTACAGCAGAAGAAACCTGTGAAGCTCAAACAACAGAGATGTTATGTTAAAAGAGTAAAGCCATCTTAGTTTCTTTCCATCATGAACATCTTTTTCCTCCTAATGTTTGATTCTGTCATACACTTTGTTTTGGCATCTGGAGAAGTGCATGCAGAAGAGTTTCTGAACACAAGGTGTTTGCTTGAAATTGCTGAGTAACCCATGTGTCAAAAATGTAGAACAAAATTCATGAGATTTTTGCTTTGAAAGCAGAAATTCCCTGAAATGCACATCAGAATTTTTCCTGGACCTTTGATTGCTTTTAAAACTAATGGCCACCTGTGCAGGACCACTGCAGTCTGTCTTCAAAGCTACTGTTAGTAATAGGATGGGGTTTTTTTTTCCCCAGGCTGTGTTACATGCTCACAGCTCATGAGAGGGCCTGTGGCCTTCCCAGGTGGCCCAGTGCCACGACTGTGTGCCATCACTGCCACCGGGGAAGCTGGCCCCAGGGGAGCAGTGCATCCCACCACAGCACGCAGCTTTCTCTGCACCTTCCTCTCTCTGACCCCCTGTTTGTGTGGTGTTGGCAGCTGGGCATTGATGGCAGTGGGTGTTTGAATGCTTTGTGCATTTGTAACTCCTGAAACAGATGAGCAAAAAAAAAAGGAAAAACCAGACCCTGAATCGGCTGGCTCAGTTTGTGAGACACTAAGATTTCCAAATGTGACTTGCTGATGCCTTTGGTGTTGGCTGTGGGCTGAAGGAGTTGGGGAAGGTCTGTGCCTGGCAGGGTCCAGCCCAGAAGCACAAAGGAAATATTAACTGTCTGTTCAGGAGAGTACGGCTGACGAAGAGGCAAAGCAGACATCAGACTGCTAGTTGTACAAATAAAATAGAGACCCAAAGGGTTTTCAGGGATGATAATCTGAGCAACTTTTAAGAGGTATCTGAGGTAGATCAGACCCACCATTTCAGACGTTTTTTACTTGAATTGTTGTACAGTGCCAGGAAGAGTTCCTGGTCAGTAATACCAGTGATCCTCTTTGTGTTCTTGCGGTTTTAAAATTCTCAGCAAAGCCCCATTTTGGAGGAAGGCATGGTATCTGTGGAATTTTATGTTAGAAAAAATGAGCTAGCTGTTGTATGCACAAGAAGGGGCCTCCAAGACTAAATTACTCTGAGCTGCACTTGCTCTCAGTCATAGGGAAACTCAGCTTAAGCCAGTCTTTTTATTTGAAAAAAATCCCCAAGCTTTCAGGAGCTCAGGCATCCCTAATTGCTCTGTATGTGTGGGTAACTGTGACCCACATCCTTTGGTGACCTCAGTTGCTGTGGAAAGAAAATACATCAATATGCTCAGATGGGTGGCTGTTAAATGAACTGACAAATCTTCCTATCCTTGAAGCCTCTGTGAAGGCATTAAGAGGATTGTGAGGCAGGGAGAGATAAGAGTAGGAGCAAAATAAAAGTTATGCTCTCAAAACCATAGGGAAACTCGTAAGTTGTTGATAGTACAACTGAAGGGCTTAGACCAAGATTATGAAGAGTGATTTGAAGAAGCCACCTCAAATATCATCAAAGAGGTGAGCCTTTATTTTAGGTTCCTGATGTGGGAGGTGTTTGTGCTACCTGGCTTTGCTAGCTAAGTGCATAGGAAGCAGATTACCAGCTGTGAACATACATATGTCCAGTAATATCTCCCTGAAGTAAGACACTCTTAAAATGCAGTGCAGGTCCATGTAATCATCCTGTTGGGTGGAACAAAACATCCAGATGTTCGTCTAAACTCTCATTTGGGAAAGTGGCCCTCTTCACCAGATACACAAATTGGAATTACTGAGGTATAAGTATGTGCTTTAAGTCAGGGTCCATGATGAGAATAAAAAACTGTACAAATGTAGCAAAACTATTTTTCCCAGTGCCTGATGTAAGTCTCTACCTTCAGTGCAGATCAGAGAATCTACATTTCCAAACAACAGGTAGGGAGACTTAGTTGTAAAGTTTATATACTAGAGAGTATATAGTAGGTAGATGCATAGTATCTTAACTTTTGAGACTTAACATAGGGTGAAGTGGATGGTGCAAGTAGCCCTCCTTTGTGGTGTTTTCTTAGTGTATTTGTTTTACGACTTCTCGGATACTGTTCATGGTCTCCTGTGGTGTGAAGTGTAATGGGTTCACAGGCATTAGAGAACAAGAAAACCAATAACAAGAGTGAGTGCTCTGTCAACAAGTGCAGGGTTCCTCAGTATTCACTCTTGTCATTCTTCTTTTGTACCCTTTGGAAAACATACAGCAGTATCAAAAAAACCCCAAATAAGTTAAATAAATTATCAACATCTTCAAAACAAGAGTGTTCTGCCAACATATTATCAAGGCTTCCAAGACGTTTTCTCCTCTGTTCCAGAGCATTTGTGCTAGTGGCCAGGATTTGCAGGGGAGACATTTTTCCGTCTAAACAACAACAGAAAAGCTTTAATTTGAGTACAGCTATGGGAAGAAAAATATAAACTTCTGGTAAATGCATTTTCTCGCAAGTTCATTTTTTTTGTTGTTTCCCTCCTAAAAAATATACATATTAGCCTAACAATTCTGCAATGAAAATATTTTCAATGCGTTTCATTAGTGATTTTAATCCATTCAAGAGTGAATACTCAGAAGAGTATTTAAAAGGGTGAAATCAAGTCTGGCACAAATAATCAACAGTATTCAGTGCAGTATTGAACTTAGCCTAAGTTCAGAACTTAATATAGCTTTCTGTTGACTACCTTGGTATGATTTTATTAAAAAACAGAAGAGAGCCATATCTGGCCCATCATTTGCAAGTTTAGTATTGTTCTGTTGCATCTACCTGTTGACATTTCAGATGTAGTACATAGTAGTAGCTTGTGTGCTTAGAAAAGCAGAGAGCTGGCAGGTCATAAATGAGTGTTAGGATAGTTGAATTCACACCTTCTCTGTGAGAGCACCGATGAGTGCAAAATAACATAAATGATTTGTATTTTTATATTTGCTTGCTTTTGCTGATAGTCATAATTAGGAAGAAGAGTTGTCAGATAGATAAAAGCCTGGTACTGTAGATTGTTGAAGGGGAGTTAATGGGCTGGGGGAGATTACTTAAGGAGATGTTTGAGGGCAAGGAGCTTGCAACCAGTCATGGGTGGGGATGAGGCAAGTTGAGGAAGCATGCTGATGACCTCTTCAGTTCAGAGGAATTGCTCTGCCTTTGGGGAAGAAATTATTGACTCTAAGGGTGGGAAAAATAAAATATGATTATATGAACTGTCAGATCAGATTCAGGGAGGTTGAAGGATTTTGATTGGGCATGAGTGAGGCAGAGGAGGGTCAGAGTGATCACATACAAGCTATGCGAGATTCCCTTGGAAAAAAAAGCATATGCAATCTGATTTTTAAAAATTAGTCAAGGTGAAGGTGAAGAAGCTCCTTTATCTTTCTTTGGGCTGTGCCATTTCAGATACGGTGGCCGGTTTTGATTGTCTGCATTCAGAAAGAGAGAGCTTAATGAAGAGCAACATGTTGTACTGGTGTGTCAACATGTAGACTCTTCCCAGAAGCAGAATCTCTGACCTGTGACTATGTTTTATCCAAAGCCAGGCAACCTTTCTTTCACAAGCAGCTCTCTCTTACTGTTTTCTTAGTGCATTCTCTTTTCCTTCTTTTTAAGCCTTAGACTTGGCAGCTCACCAAGTTGAAAAGGACCTTTCAAGGGTGAAGTAAACAGTATTTAAGAAATCTTCTAAAAATGTTTGTTTCGGGAGAAGGAGGGACAAACAGCAGCTGTCTTTGAGCAGGGTTTTGTTCTAATAGGGAGACTTTTCCAGGATTATACCTAAATTAATCTGGTTTTGTGTTCCAACTGGCACTGGCCTCGCCTTTGTACCATGAGAACATTGGGCTCATCAAATACTATTAAAGGAAGACTGGAGTTTAAAATGCCAAAATACATAGAGTGAAAGACATAGTTGGTATGACCTGTTCTGGTGCTGGCAAGCTATTTTCTTAGAAATAACCTGCCTTATGTGGCCTGAAAAACATGTGCTGCTCATGCAGTCCAGCTGTGATCTCTGTGACAGGAAAAGAGGAAAATCTGGGGTAGTTTCATGTCATATCACCAGATAATCAGCTAGGTGAAGTCAGCAAAAAGATATAACTCTTGAGTTATTTCAGAGCAAGATGATGATGCCGTAATCCAGCATCTCGTGTATGTGGTTAAAATGCTTTACTCATGTTAAAATGCTCTCTAGACCAAGCTGCATACACTGTTTTAAGCATTTGACCTGATCTAGCTTGTCTATCTGTCTGAAGCAGATTACTCTGTGAGCCCCTTACTTTCTACTGGTTTGGTATCTGAGTTGTTTTGGGCAGTAAGGATTTGACTGCGCATAGCATGTGGGTTAGGGACAGAATATGAGGAGACATTGCTTCAAGGCACATTCCACATTGTCAGCCTGCAGTCAGATATACTCTGAGCTCCCATCATCTCAATCACTTATGAAGATGTTATACCCCAGGGATTATGTTTGACGGCATGATGCTATAGGATTTAGTTTGAGTTGTTGTTTCCCGATGTGCCCCTGTGCCCCTTATAATGGAGTTAGAACTTGAGTGTTCTGTTGTTCGTGTTGTAAGTATCAGGAACTTTTCTTTCTGCAATGGAGGACTTTGAGAATCAGAATGTGAGCCAGCCTGAGCTTTATGTTTCTCATACCCAGGTCTGCATTTATTATACAGTGATAGTACAGCTATTAGGCTAATTAGCTTGCTGTTTATCTGATTGACTCTCCAAAGAATACGAAATGCTGTGAAATATTTCAGAAAGAAACAAAGTTTTCCAGATAAAGCTTCACCCTCTCTCATTGGAAGGGAAACTTCCAACCTCTTTGGCTGTGTTTTCTAAGCAGACTAGAAACTGCTGTGGAAACTCATGCAGTAAACTGGGTTATTTTGTCATAGAGAAGTATTGCACACTAAAAGTGTTACCTAACATCAGTGAGAAGTCGTGTACAAAATTTCTGAAAGTCCTGAGTTGCACTGTTTCCATTCCCTATTTGTTAGATAAGACAACATCGACTCTTCAGCTCGCTGGAGTAGTGTGAAAATTGAATTTATTTAGTGGTTACAGAGTGCACACATGCTACAGAGCTGGACACCATAGGAAACCCCATGAAGAAACAATTTTCTCTCCCTCCAAAACAGTGTACTGCAAATAAAGCCCGAAGCCACAGTGGGCGGTGAAGAAAAAACAAAATGTTTACACATTAACTGAGCTTTTCCATCCTAATCACAGAGCGAAGAAAGGGGTCCAGGGGAAAGGTTTTCTGGGTGGCCTGTGTAATTTAGAAATGTGCAGAAGGCTGAATCAGTGTAGTGCAGGCAAACTTATTTCTGCTGTTTCCTAGCGTTGAACAATTTGACTTTGCAGCATCAATAGAACCATAGAATATCTGAAGTTGGAAGGAACCCATAAGGATCATCGAGTCCAACTCCCTGTTCTTTGCAGGACTACCTAAAACTAAACCATATGACCAGGAGTGTTGTTCAGATGCTCCTTGAAGTCAACAGATTTGGTGCCATGACCACTTCCCTGAGGAGCCTGTTCCAGTGACCAGCCACCCTCTCAGTGAAGAACCATTTCCTGATGTCCAATCTGAACTTCAGTAATGTTGTATTAATATTAATCATTAATCTGCTAATGAATCCAGAAGGTATTCAAATCAATCTTACTTCATCCATTAAGCTGTTGCAAGCAACAACAGCAAAATCAGCCAGTGCAACGTTATCTGTCATTTCCTTAACAGACCATTATAAAACCACTGGCATCTGCCTGCCTGCTGTCAGGGCTGCAAAGGCAGCCACCCATGTGCAAAAAGAAGTAGTACTGCACTATTTCCATTGTCAAGATGAGAGTTTGTTCTGTTATCATGTTTTTTGACATCTCTGAAGTCATATGGCCTTGAGGAAAGGAGGCAGCCTCTTGTGTCTGTCTGGTCACTGTCACCACCAGACAGCTATGTAAATAGAAACCCCTCTTGAATGAACAGAGGCTGGGAGTTGATGAAAGAGTTCATAGGTTGCCACAGTTAGACAACAAGGGACATTTGAACAAAACGGAACCGAGAATGTTCCCAGAGGAAACAGCTGTGAAATTTTTCGTCTGGTTATGCAGTTGCTCAGAGTTTGTGTTCACTTGATCACTCTCATAAACTGGAGAACCTCCCAGATTTCTGAGAGGAAAAGGCAAGTGAAGGGGATGCTTCACCATGAAACACTTGCTCTGACATTTTGTGTTAAATAGAGGAGAAAATCTGACTCAGCATAAGAGGATGGCAGCTTTGTACAACTGAAGCTAGATATTTGATTTGTTGGGCAGTGCCATGTTTTGTATTTCTAGAAACAGAAGCCTACTGAAGATAGCAAGGAAACAAATCCATAACAAAGCTGAATGTGGAGGCCACTGCTCTGGTATCTGAGCAGTACTGGAGTAATAGCACACCATCAGGCATCTCCAAGCATCCATGGATTTTTTCCTTATGTTATTTTCTTTTCATATGAAACCAGTGAAATACTCTCTGAGTTAGATATAGCATTAGGGTTATAATTTTCTATAAATGTGTGTCCTGATTTGAACCATGATTTTGAAGCTAAAGGAGGTGTTGTCTTTCAGATACCACAGGAAGCAGTTAAAAGATCAAGAATCTGAATGCTGTCAGACTTGTAATAGGGTAATAGTAATGTCTGTAGAGCAGTAATGCTGTACTCAGGTCAGAATGTGAAAAGCAGAGAAACATTTTTTTGGAGATGCTTATAGCCTGAATGCGCGGTTCAGGAATCTAGTTCCACACATGCTTGTTCCAGCTGAGAATGGAACTCATGTAAATGATTAATTCTAAGTGCATGTTTAAAGCAGAACTCGTATTTGAAGTGATTTGGGAAATGTGCATAAGCAGACAGAGCCTGGGCTTCATCAACTGCTGTAAATACTGAAAATAGGCCAAAAAAATCATATGTCCTGTAGCTGAGAGATTCTCAGCTACAAAGTTAATTTCTAGACTTAGGTGTCTTAATTTAGGCACTCATATTGTAGCTGCATAACATCAATACCATAGCTCCAATGATGATCTAGGCAATACTAGGACCTAGAGAGGTACTCAGTCCAGTTAAACTAAACATCTACATTTGATCTGCTGAGCTGTTTTCTACATCCTTTGACTTTGATAGGAGTGCTGGGACTGAGATCGTGTAGCGATCAGTTACTATGTAGGCACCTAAAAGTGCGTATCAGATTGTGGAATTTAATGCAAAACCTGAAATTTAGTGAGACAAAGTTGTTCACAGTGACAGAACACAAAACTGTTCTTGGATGACGTGGAGATGAGGGCCTGCAAACCTGGAGCCAGACACTTACATTTTATGAAACGATGAAACACTTTGAGTTCGAAAAAAGCATGTTTATTGTTTTAATGGAGTCACCAGTCAAGCAGAATAGGGCTGTTGTTTTTTTTTTTCATTTGTATTATTGACAATGTTGATAGTCTGTCATTGTTTAGTATGAGGAGAGGTTAATCCTTCTACTTTATCTATGCTAACATTGTATCACTAAAGAAGGCTGGTATCCATATCAGCATGATTCATCCTGTGGACCAGAGAAAGAGATCAGGGCAGTGAATGATGCCAAGACCAAATGACTGTTGTCTCCAGCATCTGTGCATGGCATGGTTTGGTTGCTGTCACCCAACACAGTTTTCTCTTTGTGATACTGGCATCTGGAAAAACTACCTTGGGGAATCTGTAGTCTGAACCATTGGAAAGCTGGCTTTTAATGAGCAGAGGGAACAACTGACAGTCTGAGTTAGCCAAGAAATTTGGGTGGATCCCCTGACTCCAGTGTTTTTAGTCATGCAGTATTTCCCTCTGATCTGTCTCTCAGAGTGATGTTCTGATGGTTGCCTTCTTTCCAGCACTGATCGGACTGAGGTGACGTGAGGAAGTGCAACACTGCACTTTTCCTTATTCAATGAGTATTAGTTTTCTGGGAATAACAGTGCTATGGTGGGAAATGTTTAGATTTCTAAGATGCTTCATCGCAATGGTATTTGTTAGTAATCCTCCTTTTCTCCCCAGATCTATCATCTCATGGTGTTTTCTGTTTTCTTACAGGAGGAGCTGGGCATTGCCTGTGAATTGTTGGAATCAGACTTCCTCAAATGCAGCGTGGGATTTCCTTTCATGAGATCGAAATCTAGGGTAATGTTGTGATGTTTGCATTCGTCTCCAAAGAGTGGCTGAAAGGGCAACTGCTCTGTTAAATGTCTGTGACTGATGCTTTCTGTAGCTTTCTAACACAGATATTCAGGCCTTTCAGAGTTACGGAGGATAGCCGTCCTCTTTCCCACCAGGCAGAGCCAGTGACAGTACCCTGTGTCTAGCAACACAATGCTCATGAAAAACAATGCAAAAGCTGCAGCTATGAAAAACTTATATATTTCCGCTGCAGAAAATTAGAAAGGGACTCTTATTTATGTTGTCTCATTCTGTTTTTATTTTTGCTTTCTCTCACATTAAACAGCAACTGAATTTACACATATTACAATGGAAAGGTCTTAATGACTTTTTCATATTATGGTTTCATGGTAGCTTTTAAAGAATGTTTTGTGCAGTACTAGAAGATGAAGGCCTATGGCATGATCTTTATTCTCCCAAAAGATCTCTCTTCACCAGCAAGTAAATATATAGATTGATAGACTGGTGCTGAAGTAGTTTCAGGTAGCGATCCCCTTATACTGGAAGTCTCTTCCCCTGACAGATGATCTCCTCAAGAAATATTATTGAATGGCAATTCTAGTAAAGGCCTTTTCACAATGAAGGAAAAATTGGACTTTGTAAGTATTTGAACAGAGACACAAGTGCTAAGATTTAAAAGCTACTCTGCAGTAGAGGATGGTCTCTTACATGTATGAAAATACAGCTAGGTCAGTAAAACATGTGAAGTTTCAGAATAAATAAATTTGAAGCAACATACAGTGTCTCTAAATACTGCTTTTTCTTTGTGCAGTATGAGTTCAGTGTGATCTTTGACACAAGCCACTTGTCTGGGCAGGAAGAAACGCTTACCTTCCTTGTCACTGCCCAAAGGTAAGGGAACCTTTATATATCTCGATTGCTTGGATACTCATTGTCACATGAAGTGTGCATTGTATATGCTTGACAGTTGTGTGATATTAGTTGTAGGCACATGCATGTGTAGTAAATGAGGTTAAATTACTGGGGCTAAATGCATGTATTTTGATAATATAGAGGAACCATGTGATGCAACTTCCTGAAAAATGAGGTAGGTTCACACGTAGGCTTTCTTTACCAGGCAGTTGCAATTCGGAAGGAGCATTTTGTGTTCTCTCATTCGGAAGGCCCTTGTGTTTCTGTGCCCATCCCTCTGGGCCCTGTATCAAGCTCAGCTCAGCTGCAGTTGACGATCAGCACCAGGCAGACCCATTTGTTCCAGCATTTGAATGAAATAAGCATACTTGGATGCCAACCAGAAAAGATAAATGCTTTCATCAGATGGTCAGGGATCTCACTGACAGTTTCCAAAGTTGCATGTCTATTTTTTCTCCTTCTGGATCTTCAGCGAGATATGACAGACTGTGTGAAACAGCTGAATAGGGTACTTCCCAAGGGCACTTGGAGCAGGCATTGAAGTAGGGTGATGCCAGCTATGCTTGCAAAGGGTTTTATCTCAGGCAGAATAAAAGGAGTGACACATGCTCTGTGCCCCCTAAGATGATGTGCCACGAAAAAGCAGAGTCTGTGGATGTTTCACTCACAGGCATTGTTGGGGTGTGTATGGGAAATTATATCAGCACAGCTGCATTAACCTGGGCCATGAACCACTGCTCTGATGTACTGCGTGTGTGGCTGGTTCCTGCTTCTACTTACTGCATACTCTCCTGTGTCAAAATCGGGATCTCCAGCCTGAATTCTCCTCGCCAATTTGATGACACCCCACCAGCCAGCTGGAGACGAGAGATGAGATGTAGCAATTGCTGAGTGACTGATCTCATAAGGCGTAGTCGTCCCCTGCAGTAACAGCTGTAGGTGGCAACAAGATCCTGCAGCATGTAGGGCTGGTATGAAACACTGAAAGTGAGACCTCACATCACAGTGGCAAGACCATGTATTGCATGTTACAGCAGTTTTATTTTCCATGAGGGGAAATTCATTGTGTGTTTAGATGTGATGCTTCTAGGTGAGGAAGATGCATCAGGATCTGCTAGGTGAATGCCAGCTGGTGCAAATGTGGGCCTTCGCTGTTTTAAATTTGCCCAGCTAGTGTTTTCCAGATTGTACCTCTAATTTCCATGCCCTAGATAGCACTGGGCTTTCCTCTATAACCCTGCTCCTCAGGTTTCTGTGCCCTACTAGTGAGAAGGGTTAGTCAGTTCCTTTAGGTGGAGCAAAGAATTAATTAAATAGCAGTTTGTACACATAGTGTGAATGCTCAGAGAGGTTAAGAGAAAGTTTCTGATTTCACAAGGATGGATGGGAGGACAGTTGTGTTTTGAAGGATTCAGCTGAACCTCCAAAGACAACAGTGCAGGTCCCAGTGCTGATTACCCTCATTTTCTCTGTGACTTTGGGCAAATTGCTCAATTCCCTTGCTGTCAAGTGTAATAAAATCTTTCAACCACAAGAGCTGCAGGGAGCCCTGGGGTAAAGTCAGTGATAAGGAAATGGTGAGGAAGTGTCTGTGCTGTGGCCAGACTGCAATGAGTGGGCACATTGTTTCCACACAAAACTGGAGCTAGTCTGGCAGAAATGGCTGGACGCAGAGAAGCTATGCCACGTTGTCATGGGAAAGTAAGTATTTCTCTTCATGTGGTCATTTAAGCCTGTCCCTTGAAGCTGCAAATTTGGCAGTAGCATCTGTAACAAGAGACTGGTTCAGTAGTGTGAGAGATCAGTTGGCAAAAGGACTAAACATTACATTACATTTGCTCTTTTATTTTTTTTAATAAATAAAATAGTAATTTTTTAAAACCCAACACCAAAAAAACCCTAAAAACTCTTTTGTGCTTCCTGACGTGAACTATTTTGCTAGAGCTAGAGTCACCGATATTGTCCTTTTCTGTCAGTACCTTTGCTCCATTTCAAATAGATAAGCACATACCTGTGAACTGTATATGGAGTTATACTTTCTTACTCTGCTTGCCACCATGGTATATTGGTATTTGTGTTGGACAAAAAATGTCTCAGTTTTGGACTCTTCTTTGAGCTTCTGCAGAGGAAAAGCTTTTATTAGTTTTTTTTTCCTGGGACTTTAAAGTTTGTGGGTTTTTCCATCTGGGCCATAGTTTTATTAGAGACGTGGCCAATGTGTCAGTTGCAGAAAGCTGATCTATATCTATGTATGTATGTAGTCAGCAGGCTCTGTTTTTGTAATCTGAGCAACTCACAATCTGCATGGTATCACTTGAGATGTTACTGCCTGCTGTCTCAGTGATACTGTTCTTACATAAACAGGACCATAGCTTTTATTTTGCCAGTTTGATTTGTGAGTAAATCCAATTAACTGCAAGGCAAAAGTGATTCCAGTGTCACTGCTGAAGAAACTGGAAATATATGTGACACATCTTTCAAGATTGTTCTTCTGAGTTGTCACCCACCAAGCAGACTCACCATCAGAATTAGAATTACAATTTTGCTTGTTGGACTTGCATTTCACGAACCTTTCCCAGACTTTATACATAAGTGTCCACGCTGAAATTAGCTCAAATGATAGGTGATTGCTCTCTTTTATCTTTCTTCCTTCTGCTTTTGACCAGTTGAGGCAACTGCCTTTGAAAATGTGAAATCGAGGGGCTTTCATTTTGGCAGCTAAACATGGGAAGAGGGACTGGAACTGCTGAGAGGTTACAACCAGTTCAGTACGAGGGTCTAACCTAGAAAGCTGCCTGTAATGGCACCAAATTGGTGCTGTGGTACAATGCAGGTACAATGAAAGCACAGTTTCATTTACTGAGTCAAGACTCTCTGTGGGGTGTGTGTATTCCTCCCAAACTGACATACAGTCAGGCTGGGAGAAAATGAACCTTGGCACTGAAATCCAAATGTCCGTGTTTCCACTGTGTATGATGGCTACTGTAGCTTCACGCTGCTATTTGAATTCACACCTTGCTTCAAAATAGGCTTTTTGGTGTGAACCTGATTGTGTCACCACCTCAGAGAAGCAGCTGCAAAACATGTGCTTCATGTGTGTGCCCTTTTCAAGGTGGGATGAACAAAGGTAACTCTTAATCTTTAAGAGGCTTCTTAAGGAGAGCTGACATCACTCAAATAAGCTGGGAGTACAAGGCAGAGAGATGGTAGCTGTAGCTGTGAAACTGTGTGATATATTGCAAAGGATGTCGATTTACAGCATGTTTATTTTTCCTTTCTGGCGCAGTGGAAACCTAGAACGGACTGAATCTCTGCATGATAATACTCTAACCCTTTCAGTACCCCTGATGCATGAAGTGGACTCATCTATCACAGGGTAAGTACCAATCACCAAATGAAAACAACAAAAATAATAATAATCCTAACAATAACATCTGAGTCTCCTCCAATGAAAAACTGAATTCTTGTCTTTGTTTACATGTAGACAGACTCTTGCTTTTTTCCTGTTTCCCAGGCTCTGGAAATACAGACAACCTCTTTAGTTATCTGTGAATTTTATTTGTCCATGCCTTTCATTCCAACACTGTATTTCTTTCTTACCTCTTTCTAGCTAATGCTAATTATTTGCCATCATATTTAGAGTAGGTATTTTAGTGATATTTGAATTCATGTGATTCTGTAGATATGACGTACCTTCAAATAAAATAAAAACAGAACAAGTAAATCACATCTTGTTGTTTAGGGTATGTATTTAAGGATGTGGTTGAGAATCACCAGGCCAAAGGTTAGGGTCAAATGTTCTGGGATTTTCAGGAGCTTGGTGGAGTCTAGCTGTTCGCCTTTCTGTTTAATTTCACAATCAGGATTAGCTTCTGTTCTTTTTCCCACTCCCTCTGCTCCCTAGCCTGTGAGGCGTCCAAGTACCAACCGAGGAACATCACTCACCCTTTGACTGAAAATCTTGTTTAACACACAGCTGTTGCCCTCTCCCCAGGGCTGCCCATGTGCGAGTTCCTGCCTTTGTACTCAGGGGTCTTCCTTTCCACCTCTGTATTGCAATCCAGAATGAAAGATTTGTGGCCAGTCCCAACAGACCGATCTTCCTCTAGTATAGCAGTGCTTCAGTTGGAAATGGGGGACCTGGTAACTGGAGGTGACTTAGCATCCATGTAGACTGAGAAAGTTGACATTTGTTCCTAAACTGGGAAAGCAAAAACTCATCAGCAGTGTCCCCAAGAGGTCAGTGTCTGTTCTAGCTGCCACTGATGGCAGCCCCCAGGGAATATGTGTTGTTTAAATGACCCATACAGGTTGACATCAGTGGAAGTCAAAGATCCCTTGACCAGCGTGCTACATGTGTAGGAACACTGTGTGGCACTGTAGGAACATGTGTGTAGCCACACTGTGGGAACACACATGTAGGCACTGACATGTGATTTGACTGAAAAGCTGGGTAAACTCAGATTCATAAACCAGTCTGGGTTTTACCACATAAAGCTGTTTTCCTCTCTTGTTGCATAGGAATAAAATCTCTTAATGATGGCTAAAATAGTCAGAATGGCTTGAGCCTGCTCAGAGAAGTGAAGAGTGCTGTCAGACCTCACAAGATGATTAACAAGGCCAAAAATCTCCTCTATATTGAAAGTACAGTCTCAGAAGTTTTTGGATGCTTTCATTGTTACAGATTGTGTAGAAATTTAACTCTATACCCCTTGCTTCTGCATGCTTTGCAGATCAATTTTTGTACAGCTTTACAGATATGAATGCTTTGTTCTGTGTCTTTAGATCTCTGTCACCTACAGAATGCTGCATACCAAAAAAGTGATAAAAATTGGGCTCTTTTCTTTCTCTTCAGAATGTATTTTTTAAAGGACAAGGTCTCTGAATCCATAAACCCCACTCAACTGACTATGTGGATTATTTTTTTCTTTCTTATAGACAAGACTTAGTAAATTCAAGTTCACAGAAATGTCCAACTACCAGGGGAAAGTTGGGTTTATTGGAGGGCACTACATTCCCAGGCACGGTAATATTAGTAATATTCTTTTTTGGACAGTGTCTTTTTAAAGTACATTTTTATTAGCTGCCCTGCATTTGAGTCTACAAGAGCAAATTTCATCCCTGGTCACAGCCCCGGAAGGGCTTGTACCATGTTTGGGAGGAGCCTTCTGGCACAATGCCGTAAATGGGAGGAGTAAATCTGTCTCTCACTGTTTCCCCTAGAAATCCCTGGCTTAGGAAGCAGGCAGGAAAAAATGAAATGTACCCAAACGGGCTTAAAATCCTTCTCAAAAAACTCTGACCCAAAATGACAGCCTAGATAGGAGGCAGAGTTTTAGGCAGTCTCTCACCAAGGTTTGTCTGAAATTATACCAGAACCTTTTACAACTAGTGGAGCAGCCTCAGATTAGGAGGCACAAAGGACGCTTAAAGCACTCCTAGTCCTCTTCTGTAGGATTTCCAGGTACTGTTTTGTGCTTCCAAATCTTTTCTGATAAAACTCTACTGTGTTTTTCTTTGCAATAAGATGATAACAGTGGTTGAGGAGACTGGGTCTGTGCCACTGTTGTTGAAAGCAAGTTATACCCCCCTTTACTCTTCCCTTTAATCATCTGCTAATCATAAAGGTAGTGAAGCTCAGATAATTAATGAAGTGTTTATTCTTGCAATGGTATGTAAATGGTAGATAAAATTTAAATGTCACTTTAGTGAATATGTAACTGAAAATATTCCTATTAGTAACTGTTTCTTTCGATTAACTTGGTAGTGCAATGATTTCCTGTGTTACACAAGCTTGCACAAATCATCCATGGCAGTGGGCCCTGGAGAGAGGTTTTGTGATAGGAAAGTAGAAGAGAATATACGATAAGTAATCAAAAGAAGTCTGCTTCAATGATGGGGCGTTAACCTGGATCAGTTGAGATGCTGCTTCTGTAGTCTACTGTTGTCAAGAGGAAATCAAATGACAAATAATAAGTTAATCTAAAATGGTCCCATAGAATTTCACATGACCAGAAAGCAAGCGATGCATTTCAGCTTGCCACAAATACATTTAATTTTGGTGGCAAACCCAGTTTAATAAATCGGTCTTGATCTTTCAGAGAAGTCTTCCCTACTTCGTTTTTCTATGGTGATTCTGTGGAAACATCCAACTTTGTTCAGTTGGAAAACAATGAATGCCTTTTCCAGTCTCTCAACTTCACACTGCAGGTAAACCTGATCCTTATTTTGACTCCTTGACAGCACATTCTGGTTTTATATCTCTTTTATTCTGAGTGTAGTATGGGCTTTGGTACATGTTTCTAAATCACGGTATTCTGTGCAATATGTTCTTGATGGTGCCATATTTGCAGCATGTGGGGATGGTATATTTCCTTATCTGGATATATTATAACAGAATTGCAAATAGGGAATCACACTTCCATAGGAATGAAGGTGCTACCATTTTTTTTTGTTTTACCTTTCATCACTAGCTGAGTAAAGAGCTGTGGTTACTCAAGTGCCACATCTTTGATACAGTCACAGCTTCAAAAGGGAGGAGTAATTCCTTTTAGTATCGTGATCATTTAGCAGAAGAGTGGGAAGCCTTTATCCATCCAAACAAACACATACCTGTGCAAGGGATTCAGACTTGCTAAATGCCCCTGGTATGAAAATGTTTATAGAGCTACTGATAAAGAGCACAGCACAAGGAAAAGACTGTGACACTAAAAAGACAGGGGTGAGAAGGTTTCATTTTATGCCTCATAGCATCTCAGTGTTATTCAAGGATTATCCATAGATCACATTTCACATGGCAGTTAGATGGGTTCCTGATGTGGCAAAACATATGGATGATATATTTTAACAAACTTTGCAATGCAGCCAAAATGAACTTGTCTCACTGCCGTGGCCATATCTATTACAAACACTTGAATTTTTTTTTGACCACTAGATGGAACTAGGGAATGATAAATCATGCAGAGGTGGGGGAATAATTTGTTGTGAAAAACAGTCTTTCGCCTTTTTTCCCCTTTTCTTTTCTCCGAGGCACGAATGCCACTCAGCTCATAATGAGTAACACATGTCTTCCTCCGTGGACAGACTGTGGTCCAGAGCAATTAAGCCCCCACTGTCATGCAGTGCCCTTAGCTATTTACTGAAAAGAAGTGAAAGCAGGATTTCAGGACATTAAAGCTTTTGTGAACCAGGCTATTAATTCTTGTGATTCTGATTTCATTCTTGGGGGTTTATAGGTCTCCCTCTTACCTCCTCTCCTTGCCCCCAGCCAGTTATTGGTTAAAAACAGATAAAGAACAGATGTACTAATGCTTTAACTAGATGAATATTTTTAAGGAAACAAAGTGATAACAGATAAGGGACAGAGAATCAATATATTGGCAGAGCCACCACTTGTCCTGAACCATCCTCATCTCTCTTAAACTTGCAAGTTTTCAATATTAATAATATTTTTTCCATATAGAAGCAGAAAATTATAATATAACAAGTCACAGATCTGCTCTCCTGTAATGTGGTAAACCTCATAAATGTGTGTGTCAGAGAGAAGGGGTAGAGTTTCATAATGGGCAAAGCATGGTTTGTTAAATTGTTTTTAGTGATTTGCCTGCCATTTATTAAACTTCTCCAGATGGAGAAACAGAGTAGTTTCTTCACCATGAAAGAAATTATTTACAAAAACATGGGGTTTTATCGCTGGTTTTATATGTAAAAATCTATACCATGTCCAACATGAATAAGAAAACAGATCTATGTATCATTTTTGGGAGGTAACAAGCTGTGCAATTAAAATGTCTTTTCTACCTTAACTCTTATATCTGATCTTAGTGAGATAATCAAGTTTTTTTTTAAATGTCTAACATGAAACATTATGTTTGTATTTCAAGCAGCATTTATCATGCTCCATTGTAGTGGGATTTTTCCCCCTGCCTTCAGCCTCAGGGTTTTTGTAAGGATTTGGCATTGTGAACCGATTCTCTTTATCAGTCAGGCATTTCGTCAAACATAAACAGTGTTTAAAGAATGAAAACCTGTTGGTTTTAATATTTGTACTTTGCACAATTAGCTACTGATTGCTATATCTTTTGACAGGACTATCTCAGTGGGGATAAATATTCTAATGGACTTCATGTTTTTACTGTATGCATTTATATGTTTGTTAGAAACAATGAGGAAATATTTTTCCTGATTAAAAAAAAGGTAGATAGACACGAAAACTTCTTTTCATTGACATTTTTCCATGGATTGTTTATTTTCAGCAAAATCCCACAAATTTTGGAATTTTCACTGGACAAGTTTCAGTGGTGGACTGGAAATTCTTTGAGTTTTTGTTGAGAACGTGTGGGGTGTTTGGTAGGAAGTCAATGTTTTCCACTAAGGGTTTCTTTTAATTGGAAACCCCAGAACTTGAATGGAAGTTATTGACATGCATTTCCTGGCAACTCCTTCGGCAAACCCTCAGTTTGGTAGTCACAATCATCATTACTTTGACTTCTGCTCCATAAGGAAAACATATGCAGAATGTAATACAGTGGTTACCAGATGGAAATGAGAATATTAACCGAGACAGCAATATTTCTTACAGTCTTCTGAATGGTGTAACCAAAACACTCAAAGGCTGTTAGCAGTGTCTCTGTATAAAAGGTAGAAAACTCATGTTATTTGTATTGATGGCTGGTAATTATCCTGCAGAACTGCCTGTCACTTGATATATGAGCTGTGCCTAAAGACTAAGGGAAGCTAAGGACTGTGCCTAAGGCTAAGACTAAAGATAAGCTTAACCTCTGACTTCATCCTGATACTTACAAATGAAGTCTTAGTTTGAAGACATTGAAAAACTTGCATAGTATTTGAATCTTTGCAAATTTATCTATACTCCCAGCTTTAGTTCTACAGTAGTTTTATGAGCAGTCATTTGTGTAATTTTATTATTTTTTTAATACATTTATATCTTTGTCATATAGGTTTACAATGCTGGACCAAGCACTCTCCCTGGAGCTTTTCTTGACATTTCATTTCCAAACCGTCTCTCTGGCACTGGAGCTGAAATATTTCACATTCAGCAGATGATGGTGAGTATGGCATGATGTGTTCTGAGCTCAGAGAGGCACTGAAAGCTATCGATGACTGAAACAAAAAAAGTCCAGCAGAACTAGATGAATCAGTTGCTTTTTTAGACAATAAAAGGTTCTTTGTGTCTGTGGCCAGATCATCATAAGCAGCTGAGCCCCTCCAGCCGCTGACTGCTGTCCCTCACCTGGGGCAAGCAGCTGGTTGTGTGTTCCTGGTTTCCTACAATGCAGTGTAAAACTAGGTCAGGCTAATCCTGAAGGAAATGCGGAGAGCACTTGCCCGAGACACATCTGCAAAGAGGATTGAGTTTTAATGAGAGTCCTCCCGGATTAAAGGGTGTATGTAACATCAGCAGGATATGTTACCGGGTTGATTCACATTCCCTATTTCTTTCTGTGCTTATCTGCAAAAAAATTAGCTAGATCTGAATACATTATTTATATCTATTCTTCTGTGGTCCATGTTATATAATTTGCTCTGAGTGTTCTTTTAACAAATGTAAGTAATAGAGAAATTTATTCTTTAAACACAATGTTTTTCAAAAGATGATTTTGTGTCAACTACAAAGAAAATCAAAATAAATTGTGATAAAGGAGATATGTTCTTAGATTTCATTTCTAATATTTATTTATTACTTTCAATGCTTTTGTAAAACCACCAAAATACCAACATTTATACTGTGGTGACCAAGAGAGGAAAACCTCACTACTAAGATAAATTTATTGCTAAAATTCAGAGTGATTTGTCTTTGTGAAATGAAACCAGCTCTTTGGGCTACTTGAAAAAAAAAAGTATTACACTTTCTTTGTTACCTACTTTTCTAGGCTTTTGGCTGAAAAGTATTACCATCCCTCCTATACAGGTAACTGTGTCACTGAATCTCTGTAAATACAGATCCAATAAGACCTTTCACTGTAGGTTTCCAAGATTTGTGCTGTTGAAAGGTATGAGATAAATACGTATATATGGCTTATAGATGGGCACTAAAGACAGAATCCCCGAGAAACAGATGTGGGGTATTGTATGAGGCACCAGCATTGCATAGATTGAGCCAATTCTCCTAATAGACTGAGTTAATTCTCCAGCGTATGTGTTATTTCTCGTGGCATTGCATTTTACTGTCTTATTTAGTCCAGTCTTATATGCACAAGATCACCTGCCCTTCAACACACTACCTGTCCAAGGATTGTGACTCATTTCCTTGTCCTTTCCCTGGTCCCTCTGTGCTGTGGCAGAGAGTGTGTTTGCAGCAGCAGCAGCAAAGAGGTGGGAGTCTCCTTAAAAGATTTTGTCTGCCCAAATGCTGGTGTCTCCTCTGGAATCAATCATCGTATATATCTCTATATAGCCAAAAGAGAGGAATAGAAAACTCAGCCCATCTAACGTAGGGTGTGATTAATTCCTTCAAGGCATTGCTTGTTTCTCTGTGTTGTCTCTGCCAGAAGTCTGGGTAAATTGTCTTAGACAAGACACTTGTTTTGCATGCTTGAATTAACTGAGGTGTGCACTACCCACCAAGTGGACAAAGGCTCATTTTTGGGCATAAAAATCAGAGAAAGTCCAGACTTGGAAGGGACCCACAAGGATCATCAAGTTCAACTCTTGTCCTTGCATATGACAACTCCACAGTTCACACCATGTGTCTGAGTGCATTGTCCAGTCTCTTCTTGAACACCGTCAGACTTGGGGCTGTGACACCTCCCTGGGGAGCCTGTTCCAGTGCTCCACCACTCTCTGGGGGAAGAACCTTCTCCTAATGTCCAACCTAAACCTTTCCTGGCACATCTTCCTGCCATTGCCTCGGGTTCTGTCATTGGTGGCTAAAGAGAAGAGTTTGGTGCTGACCCTTCCTCCTCAGGTGTAGTTTGTCATCATTTATACATAAGACCATAAGTTACACTGACAAGGATAGGGTGGACTATATGTTTTCAAATAGCTGTTAGAAAAACGTGGTAAAAACCTTAAATCTTGTGCTTAACTTGTTTTTCCTTGCTGTTGTACCTCTGATGGCTTCCTTAAAGGAGGTTCAGCTGGGTGGTGTGGTCTTGAGCACTGTGCTAATAAATACTTGCAGGGTTTGTATCCCTTTTCCCCAACAGCAGGCTCCATTTCCCCCCATGTTACCTGATGTCTTTCTTCTAGTTTGCAGTTTGTAGAACTTTCAGACTGCTGTTGTGAGACCTATTTGCGTCACAGGCTGAAGAGTAGTAGGCAAGTATGTTTTTATGAGAGATGTCTGTGTGATATACTGGCATACCCTCGGTCACTTTGACCACTGATTTTGGGTATATGGTCAGTAGGAGTCTAATACATGACTTTTTGAGCACCTCTGACATGTTAATAAATGTTATCCAAGCAAATCCTGTCTGGGATAGTGGTTATCCCTGCTTTACAGATAAATAATTGAAACACCAAATGGTTTGCCTGAGGTCACACAGGAAATTTCTGTCAGAGCCAGGCACTGAACCCATGTCTCCCAAGTCTTACTATTGTAACAGGGAAAGCATCCTACCCTCTTTCCTCCTGATTCTCTCCCACTGAGTTGTTATTGACTGAAAAGGGAGCTTTTCATCTTTTCACAGACCAAATATACTTAAGCAAACAAACAAACAAAAAACCTAAAAGCAGCAGATTGGAATGAACTTTGGAAAATGGGTTGCAAGAACTGTTTTTCAAGAACATTTTTGTAAGCATAGTCATGAAATATTTCAAGCTTTTGCTTATTTTGAACTTCCCAGAATCTAGAGTGCAGTAAAGGTGATAGTATCCTTTCAGACAGTGCAGGTGTTTTTGTAATTATATCTTAATACCTATAATCCATCCGTTCTAAGTGTCAGTGTTGCTGGACCTTTCTGAATAGCTGTCATTAATACAGAGGATTAGGAACTGTCATTTATCTGTAAGTGAAACTGTTGATACAGTATTTGGGATTTGATTACATCATGGTTTGTGGTTTTTTAAAGCTAATAAGCCACTTATCCTATATACAGTACAGCAGTGAAATTTATGGGTGAAACTGCATAGTAAAAGCACTTGAGTTTGTGTCTCAAATACACATATACCACACAGCATAGTGCCGGGAGCTAATTCCTTCATACTGTATAGACTGATCTAGTCTTTCAGTCACCAAAAAAAAAAAAAGAGTCACATATGGCCCACTGGAACAGTCTGTTTCTCTGAGAGGTGTTAATAGGAATTATTATCTTGCTAATCTTAGAGGAAATGGCAGCCCTCGTGCTTCCTCTGTTCCTGTTGCTCTAAGCTTTTTGCTTTATTGCAGAAACTACTTTAATATTTTCTTCCAGAGAAATTCAGGTCACAGAGATACTTTGACATTTGGAGTTCTGCCTTAGAGATGTTCAGATGCTCTTCAAGGGGTCTTGGGATTTTCTGCAGCAATTCCCCCAACAAAATCCCTAATATATAAAGGACACAAGTCAACAGTAAAAGCCAGAAGTAAAATAAAACAGATAATTGAAAGAAAACTATCAGAAATTTTAAACCAAGAGGAAATGCTAGAAATTTTACAAGTCATTTTAACTAGGGAATTTTACCATTAACATTGATGATACATAGAGATGTTCAGATTCTGCAGTGGTAAATGATATTTTGGAAACCAATAACACAATTTACTAGTTTTTTGGTTTTATGTATTTTTTGTATTTGCTTTCTGGCAGAGGTTTAAAGCTGGGTTAAAAACATAATAAATTAAATACTTTAGCTTGTTAGTAACAGTGTTGTGATAGTAACAGTATAAGTGATGACACAGAAGAGCTTCACCCAAATAGACTATAATAAAGTTAGTGTTAACAGGAACGTATACTCTCCACTCTTCAAGCCATTGATTATCTATTCTTCCACAAAGGAAAACAGCACTTACTATACTTGTGTGTGTTTTGGTTTTGAACTGAAAGATTAGTAATTTCCTTTGGGCATCGAGTTAATTTGGAGGGCAAGAGAAGCGCTACTTGACTTGCCAGCCAAGGAGCTGCTTTCTGGGGCATCCAAAAAGATTTTTGCAGTGGGAGTTCCTGCCGAATTAACCAGGGTATTTCCTGAAGCTTTTCATGAATTAGCAATGTGTCCCGGATTGCTCTGATGCTGGCTTTATGGAAGTGGATCAGATTGTTGCCTTCCTATTTATTTTATTTCCAGCAAAGGTAAACACAATTATGAGGAGCAAGGGACTAACAGTTGGAAACTGAGTTAGTTTGAACTGGAAGCCTCCTCTGGAGGGACCAAGCTCTGCAAGGCTGCCAAGTTGTTTAGACTCCAATCAGACAGTTGTCAACAGAATCCAAGGTGCTCAGTTGTTAACCCAGAGCAAGTGCCATGTGTGCTTGTGGGTTTTTGGAAGGAGCTATTGCTGTTTCTATTGCATGCATTGTGCTGGCCAGCAAGCCCTGATTTTTTTTTTTCTTTAAGAGACTGCTTAGGTGAGTCAATACCAAGGGCATAAAGAACTGTGTTATCATTGCTGAGATAAGAATCTTGTTGAAAATTGAGATGCACACATTGCAAGACAGTCTCTCTAAAGAGTCTGCAGTATAAACAGTGAAATAAAAAGTAATTCGGAGGAAGGAAGGAGAAGGAAATAAATACTGTCCTCAATTTTCTGATTAGAAACTCTGTTCCTTGCATGTTATTTTTGATCTAAGTGCAGTAATAACTGTTTTAGTAATTGCTAGTAATAGAATATTTTTAAATTACTGTGTTCTCTTACTCTACTAATTAATGGAGTGAGAGAGAGGTACAGAAAAAACTCTGGAGAAGCACTTGGCAGTCTTCACTGACAGTACAAAAGCCATCCAGTCTCCCTGAATTCCTGAGTGTCCCTAGGCATCCAAGCTTAGACTTTGGAAATTATCTCCAGAGAGCAAAATACAGGTTAAACCTCAGTCTCATGAATCTTGCTCCCATTAATCTTGAGTCTGCTAGTCAGCTCAAGCCCCTCATTTCTGGTCTAGCTTTCCCTTCACTTTTGGTTAGAGAGCAAAGCAGAAAGTCCTTCTGTTGGAAGGACAAACCAAAGTCCTCCAGTAGTCCTGTTATGCTTGGATTATTAGCTTCAAACTTCTCCTTTCTTCTGTCTGAGGGGGTGAGACCTGGATTGTGCCTTTGTGAAAGCTGGGTATCAGTAAGATTTAAAAAATGAAGCAAAGCTGAGTTGGAAATGAATTAACAATATGAAGTAGTTGAACATAATTCCTTTTCCAAGTTGCCTTTTAAGTCAATGGCTGCCTGAGCATGGGACTGTAGAAAAGCTTGCCATGTTCAATAAGGAAAATTGTTGAAATAAACATTATTCTCTTCCTGTGAACACTGAAACAGAAAAAGTAAAATGGCGTCAGTCCCAGAGCCACAAGTCTTTCCTGGCTGATGACAGGTTACATTTTTAAGGCCAGTTTTGTGTAGCACTCGTGTCATTTTTCTTCCCGGCATTTGCACAGTAATATCTGTAAGGAGCAGGAAGATGTTAAGGGGAAGAGCTAGAGCTTGCTGTCTTGTTCTGTGAAAGGTCCCAGGCTGCTTGAGGTTGTTGTGTGTGTATGTTTGTTGGGGTTTTTTGGGCAACTTTTGTTTGTTTGTTTTTGTTTTTCACTCATATAATAAAAAAGAAAGCTTTGCAATTTTAAAACTTTAACAGTAATTTCTGCTTCTTATCTGTAGGTCGTTATTCTCCAGGATAAGAATAAGAAGCTTTGCCTAACACACTGCTGATGTTTAAAACCATAAGCAAAGGAGGACTCTCAAAGCTTTCTATAGTGCTGGTAGTGCCTGGGCGCTCCTTGAAGTATATGAGATTATCAGGCCCATTATTGCACGCTCCATGTACAGAGGCAAACCTGTAGATTGTTATTGTTATGTAGAAAACCCCTTGTTTGTTGGCAGCCGGTTGAAAATTGTCTAGTTTCTGTCTTTTGAAGTTTCAGGTCTTGGCTCTGAAAACATATATAGGCAGTCCCAGCATGTGAAAATGTAAATATTTGCTGATAGTACTTGATGTAGGAAATTTTTTTTCCAGTAGCAATTACTGCTGCTGCTGGTTGCTGACATTGATTCAAGGTTTGTATAGGAACATTTGGACTTATAGCAAGATTTATTTTAGGCATTTGTATTAGTCATGCCCCCTGTAGTCTCTTCACTTGAGTGACTGCTGTACACACTCTCACATACACTTATTTTGGCACCATATTTAAAGGCATTGTTAGATTGCGGGGGAAATTATTCATTCTGGGAGTGTATTGTGCAGGAACTTGCTGACCTTCCTGCCACCTTCTCCTTAATTGCTTCATTAAATGACTGTTCCAAAACATTTTGCTTAGGCAGTTGGAGGTGTTCCCTCCACCCCCAGTCTAGAACATCTCTGTGATACCAAATGAATCTGACTTTGGGAGCCCTGTCATTTGCAGGAGAAACCAGTGCATCCACCTGTCCCCAGGATGGCCATGAGGGGAGACTGGAGCATACACTGTGGTCCAGCATGGGGTAGTTGCCTCCAGACATGGGAAACAGAACCCCAAAACAGTTCATAAAGACCTCTCATAAACATTCCTATTATCAGCTGAAGCTTTTTCAGTGAAGAGGAACTTAGCTCTCATTTAAGATTTCATCGTTATGCAGGAAGGGATGACTGGCCATAAAAATTAAGTCCTTTCCTGAGTTTGGATCTTAAAATAAATCCAAAGTGGAAAAAGAAATAATGACATTTTTGCTTTACAGGGACCATCTGAATCACTGTAGAAAATCTGTGCCTTGGTTAGAGTTCATGATCTTTTCATGCATTGCTGGATACTGCCTTGAGGATAAAGCAATACTACTTAACATGGCAGAAAGTCTTCTGTGGCTTCCTAGTCTGGAATGTAACCAGATTTGGACAAATTTTGTGACATTCTTATTCTTTTTTTCTCAATCTTCTAGCAATGAGAGTGTTGTAGTGTTTAATAAGCAGTGATTTTGTTTTTCTTTTGCAAATACTAGATAATGTTCACGCAAAGCACATTTTGAATGTACAAAGATAAGTCTGTCTTTCAAGAAAGACTGGTACTAAAGATCAGGGCCATTGAAACATGGACTAAAATACACTGTGATATATGAATTAAATCAGAACATGACAACACTTGATGTGTTCACTTGTGGCATGTTTATAATTAGCTTCTAAACGAAAGAGTGAAATTTGTCAAATGAGTTATTGAATTTTTCCAACACTCTCTCCCCTCAAAACTCTTGACCTGTCAATATAATGTGGCAGTCTTAATAATAGTTTGGGTCAACTGAAAGTGTTGCTACTTCTTGAACTGCCCATAGTTCCTGTTTTCTTGTCTGAATATGTGAAATTCCAATTTTGAAAAAGACGGCTGATTTGCCTTTTTATAAAAGTGAATTTCAGATAGAGAAAAAACTCTTATGAAGTGACTTGTGTATATACATTAGCTCTTATCAGATTTGTGAAGGAAGTAGGAGGCTCAATGAATACCACAGTAATCAGCAGTTTTGCTGAGGTATAAAAATATACAGTAGACTTTTTGTAAGCTTCCCAGGCAGAGAATTCCCTGGTGAAGGAACTACTGAGTAAGAAAGTAAGAGAGTCTACATAATTTTATTTTAATTTATTTTTATTTTATTTTTTATTTCTTTTTGAAAGAGTGTAAGAATGGCATCCTTTCACTGTTTTCCCATTGATGAAGCTGTTCCTGCTAGCAAACAATGAGGAAGGAAATTCAGCAAAGAGCCAATTGATTAATCTTTCAATATGCATGCCTCTTTTAAATGCCGATTCATAAACCAGACTTTTGTAAATAACATACAAGAGTTGTGTTTTAAACGTAACTTTAGAAACTAAGAAAGGAAGAGTTAAAATCAATGATATCTCTGTGTATAAACTCTATCTCCCATTTGATGGAAGAGAGGATTACCTCCTGGTAATGTATCAGAGTGGAAGTATGAGTCTTTTGTTGGATTTCTCTCCAGACTTTGAAAGTACATCATTTCACTCTTGTGCAAATTACTCAATAGTACCAAAACTACCAATAAACCATTCCTTGGGGGAATAAGAACTCTGAGGATGTTCTGGAAACAAAGGACATCTTCTGCCTAACTTAAAATACCCAACCACCAGCCTGCCTGCGAGGAGGGTTTTTTAATTTTGAAGTGTCTACAATAGATCAGCAAAATCATTCTCTCTGAAGTCCTGCCTTCTCCCCACTGCCTCTAGAGCTTAGGGCTGATCTTGGATACATTTCTGATACATTTAAATACCTGCTTTAGTGAAAATCAAACCAACCCACAAGGAAAGTCTAACAATTAGGAAGAAAAATTATGGGTTTATTGGTGTTTTATGCACCATAGAAAAGGCTGTAGAAGTGGATGCGTTGGAGACAGGTAGAACCTAGCTGAAGGAGCACTGAACTCCAAGTGTTCTCAGGGGCTTTTTAAATAGCCCCTTGAGTTTTACCTTGAATTTTATTTGCCACCTCGTGTGTTGATTAAGCACTTCACAGTCAGCATAGGGAGACAGAATGTACCTGTCAGCGCCTCTGTCTCAGACTGCAGCTGTTAGAAGCTGATATATCAAGGAACACATGAATGTTAGATGTAAACTGGTTTCTGTGTAAGATGCGTTCATTCATGCTTAGGCCTGAACTTTCTGTGGACTTTACAGATAAATCATATACGTGGTTGGTCTTTCTTCTCACTGTGTGCCTTTTGTCTAGGAAAGAAGCCACTGTCTTGTAAGTCAAGAACTTTAAATCAGAAGATCTTTGCTTGTCTTACTAAACTGGGTGGTAGGCAGCACTAGTTCTTGAGAGTACTTCTGGGGATTGCTGCCAAGTACCTGCAAAGTGGTTGCAGGGCCAAGACCAGGCAAATGTAGCAGGATTGTGCTGATTAAACCTGTTTAACAGGTTATTTAATTAATCTGCAGGGTTAAGTGCATCAGAAAAATATCTACGGGCATTGTAATAAGGTTAGCACACATTTATGCCAAATGTGCATCTGGTGTTCTCCTTTTGGCTGGAGGAGCAAGAGCCAGAATGCTCCTCTATCCTGATTTAATGCTTTAGCAGCTCCACTTTGCTGTTTAAATACTGTTTCTCGTGGCCGTGTAAGTTTACCAATTGGATCTGTGGAGTACTGGATTTCCTTAACAGCGTTGTGCTATTTTTAGTCAAAATCTTTCAAAGGGTTGTGTAAAATGGGGTTAATTTTAAAAATTATTTTCTGTTGTCTCAGTGGCTCTTCAATTCATTGCCAGAATCAACAAAACTGCTCTGATTCAAACATGTTTCATTATCTGTGAATATTAAACATTTTTGGCATATGGAACAAGTACTCAGATAACATATTTACATAACTTATTTATCTACTGTTGAAAGTCTGACCCTGTCTGGAATTTCTTGTCAGTACCTTTTTTTTTTTTCAGTGTCACATGTTAGATTAGCCATGCCTATCAATTCATCTCTGTTCACATCAGTATCTTTGAATCGGGACGCGCATATACATTTTTTCCCTAATATTAGGACGAATGTGCTATGACTAGCAACAAAGACAAGCAAAAGTGGATCTGTTATTTATTATCCCGTTTGCAAACTTGAACCACTGATTAGGTATGTGTACATAAATGACACAGTAAAAAAAGCTAATCAGAGGGGAGAAATATGTAAAAACTATCTGGCAGCAATTTCAAGAAGACTACAGCCAAACTGTCCTTTGGAGCCAGCATACCTCAGGGCTGATGAGAAAGGCATTCATTTCGGAGCTGAACAATGTTAACAATTTTGTGAAATGACTGACCTGTGTTCAGACCTTGAGTTTGTTTCCTGCAGCTAAAATTGCCATTCCAAATATCTTGTGTCTCATGACGTTTTCCCTGAGCTTGTCCCCATGCTTTTCCGTGATTGGACATGAATTTGGTTCCATCGCACCCACTCACAGCTGGATTCCACCTTCACACTTGCTTTGCTTAATTCTGCTGGCTTCCAGGGTCTCACTAGTAACCGATGATGATTTAACTCAAGAGAGGAATGAGGCTTACTGGAAGAGCCTGGAAACTGTAAGTTTTAATACCTTAATGAACCCTTTTCCATTAGTGGGAGTCCAATGTTGTCTGTAAGGAATGAGCTGAAGATACACAGTTGCTCACTTGTTTATCTTGTAAAATGCCAATCATTAAATGTGGGATTAGCTCTCATCTTCTTACATGCAGCAAAGCAGCAGAGAGATTGTACTTAATGCTTCTTTGGAAGCAACAGCTAGTTTCCTCTTGTTTTTCAGTCTCATTCTTCCAAGAGACTCTTACCACATGCACGTACTTAACCCCATGCCAACTGCTAATTTCCACCTCCCTGTGCTTGCTCCTCAGCTGACCTTCCCAGCCCCCTGTTTGGAAATTGTATTTCATTTCCCTCTCCCAGGTTGACAGGATATAGGGCTCTGAAAAAATGGAGAGTCTCACCTTTGATACGTGTTAAGTGGGTTGAGGTTAAGTCTAGGAGAGGTCACTGGCTTTCAGTCCCATCTGTGAAGCTTGCTACAGGCAGTATATCTGGAACCCTTAAAATGTTTGCTGGCAAATACCAACAGTTTCTTAAAGGCCCCAAAGGCTTACTAGAAGTTGCCATGGGGAATGCGTGGTGGTTGTCCCCCTTGCACTCATACCACCTTGGAGTTCCAAGCCCAGCCCAGGAATTCTCATAAATCCTTACTCGTGCAGAGAAATATGGTGATCCCTGTGTAGGTAATGAATCCAACATGCTATTCCCATACAGCCCTATTAGATATCCTACAGTTTTGTAGGATGTAATGTGTGTGGAGTGCACGTGATACATTTTACAGGCAACTGTCTCACTTTGAAATTTTCTCCTGCCACTTTTCTTGAGGGTGGTGTAATCTGATGTGATTAAAAATCATTGCTGCTTCATGGGTTTGCCCCTGCTCCATAAGACTTTTCAAGTATTCAGAGTCCCCTAAAGTCATCCTGTGGGAATTTCTTCCTTGTTGCAGATAGAGCATTTTAAAAGCATGAAGTAATGCACATGCTTTCTCCAGCAGTTACGTCTTGTCTCTGAGAAGCTTAGTGGTTTGCGCTGACGACAAAAAATTGGCACAGTAACCCATTGTATAGGCTGTCCTATTTAAACATTGTCTCTCAAGCACGCTTATAGGCTCTTTAAGGGGAGGAAAACTTCCAGTAAACTAACAAAGCTAGAGACTAATGTCTCTGAACATGTGGCCATTTATGGGTAGGTTAGGCAGCATATGGGTTATTCTGCATTTCTACATCATGATAGATTAGTAATACTATTTGTCTTTGCAGAGTTTTGATGACCTTTAGAGGCCTGTTATGCGCTGTGCCGTTTACAGTCTGTGTAGTACAAGTGTTCCGGCTTCTCTCTCTTCATGTTTATGCATGTTACATGTATATGCACATGGGTTGAATACAATAAGACAGAGTATGTTAATGAGCGAGTAGTGATTTTTCAGTCTCTTAAATTTTGGATGTCCAGTGAAAACTCTCTAAAAGGTGGTGGGTTCTAGGTGTCACATGCTCACCTTCTGGAAGCAGGCCTATTAGGTGTCCAAGGGAGACACCCACAATAACTATTCACTATTGAAAATTGTAGGTGCCTGTTCTGACATCCAGCAATGTTCAAGAACACAGGTGAGATCTGAATGCAGTCTGTGCTGACTTTAATCACTCTGGTATTCCACAGTGGGAATATTGGAGTAATTTTATTGGTTGGTTGGTTTTCACATTTCTTTAACTCGGGGCTGAGCAGTTTGATGAAAGTGCCTTTGAACTTGAGAAGATGTTAGGTTGCGTTAACTTGCCTTGATGTTAGGTGTTTTGCAGTCTATGGCAAGATGTTACTGAAGAATGGGAACAAACCTACACAGGGACAGCCTTGTAAAAAGAAACCATTATCAGTAAAAGCTTGTGTGGAAAAATTTTACTTTTGTTCTTGATGTTGGTTTGCCTCACATGGAAGTTGAATACAGTATTCAAGATGGTCAAAACGTGCTTTGTTCTAATTAGAACACTGGCAAATCATAATAAATATATGAAGTTATAAGTTCTTTGTGGAAAAGTTTTTCAAAAATATATGAGCTTCCATCAGAAAATCACCCTCTGACGTATTTTTCAGTTTAGAATTGAAAATCAAAAGTATTGTTTCTTTGCAAAAATACCATATCTTTTTTTTTTTTTCTTAATTTGAAAGGTTTTCCAAGAGTTGAAGTCTAGGATCAGTAGCTGGTGAAGTTCTGTGTTAGAAAAATTTGATGCTGTTACTCTGAAAAAACTCATCATGTAAGTGGTGTTGTAGACTATATGTGAGAGCATAGACAACTGCATATAGAGAAGAAGAAAAACTAGAAAATCATTTCAGACCTTTAAAATTATTTTTATGCCATTTTTTCTGCAATGTAAAGCTGTTCAATGAAATCTACTTGGTCAGATTAAACATGCATACATACATACATACATACATATATATATATATAAAAACTTCTAGTTATGGAGGAAGTTTGAATGATCAAGACTGATTTTAGGTTTTTTAGGGTTTGCTTATGTAGAAATGTAACCACTCTGGTACATAAGAAATGATATGAAGTCCAGAAGTCTTGCTTACAGGAGTGAATACATTATCCGCACTCATGGGTGAAAAAATTGAAAACTTGTTGCTGGCAAGTGTGCAGAGTCTGTATTTGGTCCCCCTTTGGAGTCAGCACCTTTTGCAGAAGCTCTGCTGGTCTGAAGACCAAAGTGTGCCTCAGAGTGCCTCTTTGCTAGCATCTTAGTTCAGTACAGAAGTGAGCTTTAAAAGCCTTCCCCATGCAGGGAGCTGTGGTTCACATTGCGGAGTACACAAACTGGATTCCTTTTGGGGCAAAAGAATCACAAAGGAGCACTTGAAGAGTGCACCGAACACTTGGTTGTGGCTACAGCACATTCAGGCCAAAGGACCAGACTCAGAGCAAGTTAGAAAGTATGTAATATGGATCAGGTGCTGAGGATGCTATGCAGGGAGCCTGCTTCACCTTTTACTTTGGCCTGCATTATGTGCTAATGTAGTCTTCTACATCTTTCTGGCCACGGATTTTAGGTACACTTCTAGTACAGAAGATTTAACTATTGCCAGTGCACCAGTCCGCAAATGGTTTTACACAGGACTCAAAATGGGTAAACACCTTCTGGAAAACAAAATGAAACAACCTTCAGCAGAGACAGCTCTGACACAGCTCCTTGGCAGTCCCTCCTTGGCAGTCCCTCCCTGGGAGGCAGCAGGGCTGTTCCTGCTTGGTACCTCACTTGAGACAGGGTTTTTATTTCCCAAGCCACAGTCTTAATGTGGGATTTAAGAGAGCCTCCCTTATGTCCCTGTTCCCTCTGCCCCAGTTTGTTGCTGTTTGTTTGTGTTAGGAGTTGGATGTTGATTTTTCTCTGTAGCTTCCGTATAGCCCTTGTGCTGAGTACGAAGGCAACACACATATCTTTCCACATCCTCTGCACTGCTCTGAAAATCTCCTTCTGCTGTTTCAGTGAGATGTTAGATCCCAGGTCCTGGGAAGGTCACTTCAGGGGTAGGTAGTCCTTTCCTGTTTATAGGCTGCTGAGACCATGTGGAAATTTCTGAGACGCTCTAGTGTGTCACATACCCTGGAACTCCAAGACTTTGTCAAAGGGCATGGTTACCTACTTCATTGCAAAGACTTGCATAGTTCTTTCAACTATAAATTGTTAGCATTTGCTCATGCAGAGCCCTTTGTGAGAAATTTTATTCTCCATGTACCAGATTACAAGGTTGGTCACAAGGACAAAAAGAGGTGGCTGGAGTAGCACCATGTTTGAACAAGGAGAGGTTCATACATGAGGCCAAATCCTGATTGTATTTCAGAGATGCAGTTCAGTCTCAGCATAATGCAGACAGGAGCTTTGTGCTAAGATTTTATTTAGCGGGTTGATGTCCTAGAGCTGAATTTTTCATTGAAAACAAAGTTTACTGAAAAGTTACCATAGTTTTGTCTAACTGGTTCATCAAGCCTTTTCTGTGTGTAAAAATTGAGGAAGATAAGAGACGGTGTGAAATATAACTGTCTCACAGTCACGCTAACAAAATAAACACACACACAAAAACAAAAACAAACCCTGTGGCCAGTCCTTTGGAAAGGCTGGTTTTCCTTCTTGCTCAGCATGATCTACTAATTTCAAAGTTTTTTAGTACTTTTTTTTCCTAGTTCTGTGGCTCTGGTATTTCTAGGAGTGCTAAGAGATAATGAGTACTTCTCAGTGGCCTTGCAGCCTTTCCTGCCTACTGGCTGTCAGCATATGCTGATTGATCACAAATACATGGATGAATGCAACCTAATTTCTGCCTGATTGAATTCCCCCAAATTCTGTAGTGTCTGCCTTCTTCTAGGAAGTGGCATCTGCCTTTGGCTACTAAAACAGGCTGAAGGTGACCTGCTGATTTGTTCCAGAGCAGCGCAGGTGACAGGAGGTGCTCAGTCCTTGCACATGTCCTTCCTAACATGGGCCGAGACACTGGATTTAGTAACCGCCTCATGTAGGATTACTGCATACTTGGCAAAGAGGAAAGGGTATTTCCAAATTCGGATGTAGTCCTCTGGAGGTGCCTTTCTCTGTTTCAGCTAGAGTGTTTTTAAAAATATGAGATGTAGCCAAGCTTCGGTTTAAGAAAAGATAATTATTTGGAGAAGAAAGGACCAGATTTATGCTGCTTCGTGCCAGATAATTTCTTTTGGTCTTGTGAGATATTTCTGCTTTAGTTTGTTCTTACACTGTGTTTGTACAGGATGTAAAGCAGAACTCTTCGGAGAGTATGCCAAAAGCTGGGGTAGTGCAGAAGCTCATGCTGTCCTTTCTGTGTGTCTTGCATGAATCTAACGACATCTGTCCAAGTGTCTGGTAATTGAAACTTTCAGGAAGAAAGAGCAAGTGCAGAATAGATCTTGACTCTTTGCCATTCAGGATTTAACATAAACCTTCTGGTTGATCTGGATCGAATTCCCATGTGAAAGTTCAAAGAAAATCAATGTCAATGTGCTTTGTGAATCTCTTACCTACAATAAATAATTAAAACTCATTCCATGTGATCTGGACAAATAGAGAACATAGTCTTAATTTTCAGTTGATCCCACGGAGATTGTAAACTGTGGGTAGGTACCTGTGCCTGCATCTGTTGGGAATGTAGGAACAGATTATGTAAATACAAGTTATGAATATGTACTTCAAAGAGATTATGAAAGGCTTGTGGGTCAGTGAAGCAGAAAAGGTGTATTTTTCCCAGAGACATAGACATCACTTGGAGAGGAGCATTTAAGAACTAGGTAGACCTTTGGGTTTTGTTTCTTTTTTTGGGAATAATTTTGCGAACTCAGCTGTAGACTGTTTAATGCAAAATCAGCTTCAGAGCATGCAGTAACTTCATATCTGTAACAACTTCTTTTTTTTCTGATACTTTGTTGTCATAGTTTGTATTAAATTCCAATAGATTTTCTGCACTGAATATTCATGAACTGCAAAAAGTGAGAAGGGTTTTCTAGTGCCAGGTTACCTTGGCAGAAGATCGTTTTATCAAAGCTTGGTATGTTTCAGTTGCCTCAAGCATCTGCTTTTCTGGACAAGTGAATACGTTAATGATACAAAAAGGCTATTTTTTTACTATTTATGCTGAAGGTAAAAGCACAGATTTGGTGTCCAGGCTTGTGCATTTACACAAAGATTTAATTTATCTCATTAGTTCTAATATAAACTATGAAACAGCCAAGTTGGCCAAAGCACCAAATACTACAGTTATAAAAAAGGTAATACACATGGTAACACAATTGACTTAAAATACTATGTGGTGGTTTATATTTTTGCTGAGATTTTTCTCTTCTGTCTCTATCTCCAGACATGTAGAATACAGGCACCTGTATGTCAGCTGGGTTAGGTATGTTTGTATCCCATCTAGTCAAGAGAGAGAAACATCTCCAGAGCATGGTTCGTCTGGCTTATTTTAGATATTTTCTTTAGGATTATTAGACTCCCAAAGCACTGGTTTCTCTCTTTTGATTATTAAAGGGAGTTCAGATGTCCAACTCAGATGTAGGTGCATTTTTATGGACAGGCTAATCACACTTTCTTGTGTAATTTAGTTTAATTCAGGATAATAATTGTGATTTATAATTGTGCTTGCAGGTTGGTCAGGACAAAGGAAGCTGTTCTTTTCACAGAAACCCCAGCCCATGCATCGTTCCTCAAGAGAATGAAAATATTTTCCACACAATATTTGCTTTTTTCACAAAGTCTGGCAGAAAAGTATTGGTAAGAAAGTTCACCTGTGGCAAACTTGAACATACAGTGTATCTTGCAAAAGATTTTGCGTGGCTCAGCATGAAGAACTCAAGCAGATAGCTCATTATAGAGCGACTGTTTGGTGCATGTGCACTAATACTGATGTTCTGTGTGGATATTTAGCGATTTTAGTTCTCTGGTTTTTAAATGGAATTGGGCAATTTTGGAAGTGCAGTGGGGAGGGAGTTACCTGATGTGGTGGCACACACTTGGTGACTAAAGCCCTTGTTCCCATATTTTCCAAAGGCACATGGGGCAGCTAGGGCTCTGTGCTGTGCTTGGCCACGATTCTCCCAGTCCCAGGCACACACCTGGCTCAGCAGCTCTGAACAGAGGAATTAATTTGACCTGGCTTTCTTTCATGCATGTCTCTGTATCTACCTGTCTTCAGGTCTCGAAAGTTGCTGCTATTTCAATGCAGGAGTGCTGTATTTTAGCAATTTACTATGTAACTTAGCTGGTGTGTTTGCTGTCACACAGTTTGTCACTGATTGTTTTTCCTCCTTTGCCTAACAGTTAAATTGTCCTTATTTCCCGTAGGACTGTGAAAGACCAGGCAGGTCCTGCTTAATTATACGCTGCAACTTAAGTTCACTAGCAAAAGCAGAGTCCTGTGATATAAGTATCTACACGCTGCTGAATACTGAGATACTGAAGAAGGTATGTGCTTCCCTTGTAGTTTGTCTTAAACAGCAATTTAAGTATGGTTACGTGCATCAGTGGCCCCAAGAGCTGCATTCCTTCTGCTCTTTACTAGTGTGTTATAAAAAAATCATGATGTCGAAGAAAACAGATCTATTTATCAACAGCATGTATGGAGGTGTTAATCCTAGTTCTTACCCATTACCCATGAAGGGTAAAAATAAATTAAGTTCAGAAATTTATACACTGAGAAACAACAAATGGGACCCCTAATTGTATGCGTGGTGTTAAGGCTAGAGACTTCTGAAAGTTGAATTTATTTCCCAAAGTTTTCATTCTGAAAAATGGAAAATAGAGTAAGTGGATATAAACTGTGACCAACTATCTGTCATTCCCTCCGTGTAAACAGAGACGTGGGAGTTTTTTGTAATTTTTTCTTCAAATGTTTATTATTCAAAGAAGATACATCACAACCATATTAATGCTGAGCTTGACATTTGTGACAAGAAACAAATGTTTGCAAGTTAATTCCTGTCTTCTTTGAAGCCACTAAATGAGACAGCAAATCTTTTAAATTTCTAGTGATTTACCGTGTTTTCCCCTATTTTCCTGTACTTACGAAGATGCTGACTGTGTAATTGTGGCAAGATGCTGTAAGATTTTGAGGGTATAAGATAATCAAAGGAGAAAGCTGATAGCATGAGCCTACTAAAATAAACCTGCCTTTGGTAGCTGCTAGATTAAAAGCATTGGAGAGAGCCCTTATTAGAAAGCAGTTCCTAAAGCAGTTGATAGCCCTGAGCTTTTTCAGCTGAAACCAGCCAATCTGCTAATGTCTGTTCATATTCGAAAAGAGGAAAGATAGCAAAGGCCAGAAGTTTCAAATATTTGTTACATGCTTATAGAAATGCTGAAATATATAAGCAAGTAGCTGAGTGCAAATAAAATGTGCTTCTGGGAATAGCCAGGATTCATCCCATCTGCTGGGTCCTTTCCAAGTTGACCATCAGCAACGCTGTTTTAAAAGACATACAGTGCTTACACAAGTCTTCGGGGCAGTGTCACCAATACATGCAATTTGCTCATTACCTACCCTCCTCAAGGTGAACAGCATACAAATGACGAACCTATGAGCTGAAATGGCAGTTTATTGGAGTGTGCTTGTTAAAATGTATTGTATAAAATGTGGGAGAAATATATATTAATAAGTGGAGGTGTACATTGAATATTTAAGATATTTGCAGTGCACAGATTCAAATAAGTAGGAAGTTTTCATCTTGAGTTATACTTAAGTTTATCCCAGGTTTCATATATCTTTTTTATGTTCACTTGGAAAACAAATAGAAACTTTTATTGGATGGTTAATATTGAGCCTGCCTGTGTTGATTGGCAGCTTTGTCTTTTGCAGTAGATGTGGGAAACATTAACAGGCCAAATACAAATTATGTATTTAAACTCCAATATACCTGATTTTGTCTTGATCTGAGATAAAATGTTCTCTTCTGTCTTTCTGTTATGAGCATGAGATATATTTTTTCAAAGCAGGGTTTTAACCAGGACAGTACTTAACTCTCAACCCAAACCACTGAGCATTGTCTAGATGTGTGTATTACACTGGCAAATGTTTGCTGGTTTTGTTTGGGTGTGGGGTTTGTTTTTTTTTTTTTTTTTTTTTGGTGGTGGTGGTGTTGTTTTTCACCCTCGAATCCAACTCTTCCTCTTGTTACTTCTCAGGATAGTTCATCGGTCATCCAGTTCGTCACCAGGGCAAGGGTGCAGGTGGACCCTGACCTCAGAGTTGTGGAGGTGCCCAATGGGAGCCCAGAAGAAAAAACAGTAAGTAAACAAACATGCAGAGAAAGGTTTATTGATTCCAGTGGGCTGGAGTTCATTGAGAGCTCTACACGAACTGGAATTCGTGGCACGGCTTGCCCATGAGAGTGCCCAGGCTTTGTCTGGCTACACAAGCAGTGCTGTGAACTGTGCTGCTGTGGTTTTGCTCTCTGTGGTAACCATGCCGTCACAGTGAATGATGTTACATGGCACAGGAGGATCTCTGTTGTACTAGCCAAAATTGCAATACCATTGGAATATTCGTGCCAAAATTAAGTGTAACTTAGTGTTCTAGGGCTAACATCTGTTTTAATCTAATTCACATTTTCCTTGAAAACCTAGCAGAGACTTGAAACCCCAGCAAAGTCTTTTCAGATGTGCCAGTATGAAATATTGAGAAGTGTTAATGATATTTTGGGAGCTGTGAAACTGGGCAAGGGGGTGTAAACTTTCAGAGATTAATTTAACAGTTCCGTTGTACTGAGCTGGTAGAATTAATGTATGACCTGATACTGCATTTTGTGTTAATCTGCATGAGGCTGGATTGAAAATTGAAGGGGAAATATTAAAGTTCAAGGTGAATTCACTGTATAGTTTGGCTGTTAGTAAAACTGTACAATGCCATATTTACAATCTACTGAAGGAGGGGGAGGTAATGGCTTTGGTTTCCTACTACCAAGTCACCTAATACTTATGCATGAAAATTCAACAGGGGGCCCCACCCAAATTCAGCTTTCTTTCTGTCTGGTGAAATTTTAAGTTTCATTAATTTCTCGCTCACGTGGGGATCATAGGTAATCTGGCCTATTTTCAATTTCTCCTCTTACTAGGTAGTTTTAGAGCATGATCTAGATCCCATCTTCATTTTCCTTTTATCCCCAACGACTGTCGTCGCCAGCAGCACATGCAACCGTTCTGTCATTGGTTCCATTTCAGTTAGTACTATTGACGTTTGATCAGGAGAGCATTGAGTTCAGCACACTTTTGGAAGACACGGTTGTCCTGAATTAAAGTGCTCGTCTCAGAGACAATGGATTGAAAACCCTACAGGCAAAGTAATAATAATACCTGCATCTACTTACTACCTTCAGTCTGAAAATAGAAACACCACTGCAGCAACTGTCTTCTCCACCATCATGTCTGCAACCCTAGACTTAACTTCCTATTTTATTAGACCTGTCAGAAAAATAAATTATTTTATATGACAGGGCCCCTTTCTCCCCCTTCTCTTCTGCTTTCTTTGTCAGGTTTCTGGACCAATCTAAAGAGCATTAAAAAATAGGCTTGGCAGCTGAAATGAAAAACATAGCTAGACTTGCCTGGGAATGCGCGTTACAAGTGACCTGCAGCCCTGATTGTTGATACATTACTCGATATCTCTCTACTTCTGCAACTCGCACAGAGCAAATCTTGCAATTTAATGTCAAAATTTCATTAATGACTGAAGTAACACCAGACTGTGATACCCATGCCCCAGTTAAAATGGAAGAAGCCAGGATCTATCTGCCAAATATTTTGATCTGCAAAGGGTTTTAGAATCTCTCAGAATGATAGGCACAATGTAAAATGTGTGGGATTACTATTAAATGTTCAAAATTTAGAAATGCTTTTATCTAGGAATGCAAGCTCTGCTGTATTTCAGTGTTATCTAATGCTTGCAGGAAAAAATAAATAAATAAATAAATAAATTGTCCTTTTCCTGTTCCCAGAAAGCCTTTCATCAAGCCTTGAGTTGTAACAAATATAAAGCACACTGTGTGTGCTGAGAAGATATATTAATCTTCAAACAAGAGCTTGTTCTGAGTTCCTGGGAAGCCCGAGCTGTAAAGGAGCATGCTGCACTTGTGACATGTTGTAGTCATGTAACATAAATTTGTAATTTCAAGTCTTTTCTGATGTGAATGCCATTTGCTCTCTACTTTATGCTATTTCCATATGTCTGTTGGCTTCACTGTTGCCATATGTTTTGCATAAGGTCATGTTCAGGGAAAAATTTAAGACATGTGGTTTGGCTCAAGGTATTCATTCTTCCCCCTTCTCTTTTCTTGTGGAATGCAGAAAGGAATAGTATTTGTTGCAAGCCACAGCTATTCAGCTGGAAGTAGAGAGACAGGAGAGATAAAATGTCTTTATTCTATACTACTCCCTTTCTAAAGCCCATCCTGTATTCTTTTCATTGAGCATGGGCCGCTGTACTGAATCCATTTACATAGCAGCTCCTTCTGAACAGTTGTGCTTGGACTGCTTGCAGTCTGTTTCTGAAAGTGTTCCCTAACAATGAAAAACATTTTCTTAGACACTTTATGGTGGTACATTTTAAAAGGCCTTTTTCCATTCTGCAGATAAGGTAGACTGTAAATGGTCTTTTAGAACCAGGCGCCCCTGTTCACTGGGCACTTTTACAATGTAGTGTACAATATCAAAATTCAAACTACCTGTAAAAAAGACAAAAGTAAAAGGAATGCTGATATTTGTGATGCTAGTGTAAGAAGCACTGGTGGTGGCAGGACTACCCATATAAATATCAACTTTCTCAGTAAGTCTAGTAGGTGATTTGTAGGGAAGATGTAAAAGATTATGTAAATATCTCTAAGTTGGGTAGCAGGCTGTCTCTGAAAAGAACCTAATTTTAAAGAAGATGTATTATGCAACTTTCAGAAATCAGTTCTCTGGAATTTAATGTGCTTTTATGTGATTCAGATTTACACATTTTTTGTCTCCAGTTACAATAGGCTGTTTGAACTCTTAGACTGGAGAAATCACATGGAGCAGGTGAGCAGAGTTTGGATTTGGCTCTGTCATGACAATTGTGTTAACATTGTTGACATATATTGGCTGAAACCCATGGCGTGGTATTTTCAGGAGGCATACTTTCTTTTCTTGAGCATATGGGTTTCCACAAAGGCATGGCTCCCTTCTTCTCTGCATGTGAGGCAAAACCAACAATAAGCGCCATGAGACCACCATGGTCAAATACCAAATCCAAGCATTCTCATCCTATGCTTGGTGCTTGTGTGCGGGAGGAAGAATGGTCTTATGGAGCAAAAGGACTTCTCTCTGTGAGTGCTGTTTTGGAGGGAAGAATAGTGTGGATTTCACTGTGTAAAAACCAGACAAATGCCTCTCAGCCTCCCTGTCTTGAAAGTGAGGGAATCCAAAGCTGAATAGGTGAAAGGGATCCCCCGGTAAAATGCACGCAGCTCCGGCAACAAGGTGCCCTGTAAAGATGAAGGCTACCCTATTGCTTTCTGGTGCTGTCAGCTCAGCACAAGTATGCTTCATCAAACTTTTGAACCTTTCTGACCTCCTGGATAGAGTTCACTGTTCTCTCATTTTCAGCCCAGTCACCCCAGGTTTACTTCAACACAGGCAAGTGGTTGCCCTATATGGATGCCTTTTTTGCTCAGGATTTAGGTATGTTTATGTTTGTGATGATAAATATATTTCAGGGAAGACAAAACCAAAAAATTTTTTAAAAATCAAGTTTATGCTTGTAAAGACTTTGAGACGCCTATATATGCATTTTTATGTGCAGAGAGATTTAAATACATATTCACATGTCTAAGCTTTAGCTGTCTGCCCCTGGCACAGAGGACTTGTGACTTTGGCCTGTTCTCTATGTCTGTGTTCAAAGGAGCAGCCTGTGGTGTACTAGACAGTTTTCATGACATCCCAGTCTTTTGTTAATGCACATGGGAATACCTTTTCCACTCAGCAACCTACCAACCCCTCTTGCCTTTTAGAAGCACTCAACAATGCAATTTTTAATGTGCCTGTTCTCTCCAGTTTACCTGTGAGATGGGCACAACATCCTGGCCTGGTTGGAGCCAGATGTGTGCTTCCTCCAGCAGTGTTGCAGCCTCTTTCCTGTGTGTTAATTGCTGATTTATTGTTTTCACCATACTTCATTTTTCATTTCATTTCATTGTTTTACCTTTCTATCTCTTTCTGTAACAATCCATTTTTATAGATTTTCTTGTCTTTATGGTGAAGTCTGGCAGGTAGAAACATACAGTTTAGTAAAGAAACAGAATAATACACAATAGCTATAAAATACAGTTAATTTCCCAGGGTTAGAGATTAGGAGGTAGCAAGGATACCTCAGGTTTGTATTTTTGAAGAACTACCAAGGCCAAGTAGATGTAAATAAATAAATATATTAAAAGGGATGCATATACCTATATGTACAGATGTATAGGAGAATAGTGTCTTTACTACAAGTACCCCTCAGATATAACAGTGCTTGAACGTACAAGTCAGCCAGCAGTGCAGTGTGGTTCGAAACACTAGAAATATTCTGAGTGATCGTACAGAAATAAAATAGCATTTTTTTATAAGCTCATGCCTTCTACAATGCTGTGGTTCAAGGTGCAACCATATAAAATTCATTACTGTGCATAAGCAAAAAGAAGTTAAAATATTGCAATTATGTATTTCTAACCAGATTTTGCTGAAGTATGTTTCTTGTCTTTGAGTCCCAGTGTAGCAGCATGTGCCTGTTCTGCAAAGGGCTTCAGCCCAGTGTGAACTTTAAGTATTTGCAAAACTCCTACTCAGTTAACTTCTTAACTTATTGCTTACACATTTTACTCAAATAAGGTGGTTTTAAACCACTGAAAAAACAGCAATTTTTTTTTTGTTTGTTCACTAGGACTATCAAAATGTTGCGTTTGGCACAGGTAGAAGTTGAACTGGTAGATGCCCTTGTCCATGCAGGTTCAACATTTCAGAAATCAGTGGTAGGGCACAGGTCTCCGTTATTTTACAGAAGGGCATTACTGTTGTGTAAACCTTATTGTTGTGTGAGCTATGTACAGCTAAACAGCAAGCTACGCTGCCTCTAAGGCTTCCCTCCTCTAAGATCCTGCAAGTACAGCATGAAATGAAAAGATAAATATGAAACTAAAACTCCTCATGCATTGTCAAGACAACTGTGTTTTTCACAGCCTTTCCCTGGCATTTCGTCAGAGTCTGAAAACAAGCCTGAAATCCCCTCCATATTTTATGACTGTTCCATGTGCTTTCTCTGAACCAGACGGCTGCCATGCCCCCCAACCTCTCTGGGATGTTTTCCCACCCTGCCCTAATCTTCTGCATCAGTTGCTCTTATCACTTCTGTCTTGTCCATTGATCGGGCCTTGGGAAGTGTGCTGGACTGGAGTCTGCCTTGTGCTCCCCAATGTGTTGGCTGCCCTGTGGGGGCTGTGCTGCTGGGGTGGACAGGAACAGGAATTCAAGGTTCACTCGAGATGGGCTTTCAGAAGCTGTGCCATGGGCACTGGGTCAAGCAGCCAGTGGGGGCTGATGCCCTTCTCTTCAGTAACATCACCCTCCAGCCTTCCCCCCAGGATGACTTGCTTCCCTGGCATCTCACCATGTACTGTACTGGCTTCTTGCTGATCCTCCTGATGTGTGATGAACACTGACTCTCTGCTCACTCTGGTTTGATTGGGGTTTGGCTTGAGATTTTTATTGTTGGTTGCTTCTTCACCAAAACTCATTGCAGAGGCTGTGTATTAATGCAGGCTGATTTTGAGGGCCTGAGAGAGATAAGGACATTAACATGCACAACATCCCTTCTCCTTTCCAGACCACAGAACCTGAAATAGGGAGGTTTTGCGCTTGTGTGTTGACTCCAGACTGCTAGAAAAAGCTGGATAGATAAGAAGCTGTTGTGGCTCTTTACACTTGTAGCCTGAGCTGTGACTGCACAAACTACAGCCAAGCTATTCTATCTAGTGTGCTTCAAACCTGAAATGTGGGGCTCTTGCTGTAGAGATGATGTATGATTTGATCTCTGCAGCTATTCCTGGCTCTGTCTTTTGGCAGCGTGAAGAACATATAGGTCTGTTGTGCTGCAGGTTGTGTTATGTTAACATTTATTCTCTGAGTAGTGGAGGGAAGGCACCACCTCATTTTGCATCCAGGGACTGCTTGAAAGGTCTCTTTACTAAAGTTGGCAATACTTAAAAGGTTGAGAGTTTTGTTTCTTTTATAGTCAGAAAGGGAAATAACATTAGTTCCTTATCATCTAAGAAATAGTCTTCTGACTTGTGTCCACAAAATGAATGCTAACCATAGCCTTCATGAGAAATAGACTGCCACATCAGATCATCTTTCCAAGCTGGCTCAGGAATATGAGGAAGGGACAAGATTTGTGTTTGATCTCCCTGTCTGGTATTTCCCTTACACTTGTCTTGGCTATGAGGGGAAACTCTGCTGCTTAGGAAACTTGCTCTGTTCAGCAAGATGTCTTCAAAAGCCTGTCAAAGGCTTTGTGCTAATGTCTGAAATGCCAAAATTATCCTTTTTCTCAAGTGAAGAACTGGTCCACATTCAAGAACTATTTTGAGCATTGTGATACTGGTTATGGGAATATGTTTGAATAATGCTATCTATGTATAGCTTTGTTCCTGTCCGTTTGTTATGTTTTCACATCTCATTGTCATTAAATGCCTGATAATATCTCATCAATAGAAAAAACAAACAAAACAAAACAACAACAACAAAACAACCTGTGTGTGTAAATCAGCTTAAATCAGCTGTGTTCAAATTCCTCCAGAAAAAATGTGGTCTAAATCAACATTAGCCTGTGAAACTGAGATGAAGGATCAGCCCTGCTGACGTGCTTGCTCTCATCTGTGGCTGTAATTTTTGTGAGCATTTGCTTGAGGCTGCATATGCTTATGGAAACAGAAAAGTGTTCATTAATGGAACCTGGGAAAGCTGACCTGTCCCATTTCCCACTCAAAGCAGGGCTGTTACCAGCACTGGCTCAGAATCCCCATGGCTTTGTCTGAGGCTTGGAAGGATGGAGAATCCAGAGCCTTTTTGGCCTCTGTTCCAGTGCTACCATCACGTCCCTGTTGCAGCATTTTCCTGAATGCCAACCTTCACCATACATATGGGTTGTATGGTATCAGGTTCACTTTGCTGTCTCATAAATGATGCTATTTGAATGGTGTCACTAGTGAGTGGAGGTATTTCATGGGTCTTCCGTGGGCCTCTTAAAGATGTGTATCTTGGGATTGCATAATTGTATCTGACCATAACTCCCAGATTTTCACCCACTTTTAACTACCATTTTTTTGTTTTGTTTTGTTTAAAAGATTGATTTAACAATTTATGTCTACAAAAGGGTTTTCACAATTTAAAGCAAAGATGATGAAAGTGGTTTGTGAAGAAGGGAGGAAAACTTACTACTTTGCCTTCCAAAACAAACCAAAACAAATCCAGACAAAGCAAACATATTACCTATAAAAAAATCTTTGCTGCCTCTCTGCATTTGCTGGATATTAAATCGCTAAATTTATCACAGAAATAGGCCTCACTGTAGAGAACTGGTTTTGGGTTTTCCACTGAGGAGCTGGTTTTGATTGAAATAAGAGGCTGGAAATTCAGTGTGTACAAGTGGTATAATTTACTCCCATTTTCTTCTTAAGGCAGATGGTTATTGAAATATCTTTGTAGGATGTGTTTCCCTGCCATACATGCTATACAAAAAGAGAAAAGAGAACAGCAGGAAACTGCTTTCTGCATTCCCAGAAGAGCCCATGACTGCACGCACCCTTCCCTCTTTCACACAATGTGCTTTGTGAAGCACAGCAGGGATGGTTTGTATTCAATAAGGATATATGCGAGTTGTCCCATTTTTTGTGAAAAAGAGTCAACAAGCTCAGCACACATGGTTGTTTCATGTGAAGCATCGGGGTGTTTGGTAGGGCCAGGAACATGATGAGTAAGACAAACCAAGTGAGATGTCATGGCAATCCCTGCCAAACCAAGGGACAGAGTTTTTCCTGTAAACCTTTGTGCACCTTCGGTGGCCCAGCACCAGAACAAGCTCAGTGTCTGGAATGGGGTGGGGACATTGGCAGGATAAGAGTCATTGCGGAGTGGAAGCTGATATCCTTTGGATCCAATGCACGGCTACTCATATTCCACTTGAAAGCTTTAAATTCTTTGCGAAAAAAAATAGATGGAAAGCACGAAATGAAGAACGCATTCCATATTTGTTTGACAGATGAAATATGATCAGTGAGGCCACCATGCAATGTGTTTAATAAGATGAGTACAAGAGAAAATAATACAACTTAAATCATAAAAAGATCTTTTTCTAATTGCTTTGTAGGTGGTCTTCGAGGCTTTGCACAATCTGGAGCCTCGTGGGTATGTTGTCGGATGGATCATTGCCATCAGTTTGCTGGTGGGAATACTCATCTTCCTGTTGCTGGCTGTGCTTTTATGGAAGGTAAGGCAACAAATGCAACATAAACATGGAAGCTGGTCCCAGGGGAAAAAAAAAAAAATAAATAAAATAAATGCTTAAATTTATCCTTGCATTTAACATCCATTTGCTTTAGAAACTAAATAATAGTTCACTCCATTACAGAAACCATCGGCCAGCAAAAATATTTTCATATCCAGGCTTTGGTGAGGGACAGGGAAAGACTCATGATATAGAGAAGAAGTGGAAAAGTGGAATATATTTTTTTAGGACCTGGTTATTAAAAGTTGAAACCTCTGATACCATTTCAGGACAAAGGAGAGGATCCCTCTTAGAAACCTGCTTTTATTTCCAGACTGTGATAGCTGGTACATTTCTATGGTTTTCTGATGACTGAGGTTGGCTGATTTCAAACAGGATTTCCTGAAAATCAGGTCGATGTGGCTTTGATCAGCTAAAAGACTGGGTGCATGCCTAGCAAAAAGCAGCCAGTAGCTACTGTTTTCAAGAAGTAAAATGCATGGAGGAGAGGAGTATCCAGCAGTAAATTCTTCAGATCCCTCAAAGAAAGTTCCAGATGAGTAAAATGCGTTACCAGAGCAAGAAGCACTGGGACCTGTTAAAGCCAGCCTTCGCACCATCTCTGATAAGACACAATTTTTGTACCCAGGCACTGTTGCATGGTAAAACCGGGCTGATGCAAACACTTAGCAGCAGCCATCTGGTCTGGTAAATATGGAGGGTAAGAAGCTTCAAGTGTTTTCATTCCTCAGTTCCCTGTTACCAATCCATAAATTTAAAAGGCCACGGTCAAGGTCAGGGACTGTCTTTGAGAGAAGTAAATCTCAAATGCACACATGGGAACATGTCCAACCTTATTTTGCTTCCCGTGGCAGAGGTCCAGCAGCCTGATTCGTGCTGTTTAGCAGCATGTGCACTGCAGGCTATACTCACTGGCTGCACCGGGACTGGAGGTCGCAGACCTGATGTGGCGCAAAGGACGTATCACTGCAGATCGCGAGGCTGTAACATGGATGTACAAAACCAGGCCAAAATCTGGCTATGCAATTCTTATATATCTTATACAGATGTGTGTATAGCTGTGTTCTAGATTATACATCTACTTCATAGATAATATAAATTTTACATGGGTTGTAGATTTAAAGTATTTTTTTTATAGTTAGCTTTGAAGATTTTTAAGCATATACTGGCCAGGTAAAAATTGACTGTGCTTTCTATTTGGAAAACAATGTTTGACCACAGTCTAGAATATCTCTTAACTTCTGTTTTTCTGGCATGTGGGAGATGTTTTTTGTGGCGAAAGAGCGAAAAAGAAATAAAAAAATAAAGAAAAAAGTCTGTGCAATTAAGATGGCAGAATAACCATGAGAATGGAAAAATGTGAGACTGGAAGAGGCCCAGGGTTTACGTCCCAATGACACATGGTTTTGAAAGATGAGTTACTGCTGCTGATACCTATATGACTGATTTTTATACAGCTCATTTCCTGAAGGTAAAAATGTACTAGATGAACTGTTTGAAAAAGTGCAAGATAAGAAGAACAGCACCTTTCACTGTGAGTCTCCATAAGAATCTGACACAAGGTCAATTCTTGGTCTCTACTAGAATTAATACAGTCCTTTGCTTCCTGGCTCAATCTCGAGACTTGAGCTCTTCTGAATTTTATGGAGATCATTCAAATGCACATGAAGAAGCTGCCATTTTGTTGAATGAAAGCATTGAGGGAAATTTTGAGTGAGAGCAACAAATAATTATAACTACCACCAGGCTTCCTGCATGCAGATGTTAAAGTGATGAGGCAAAAGCAAAATGAGATGCCTTGCTGAGAGTCCTGTGGCAGAAATGGCAGTAAAAGCCAGGCTTTGTCAGCTGCACTCCTGTGATTTATCCACAGAGTTGCGTGATTACTAAAGGAACCAATAACTTAAGGTTTTGTTTTAGAGAAAAGTGTTTAAAAGCTGCTAGTATCAGCCAATATTTTAATTTAAGTCTTGGTTTGGAACATAAATATACATAAGTAATACTTTGCACTCACTAGTTGCTATATTTATTAAAGTTACTGGCAATATTAAACTTGTCTGAGATGAAACTGACATGGGAAAGTTGCAGTCCTACAAAGGAATCTTAATTGTCTGATTGTAAATATTTGTTAGACAAAATTGGTCAAGTATATCCTGCAATCATTCCTAAATTTTGTGTGTGAAGTAAAAAAAAATAACAAACAAACAAACTTTACATTAGAAGTATTTTAGTCTTTAACTGTGGAATGAAAGAGCATATTTGAAATCAGTGGAGTTTGCGGCATCTTAGAACCACTAGTGAGAACTAGAAATTACCCAAATTTTAGGGCCAGACTATAAACTAAACTATGTTTTTATTAAGAAATTAATTAGACCTAAACTGTGGTCCTGGAAGGCAGCTGTTTACACAAAACAGAGCAGGAGTAAACTCATTATAAGGGAGTTGAGCACTGGCAGCAGCACAAGGCTTTGCTGGCAGCTACAGTGCTTCAGCCCAGTGTGGCAGGTACGCTCTCACACACTCTCACTGAATGCACGACTGTTCCTTGAGTGGTAGAACACAATGGACAAATCCTCGAGCATGCTGATGTTTTGCAAAGGGATTAAGTGGCTCCTTAAAGCTGCAGAAAAATACTAGAAGACATGTAAATATTCCACATTGCGCATTGCTAAAATTAATGTCGTTAGCAGGAGTGAGATCTCAAGGACATTCCAGCTTAAAATCTTATTTTGAATCAGAGTAAGGTTACTATGCATACAATGAGATGAAGATGGTAATTATTTCATTATTTGTAGGTCTAAAATTGCACCGTTTAGGGGTTCCATGTCAATGGAAGTGATGTTAAATGTCTGGTTGTTTCACTTCAGATAAAAGCTTATTTATTCATGTGTGAGACCATAACCATGTATCTAGACACATAACAAGCTTTTTAGTGTGAGCTTGAGCAGCTTTTGACTGGCTTTGCTTCTCTGCTTATTTTAGTACTTCGTGTAGGCACTGTGTTTCCTCTGGTTTAAGTGCATACAGCTTCAGAAGAGCTGGGCAACTTTTCCCTGACTTCCACGAGATGCCATGCATAAGGCACACTGGCAAGAGTTGCTCATTTTGTTGGATAGTGCCCAATTTTACCCTGATGCTTGTTCATCCACTCCAAATGCCTTTGTGCAGGCATCCCTGGGGACATGCTCCCACTCTTGCAGGCTCCTCTGCAGCGCAGCTCGCTCTGCCGACTGGCTCCTCGCCTCTGCTCTCCCATGTGCAAAAGGAGCAGGAGGGGCTCTCGTGCTGTCACCCACAGCAATACATCTTGCTTTGTACTGCAGAGGTTGCCCTACACTTCTTTGGTGGCCTCCACATGTTTGTGAAGAGGGGGGGAAGAGCGGGGAGGAGGTCGCTTTGCTTCAGGCCAACTACCCACTTGCTAGGCGAGCCCATGGTTTCACAAGCACTGGCAATAGCTCAGGAGGGGAAGGCGGTCATGGCTGGGTTATTTTGGGGGAGTGCTGTCCTGCACATCCTTCCCTCGGCTGTCAGGGCTGCAGCCATGCGCAGGGCCAAGGTCCCCTTTGGGCGTAATGGATTTATGCACATGTAGAACAGGGCAGAATTGGCATACACCACGCAAATGAAAACTGAAACATAAAGTATTATAGCAATATATATTAATAATAGTAGTGATTTACAGTGCTGAGGATTGAAGTTTCTACATTTGAACTGGCTTGAATTATGGAGTGAATTATTCAATCCCATATAGTTTTAGATAATGTACACAGAAAAAAAAAAATTGGTTTGTGCCCAGAGGATATAAAGAAGCAGGGGGGGATGTGTGAGTACCATACTGGACATTTGGGCAGCTTGAATGATCTGTAGAGCTAGCTGTGGAAGTGGTTTGCACAACAAAAAAATTGTATTCATTGCACTATGCTGATTTTGATTATTTGTGGCTTGTTTAACACAGGAGCTAAACTTCTTTATCTAGACTTCAAGCTCCTTTCTGAACTGAGCCTGTCCCTGAGGTATCTGAGCTCTGACTTGTCTAAAATGAGGTTTCTAGCACTGTTTTATAGCTTGTGGATTCCTGGGGCTAAGAATTGATCTCTGAGCATCTTTATGTGAAGGCCCCCTTCTGCTTCATGTGCTGGATTTTTGACAGAATTGCAAAGAGAATGACAGGCAGAATAGCACCCATGTATATTGGGTTTTGATTAGCCAGAGGGTTCTTGCTCTTCAGTATGTGCTAGACAGAACATTTTTTGCCCTTTGTCTTTAAAATGAGAGTTTGAAGACTATTTTTTAGGAGAAATGTGAAGACTTTTCTGTCTACTGAGCTGAGTTAGTGCATGCTTTGAACTAACAGCGAGTGTGAATCTTACTGAGTGCTGGACTTGCAAAATCCTCATTTAAGCAGAGGCTGTATGTGTGGATGCAGCTGTTTGCTAGCACTGCTTCAAGGGACAAACTTTGAACTATAAAGCTTGCTTTATGAAATATGAAGGTCTTTTAAAAAAGCCAGACAAACCCAAGCAGGTTTTTCGAAGGTGCATGTGGGCTTCTTGCATGGAGAAGCCTGATGACTTTTTTTCTGTGACTGCACAAGTGTCTTTCAAAGAACACTTTTATTCCTCTACGTGCAGTAGTTGCCATTGCCTCGCATATTGTCTCAGCATTTAGAAAACATCTGAAGCTAACTAAGGCTGAAGCTAACTCAAAATTCACCTATGTAGCAAAACCCAGTTTTCGCCTTTTTGGAAGGAGACACTTTCCCTTACTTAGGGCCTCAAACATTAAGTCTTCTTACAATGGGCCAAAACATACAGGAGAGGAATAAAACAATCTATGCACTTATTCTTTGCCAGTGGTTGCTCTGTATCCTGTATTAAAAGCTGAAAGAACATTTTCTTTGCCTATTTTTCAATGCAAGAAGTCTCCCAGGTGGGTGTAACCTACACATTATCACAGCTCTGTAGCTCCAAATGCAGGTTTTGGAGGTGGGGAACAAGAAACCTGTTTAAACTGAGTGGTGTTTCATATCTTTGATGACAGTTCCTGTGCCTATGCAGAGTTCACATGCTTCTTCCTTTCTCTACATACAATTCCAAGAATAAACCGTTATTTATTATGGTGATGCTTTAGAATTAAGAATCATAATTGATGTTAAGATAAACAAGGCAGTTGGCTCAAATTGCTGTGAGAGCACTTAACCTGGGGCTAGTGATGGGAAGGGTGGACTTCACAGAGTACAAAGGTCTTCCCTGTGGAGATGTAGACAGATGCCCCGTCTGTCTCAGCACTTGTAAAGGGAAATACTTCTCCTTTTTCTTTCTTTTTGCTTTCTTCTCCACCATCTCTCCTCAGTTCAAAATCGTATCAACAACAGTAGTTTCTCACACTTTCTTCCAAGTTCCTGCTAAGCTTTGTCCTCTTATTTTTCAGCTATTATCACTTATAAAATTATGATCTCTACATACAGGAACTACATAGCCCATACCTGTCCTGTCTGTCCATCAAAATTGCAACTACTGTAACTTCAGTTGTGTTCTCTGAAATTCCTCTTTCTGTAGACCTCAAATCATTGCATTCTTGAGAGTTTTTTTTCTGATAAACTTTGCATTTTGTTGCTTTTGTTACCCATTTATCTAGTTGCTTCAAATAAGTTGTTACTTGCTGTCTTTTATGTAGGCTTCTCAGGGATACTACTTGACACAAATTCTAGACTCAGTAGGCCTAGAACTGGGCTTTTTCAGTATTATCCTGTTATAAATAATAAAAATGCAGTCAGGTGATAATTTGGTTCTGTGATTCAAAACCAAACCCTTATTATCTCCCAAGTATGGGTGGATCTTCATTATGTATAGCACCTAGGAAACCTTGAGCAAAAAGGCCAGTAGATATGCTTGGTTGTATAATGTCGTTTTCACCAGGCAGAAGGTAGGTGGACCATTTGAAGTCTGTTTCTGTTCATTAAGAACAGACAAAACTGTGTTTTAGTACATTTCCTTTTCTTGGACCAAAGCGAGCATCTCAAACCATTTGTTTACCCTTGGCTTCCCCAGACAGGGTTTGTATTCAGGCAACAGGGGCTCAAATGTTGGGTTTTCTACAGTAGATTATTTAAGTGATTTGCTGTGCTTTTTAAATTCTGACTAGATGTTAGAGGAAGATTGTGTTTGAACATCTTTTATTTGTCCTTACACAAGCGGACAGTTAATGCTGCTGTTGTAGCCAAAGCACTGCCTTCCCCAGTGAGTTTGCTGGCTACCATGTAATATTTGTTCACCACTCTCAAGAGGAAGGTTGGCAGCATTTGAGTGGTGGTGTGTGTCCAGTATTTGTGAAATGCCTTTGTTATCTTTCCGGATAAAATGAGCTATGTGAATGTACAACAATAAGGTTGTGGCTGAGTGTTCTCTCTGGTCTCAGTGTCCTCCAAACAGGACCTGTGTCTGCCAGGGCACTTTGAGAACATCACAGCCATTGCAGCTATGTTGCTCCATGTGAACAAATGGGACCCACTGGCAAGAGAGAGATCGGGTCAGGATTCAGATTTTCTGTCTGAAAATAAGAGAGACAGCATTTTTAGGAGCCCAAACCAGAAAAAGAGTATGTGTGTAGACTGAAAAATTGCAAATAAGTACCCAAGGTTCCAAGGTTCCCAACTGCTGGAACACAACATGTGTATTTGTTGGAAGTTGTTACCATCCCTCAGACCCAAATGCCAAGAACAGAGAAAATGTGACTTGTATAGTCTGAATTCTCTCTTTAAGCTTGGTGTCATAGTGGGAAATTCTGTGTTATGACTTAAACCAGCCATAGCCATTTCCTACTAGTTCAGCTAAACCCATGAAAGTAATTTATTCTGATAATTATGGACACAGCACAACTTTCATGCAAATATTTTTGGCAGGTCAAATGTATCAAAATGCAATTGTAAAGCTACTTTTTATTAATTCCAGAAATAGTCTTCAATGTTTAGTCTCTGTTTTTCATACAAAGTCAGAAATATTTCAGTAGTTTTTCTTTTTTTCTTTAGGGAGGAAATGAAAAATATAGATTGAGATATGTCTTAAATTAATTGCACTTGCAGGAATAATTTATCTAATTATTGTCCTATTCCCTGCTGAGATTTAAGAAATCAGTATATAGTAATTTGTCCAGACCTATCTGCAGTAGACATTGTTTTCTTTCTAATCTTTGGGACTGATAATCAGAGATGAACTTTGGATGATGGCTGTGTTCGTTCTATGACTTTTTAAGAAATGCACTACTTAGTAAAATTTTGCAATAGGAAAAGATCTTTAAACTGTTTGAAAGTGTTTATAAGTTTTAGTGTTGGCGAAGTATACTGGTAACATCTGTTGTGCAAGTTACTGTACACAGTTACCATCCTGCAAGAAGTTCCTGCTTTCATTACACTCAAGTTACCAGAACTCAGCACTGAAAGATCTTTAAAAGTCCATTAACTGGAGTTATCTTCATTTCTGAAGTACTGCAAGTGCGCAGTCCTTAACAAAATACATTATGTATGTACAGAAGAAACAAATGCTAGGTGAATTAGTCTGTCAGAGGCAAACTAGATCTTATCTACAAGGTAAAGATAATTCAAGGGTAAGACATGAGAACCACGAGCTTTATTCGCTGCATTAGCAAGTAGGTCCATTGAAGCCAACTGAACAACTTCTGGGAGAGAAGTTGCATGAGAAGTGGTTAGAGGAACAAATTATTGGTGACTGGGCTTCATGTTTAGACTAGGGAGACACTCCAGCATCAGTGACGACAGCAAGGCATGATATGTTAAAGAAGCTAAAGTAGTAAATCAGATTGTCGGTACCAGCATCCATCTCTGTGTGCAATTATGTCTTTCCCACATCTAAATGTGTATTTTCTGTATGTGCTGCTAGCCTGAATTGTGTATCGACTTTAAGGTACCTTGGTGACTGTTTTTGGAAAATTTGGCCTTTGAGATAGACATAAAGCATTTCATTGAATTAATAGTTTATTTACTGACCACTTGAGCTAAGTTTATAAATTGACTGTTCTTGGCGGGGGGGGAAAAGGCACTTAAAGTTTTTCGTCTTATTTCAACATTACAAAGTAACAGCCTGATAAAATGTGTGTTTAAAAACGATATTTGTTTTACTACTACAGCATGGGCAATAAATTTCCTTTTAAAATCTATGCACTACACATCTTCACCCTAGTTACCAACGGTAACATCTTAAGTCACTTAAATGCAATTTTGTGTACGTTGCTAGTTCTTTTCTGCCATAACAATGTCTATCCGTTGCAATACATTGGGATCAGATACTCATGCAAGGTGTGAAGTTGTTCCGTAGTAGCCAAATAAAGTGTTTGTAGAGGGGAACTTTTCTTTGAGCAAGCTGCTGAACTTCTTTTTGCCTCAGTTCCCCAGCTGCATAAGTATATATATAATTGTGTATCTACACAAAGTATACATTTTATGTGCAGACATACACACACCCACCCCAGGCATTTGTTGAACAGTGACGTTTGAAGCATATGTATTTATTTTCTTGTACGTGTTTCATTGAGCAAATTAGGATCTACGTTACAGGAAAGTTAAGGGATTTGCCTCTCAAATGTCAATGGAAGACTGAATAATGAAAGCCAGGCCACTGGAGTCCTTAGGACCATACCTTAGCCATATTATCATCCTTCCTCCTAAATATACAGGCAGAACACATGGCTGCTTTCCAAACATGCCTTTTCCTCACAGGGGGGCCCAGGCGGTGGCAGTTTGCCAGTCCTCTATGGAAAAAAACGATACACAATATCTGTTTGTGACCCTTCTGTACTGTGGCAAGGGCCCTTTAATTGGGAGGAAGGAAACGGTGCATCCTCTTAGAGCTGGTGGCTTGCCAGAATTATCCAGGCTACACGAACCCAAGTGCAAAGTATTTTTTCCTGCCTTCTTGGCAGTAGTAAAGTGCGATGCACTTAATAATCAGTGATCGATCTCAGAATGGGGAAAGACTTGGTGCTTCCCATCTCAGCAGCACTGCTTTGCAGAGATTGGAGGTGTGGCTGCTTAGCCAGCTGATGGTATCTTGCTTGGGGTGAGGTTCCTGGCCCCGCTTTGAACCATGTTTAGCTGCGTATTTTTTATCTGTGGTGCTGTTTATGAGAAGGGGAAGTGGCCAAGGGCATGTACTCAAAAAAGGTGAGGAGAAGATTACTAAAGGGCAACAAGACGAACTGCTTGAGACCTCTGCCTAGATTAAACAGATGTGGCTGTGAAAGATTCAGGATCTGAATGCAGACTGTTCATCAGGTATAGCTGGACAGTGCTTAGCAGTAGATGAAAATGCTGTACAATAGAGGAAATACAGCTTCTGATGAAGGTACTGAACCCAAAGTATCTTGTCAAAGCCTAGTTCTATGGGAGATTGCTTCAGTGGTTCTTAAATTTAATTTTATTTCTTAGTTACACTTATGTCAGTACTTACTTCTCTCTCTTTTCTCTTTAATTGTTGATTTGTACTGTAACCGCCACTAGAAGATGTTTATCAGCAGAGCCATACTGATAAAAATCAACACTTTGTGTGTGCAGTGTAGTAGGTCAGTATACATGAGAAAATTAAAAATTGTACAAAAATTTGCAAAAGTGTCTGATCTAGTTCTGAATTCTGTTTGAAAATTGTCATTCACAAACCTATATTAGTAGCTCAGCTATATTCTCAGAACACTGGTACAAATCGAGACGTAATGATTTCTTTTTACAGTGGTCAGCAACTGTTCTTATCAATTTTTTCTTTTTTCTTAATAGATTATGTTAATGGGGAAAAGACTTAAGAAAATACAAAACATAACCATTCTTCTACAATCCACGTTTCAAACTATTTTATTTCATTGAGAGAATAAGCCCCACTGGGCATTATAAGAGTGCTCTAGACATTTACTCAACAGTGACTGTAGCAAAGGCAGTGATACCGCTTGCCCTCTGATCAGCCTTGTTTTTTCCCAACTGCAGATTAAATTTTATTTTGCAGTATCGTCACTCTTCAAATATTCTTATAATTGGCACCCTAGAGAAATAGCCACAGGACAGTTCTGCAGGAAATGCTGGCTAAAAGTTTATACTTTCAGAGTTTAGAAAAATATAAAGTCCAGTAATTCAGTGATCAGCCTTTGGATGTGCAGAAAATAGCAACGGGAAAAAAAGGGCAATAATTTATTGTGATGTTAATTCAACACGTTGAAATCACTTTGAAGTTTTCAGTTTGTGTGAGTGCTTGAAGAATGCAATTTGATGCGACTGTTGTTAGATATGACTTATCTGTGATTTTTAAGGGATTTAAATCTGGTGTGACAGTTAAAGGGAGTCGTGTGTGCTTTTGAGAGAGACTTTAAATGCTTAAGATTGAGTAGAGGACTTGACAGTACTGTTGCATGGCAATAAATAACTTCACAAAAACAGGTGTAATTCCCCAACTGACAAGTAACACAGATTTTCTATTGCTTTATTGTTTGGTTTTGCCAGAAACATCCTTTCTGCTCAGCATATACTGTAGATGGCAGTAAGGTTATGCTAGAAAAGGGTACATGGGCTGGAATAACTAAATTAAAGGATGTGTGTAAAACCTATGGATGGTTTCAGGTTTTGAATCTAAGCCTCCTATTTATAGCAGTTCTAACACTTACTTGAAGTACCTCCAGAAAGGACTGGTTATTGTTTGTCAGTTCTGGTAAAGACCGGGCCAGCTTTTTCTTTACATTTTGTTTGGATCTCCCTAAATTTGTTTGGATTTGTTTAAAAGCAAGCAGATATCTTTGCAATTTATCACAGCAAATGTGAAACATGACAGTTTGTGGATTTACAGACAACCTCTCTTCTTTCCCTGGCCTGGGAAGTGAATCCATTGTGAGTGACACTACTAGCCCCAGGATTTCGGGTTTACCCTTTTATTTCTGAAGTCTTCAATGGCCCTCTTCCTCCTCTGTGTTTGTACACTGAAGAAACAAAGTAGGACATGGTACCCTTGGTGTAGCAGTTGCCCTCTGGTGAGGTCTGCCAGGGTTAAGAGAAAAGCATGCTGCATGCTGAGCAGTGTCCTGCTCACAAGACCTTTCTTTCAGCTGCACTGACCTGAAAGGCCCATAACTCAATAGGGCCTCCTCTGCCTTCCCAAATAATTTCCACCCAACTCTGAAATGCTGACCGTAATTCGCTTTTCTCATTTCCTGCCTTGTCTTTGGTGGCCGGTGACGACTCTTCTACTGTAACCCTTCAGCTTCCCATGATACTCTCACCTTGTCTCCTCTAAATATGTTCTGTAGCTCTTATTGTTGGGAGTGCCTTCCCCAGGCAGAGATTTACTCATCAAAATATTGTCCTCCGTCCTTTCCTCAGATGTGGTGGTGTGAACTCGCAGATTGCATGATGGGGTCATGGCTCTGGACTTAAGTATTCCTTTTCCATGTATGTACATCTGTATGTGTACACACATACACACTTGTCTGCATATATGGAAAACAAAGTCTGGGAGAATTGAACAATATTAGAGACTCGTTGCCTATGAAATGTGGGTTGGAGACAATTGGCACACTGTAGATACCCATTCCACAAGTGAGATCACAGCGGTACTTCTGTTAAAGCTGAGGATCTCTCCTCCTCTCCCTGCTTCAAACCCAGGACTGAGTCTCAGCAGTGCTTTCCTCACTGGGTTCTCTGAGTTCTCTTAAGGGCTTACCATTAGAGACAGAAAAGAGATCTTCTGCTGTCACTTCTGCCCCAGTGACAAAAGAGCCAGTGTATACTCAGCCCCATATTGCATCAATTCTCCTGCTTTGGTCCAAGAGTCGTCCTCCTTGCTACCCCTGTATCTCCTCACTGGATTGTAAATTCCCTTTTTCTCTCCAGCTTGCCACAGGCACTTAAAAGCCCTCAACATATGGATAAATATTGCTGTCATTTTTAGTGAAAAACAGTTTATTGTAAGGAGATGTATATGTGGGTTGTGTGGGCTTTTGTGAAACAACAGCTATGTTGTGATTTCTTCATGACCGTTACCAAAAAACATCCCTTTCTGGTGGTGACGGGGACTCTCACATTAAGTGGAAATACGTGATGTTAATACTAAGGAACAGTATCCCGTAACAAAGTACATCCTTGCCTTTCAGGGATGGCAAATATATCTAATTTCTGACCACTGATTTGAACAATGTAAAACCAAAAATCCTTAAAGTCCAGATTCTCTTTTTGCTTGCACTTAATTTAAGTCCTCTGCATAATTTTAGATTATTCAGATCATTTACAGCAAGTAAACATATATAGCTTTGTAGTGGAGTCACCTCTAGATGTAGGATTTCATTCTTCATCAATATTTATTAAGGTCTTCAGCTCACTTTTTTTACCCTACTAGAAAGTTGTACAGAAGCATTCTGTATCCAGTAACAAAACAGTAAAATACCAAAACTATCATAACGAACTTTTAAAAATAATTCCTGAAGCAGATGTTCACAAACAGACAATTTTTATTAAAATAACAGTGGGAAGGAGTTTGCTTTTGTTTGTTTGGCCCTCGAGGAAATTAAAAAGCCTTTCTATTATTTTGATTGTAACTTCAAGAGAGGATTTTATTGAACCAAGGATGTGGTTGCATGAAGGATGGAAACCTTAAGGGTTTAAAACCTGTTTTTAAAAGCTACAGATTGAACTTCTCTTGTTAATCTTAGGAAATAAAGTCCTGTGGCAATTTTATTTTCTAATGTGCAGACCACGTAGGTCTGTTATAAAACTCGATAATACAAAAATGGCACCAACTTCTTCAATATATCTGCTCCCTGAGCATATGTAAGTAGTATCTGCAGATTCCTGTGACTAAAATAAGTACCTAAGAGTAATCCTGCTGGGGCAGAACAACAAAGTAGTAGGTTCTTACACTTTTTTTTTTTCCCCCCCATTATCAATAAAATAATTCACCTCTGGGTTAGATCGTGACAATCTATAGAAACATTTGTTATTGGTTTCAAGTCTTCACTGAGCCAAAGCATGTTGGCATCAACAGTGAAATTTCACTGGGATTTTTATGATGGTGCTATCTTGAGGATGTCTTCTCAAAACACATCCTTTGCATTGGTATAGCTTGTAGGTACAAGCAGAAAAATTACTAGTAACTATATTTTTCTACTAAAGAATGAACTTGATCTGACTTCTAGACCAAGTTTGAAAAATCGAGAACCAGATAAGTTCTTCTTTAATTCTCTTTTTCTGAATCCTTGCATACACTATTCTGAAAGATGCTGGGAGGCAAGGGAGACATGGCCCTCCAAAATTCAACAGTGTCCCTTTTGTGAGGTGTTTTTTTCAGAACAGAACCACCATTGTCCATGCATTTGCTTGTATTGAGCAGCATATAAAGCTTTGCTTATGATAGATGGGAGACTGTGTCCATAGTCTATGCACAAGACTATGAACAAACTACTTCTAAGGCCTAATTCTCGTTATTCATCTGGGCCTCCCTAAGGTCGTGGGACGTCTATAAAATTGCCATTGTAGATATTTTTGTGAATTTGTAGATATTTGTGCCTATTGTGTATTTACAAAGTGGTTGCAGATGTGCGTGTAATGTACATCTATGCACTCAGCAGTTTCTAGATCAATAGCATACCCCAGGGCTGTGGTCCACAGATACTCAAAAAAAGGGCTTGTTACACCACACTGTAGCTCCTATGTCCTTTGCACAGAAGCCAAGCAGCAAAGGTAAGGGGTGAGAGAGGATGGTGTGTGTCCAGTCTCATGTTGCCATGAATTCAGGGTGTAGTTGGGGCACTGGCAAGGACCTGGGCTTTAGGAAGCTCTGCTGGAGGAGCACCCTCAGTAGCTTAAACAAGCTGCCTTTCAGACCCCTGTGAGTTAAAACGTACTTGAAGAAAATTAAACTTGCTAAAGAACTGAAACTAAAATGCCCAACTTAACAGAAACTTAGTAGTGACAAAACAGCACAAAATATTCCTACGTATAGCCAATTTGGGAATAAAGGATGGTAATAACTGGTTGATAAAGGAAGAATAAAGCCTCATGTTTTACTCAGCAGGAGTAAGAAACCAGGTTTAGAATGGTAGGAGTTACATAAATGTTTAATTATGATGAACAAAATGTTAATACAGTGGTCTCAATAGTGCACTGCTAAGTTTGAGAAGTTATTCTTGAATGCTTACCCAAGTCTGTTATTAAAAGCATTTATGTTTATTTGAATGACTTAAAAAAACAGAGATACAAGAGGTTTTTATCCAAACTGAAATGAAAACCACTTGCATATCTTTAAGAGTTTAGGAAACAAGATACGCAAAAGTGATTATCAGCCCTGCAGCAGCTTGAAAGCTTGTAGAGGAGTTATTGTTGATGCTCTGTGTTTTGTAGGATGAGGCTTGTATTTTGCCTTCTGAGCTGCAAATTACACAACTTTTAGCAACGGGACAAGGGAAATCATTTAGGTGAAAGAAGAGTCTGGAGTTCTCAGTTTCCTCCAAAGCATCTTAATGTAAATGATCCTTAAATAGAAAATTTGAAACCTGAACTTAGAGTGATTACTGGCAGGAGGAGAAGTTCTTGTGGCTGTACAGCAGTGGGCTGATACTTCTGGAGACAGATAGGCCAAAGTGGCAGCAGAGCTCTTCACAACGGTGGTGGAGCACCTGTGATAGACAGTAGCACATGCTGGCTTTTCTGAAAGAGGGTTTCTTACAAAAAAGGCTGATAGTTGGAATTTGGGTGCTGGGAGGTGAGTGTACTGTATCCCTCCAGTCTTGTTTTGTGCAGTTGTGGACACAGTTCATAAAACTTCAGCAGCATTTACTCAGGACCCAAGTGTTAGCCTGGCTTTACGTTCAGATCCAAATGTTGCATTAGTCTTTTATTTCAAACCAATAAATCTGTATCTGCCTCTTCTGGTCTTTGTCAATTAGAAATACGTTATGCATATTTTTAAAAAAAAAAATGTTTCATTAAGAGAACTCTTCCCTCAGAGTTGTTCATCTGTAAGGAGCAGAGTACTCGTGAAGATTTGGGACCCGTTCTGATCCCATTCATAGTGATGTAAATGAGGAGCTAAGATGCCAGGTTAGCACTAAGAGGTATTAGATATTAACACCTGTACTACTATTTTCTGGACACCGTTTTCTGACAAAGTTAGTTTTGATTTAATGATACTGTTACTTACTGCTGTCATCTCTTCTTGATTTGCAGATGGGCTTCTTCCGCCGGAAGTACAAAGAAATTATTGAGGCCGAAAAGAGCAGAAAGGAGAACGAAGATAGTTGGGACTGGGTCCAGAAAAATCAGTGAACTGCCCGCCAAAACTAAAGCCCAGTCATGTGACACGCGTTCGCTAGCCTAGAGGTCCTGCTCTCTTATCTTCCATATGTGGAAGAAGGAATCTTCTCCAGATTTTTCGGAGACCCTGTCGATGCTGTGTCTTTATCACTCCAACAAACTAGGGAACATATCCTGAGGCAACCACTGCAGCCATGTCGGGTGACTGGAGCGAGTTACACTTCATTTAAGAGCTGAACTTTGAACTTTGGTAACCAAGCTGCAGTGCAGAGCAATATTTATGAATCCAACTATGTGGTATACCCTCAGGGGAAGACTTACCTAAAAGTATTTTTTATAAATATAAGCTTTTTATATTATGTCTTTATATTTGTATCAATGTTTTATAGTTTCTATTGAATAGCTATATAGTTCACTCAAGCACTGATATCTGGCTAAATCCATGGAAATACATATATGTATATATAAATCCTATTGTACTTTTAAACTTCAATGCAAGAGAGAAAAGAGAGATTTGCAGATAAAAGTAGCTGAAATCCTATATGCTTAATTCACAAGGCTTGGTAATGTTGTATATAGACATTTTAACAGCAAGAAGCCAAAGTCCTTTCATTATCTCTTTTTTTTTTTTTAATTTGAACTTGATGTTTGATTTATAAACTAAAGAACCTAAAGTATTACACAGATGTGATGTTCTGTATATGAGTCTATCCTTTACTGGCCTGAATAGGAGAGAATGAAAATACTTCCTCAGTGGCATTGTAGCAAGACTTGTAGCTTGATTTGCTCGCTGAAGGAAGCATCACAGAATGTTTTCCTTTGGGAAGTTTTCTCTTGCAGTCTCTAGTG